>NC_137818.1:31508605-31663605 GCF_963921795.1 Nannobrachium achirus | reverse complement strand
ACTTGCCCTAGGTTCACTTCAGTTGTCCAACTTCTCCATTGTCCCCACTTGCATAAAGCACAATAGGAGATTCAGTATTGGACCGCTGGACTCATTTAGTTTGCTTAATTAGCCTCATATATTGTGTCACATCAAGCATAAATCTCTCCATCTGCCTTTTGTGCGCACGTCTGCATAATTCTGGTTCTCTATCGTATACTCTCTGTTCCGTTCTGTGTAAACAAGTAGGAGATGAAGAAGGAACTTATTTATGGCCACATTACTCACAGAGCATCTTTCTTCGGCCGTGACTGTTCTGTCTGCACGCTTTCTCGTAGACACACCAATTCTTCAACGCAGCCCATCCACAGACATATCCACATAGCTATCTCCCCAGTTTTAATTCTGTTAATTTATGAGGGAAGAGAGAGTTAGAGAAACACAAATGTTGTTCACAGGCACGGGTAGGAAAGATCAGCATTGTATTCATATACACGGTAAAATCCCAGTGTTAATGCTCCAAAGAGATTACAAATGATGGAAACAAACAGACCCGTAAAGGTTCCATTAAGGATTGTACTGTATCCACAGTGCGACTGCTTGTTTAACTTGATTGGGATGGTCTCATTATCTTATGCACATCAGGTAAGAGTGTGCCGGGCACACACACCGAAGCAGTTGGACAGACAGTTGTGTGGGTTGATGACATATTATTGTCCCCATGAGGCCGGTCTCGGCCTAGGGCCGTCAGTCTCTGGGGAGCCACTGCTCACAGCTTCCCAACAGTTAACAGTAACAGGCTGCGAGCTATCAGACCTCCATCCTTTGCAGTGGTGATCGCTCCGGTGTAAATCAATTTAGAGGTCATTAGGGATATAAAGAGGTGATTTGGGACCAGTGCAAAAGCAGGGAAGCTGCTGGCACTGAACACTTCAGATTAATAGGAACAGATGTTGGAGAGGAGCATTTATACACAGTCACAAAGAATGGAGTGACTGTATACTATACAGCAGGGACGTGCTGGCTATTGGGAAAAGCGGGACAACTCCCGAACGGCCGGTTCATTCCCAGCCGGTCCAGGCCGGCCATTAGGAAAAAGATTTAAATAAAATGTCGGCCTTTGTTCCATTTTGGGGGCTTGGCGGCCAACAAAGTAAATCATCACTGTCGGACAGAAACCTTGTATCTCCAAGTTTCAATTTTGTAAATTTTTTCGCAAAGCAAAGCCCTGCTTCATCATACAAGGCTGTCGCACAAAAGTAGTGAAAACAGCCGATCTACAAGCACACAACGCCTCGCGGTGCGAGGCGTTGTGTGCTTGTAGATCGGCTGTTTTCACTAGTTTAAATCATTTTTAAAATGGTTTTGGACATACAAGGTTTCCACCCGACAATGACGAAATATAACTCATGTAATTGGCCCACTGGCTTGTCACTTGCCATGATCTGAAATGGCAAATCTTTGAGTAGCAGCAGCACTATAGAGAAGCGCAAAGAGGGCCTCTACAACTCTTTTTCCCGGGCTGAATCAGGGGCCCAGTACGTCCCTGCTATACAGTAGGCTATATGGTGATGTTTGTGCAAGTCAGAAATGTTTGATGATGATATGCTTGAGGAAGGCATGGACAGGAGCGTTGTGCCACAGAAATAGGGGTTATGTCAGACAGAATACAGCAGATGAATGTCCCTGCCTCATAATTCACATTTGTTTGTATGTTGAATAATCCATATGTCATGTTTTCCATGTGTTCTCCGATATGAAATACATTATTTTCTCTACATACTGTATGAGTGTGCTTATTGTAAAGTGAATGTGGTGTGTGCAGTGGTGTGAAGTAACTATGTAATTTCACTTAAGTACTGTACTTAAGTACAATTTGTAGGTATTTGTACTTTAATTGAGTATTTCCAATTTCCAATACTTCTACTTCTACTCTCCACTACATCTCGGACCCAAAAACTAGTTACTTTTGTAGATTTTGATTCTTATTACAAAACATACATTAACCACTTCAACCCTACAGTATATACATTTCGGCCAATTTAAAATAGCTGATCTACAAGATCACAATTTGAAAACATGAAATGGGACATGCTGCATAATGAGTACTGTATACATTTGATGCCAATACTTTTTTACTTTTACTCAAATACATTTTGAATTCCAGACTTGTACTTGTAACAGAGTACATTATTGATACTTTTACTTAAGTAAATAATTTGAGTACACTGAGTGTGTGCTTATTGTGTATGCTTATTGAGTCCGAAGGTCGCAGTTTACCATGAGAAATGTCACGGCTTGTCTGCGTGTACACATTTTTACAGTCTATGGGTTGGTTCCCTTGCACATCACTGTGACATCACAGGTGATATCACAGGTGACATCACCTATGTAAAAGTCCATATATGGGTATTGCTTGGAATACCTTTTATGCCCATATATGAAGATATCTGATGGCATCAATATATATCACTGGCCAGATGGCCAAGACATGAGGCGTGGTCAGCGAGCATGCAGTAAGCTGTGTTCCCGTGGGGCTCCGTCCCAAACTTTGCTAATTTACTATTTTAAGGAATTATTCCTCAACTTTTCCGCTCGAAACTCGACTTAAATGACGGATAGGAAGAAACATCATCACAAATACAACACTAGAGTGAGCCCTTTGGTAGTGGACGAGGAGTTTATCAACGTTCTGGACGCCGACAGCATGTCGCAGGGGGGAAGGGTGGCTGGCGCGCCGCCGGCTACTATCCCTACCACGGCCGACCTGATGAAGGCTATCACCACTTTTCAGGACAAAATGGAGCTTAAACTCACTAACATCGAAGCTACTATGGGCTCCATGCAATCTTCTCTGGCAACGGTCACCGAGAAAGTGCGTCACATCGAGGTAGCCGTGACTAGACATGACGACGAACTACAGGCGCAGATCGCTGTTTGCAAGGAGCTACAAGCTAGCCACGCCGAGATAAACAGAAAACTACTACAGATGGAATTAATTTCCAGGCGCCAAAATATCCGCCTCGGTTTTATAGGCGAGGGCGAAGAAAAGCAAAACGCGGCCGACTTTGTGTCTAGGTTGATTCCACTCTTGCTTGGGGCGGAACACTTTCCAGACGGCGTGATGGTGGACATAGCACATCGAGTTGGGCCCAGACGTACCAAAGGCGGGCCCAGGGCGATCATCGCAAAGATTCACTACCTCCACATGAAGAACCTTATCACCAAGCTAGCTGCTCAGAAGGCCCCCCTACAATACAACAATGCCCGGGTGTCCATCTTCCCCGACATACCAACGGAGGTGTTCCAACAACGTAAGGCATTCTATAATGTTCGTGGAAGATGCAAGACTGCTGGCGTTCAGTCAGGTTTCGTGGGCACACGCCAGACTCGCCTTCGCATCACTATCAACGGTGCCACACGGTACTTCGAGACCCCTGAGGCGGCGGATCGTTTCTTGGATGGGAGGCCGGGCGGCGAGAACAACGGTGACGGCGCGGTGATCGACAGCGACATGGTGGATGACGTTAACGACGGTGTGAACGACGTGGAAGGCGGCGCGGCTGGCGGCGATGGCGTGGAGGGTGGTGTTTGACGGCGGTGTGGTGGAGTCGTGAATAACGGTGCTTCTTCTTGATCTCATTCGCTTTTCAGCCTAGGCTGGGGAGCCACTGGTATGTAGCAGCACACTCACTAACTCACATTTGACTGGAACTCTAGGCTGCTACTCATCGACACTTTTATTTTTTTTATCCTACCTGGAGCATTCAGACTGAACATAATGCAGCCCACTTGCCCCTCATTTTTTTTAGTATATATATATACATATTCATATATATATATAATATGTTTTTGTAACTCAGAAATCGGGTACTCAACCTAGACATGCTACGTCAACAGTGAACATTTTGTCATTGTGTTCTGTTCCTCAACATGAATGGCCGTTTATGTTGACATGGCTATCGAACTTTATTTCAGTTTTCTCTCCACGGCGGTGGGCTGCTTGGAACTTTTTCTTTTTTCCTTTTTGGACAATGTAGGATATAAACGATTTTTTTCTTTCTATATTAAGGATTGTTTGCAGTTCTGTTTCTTGTTTGTTTTTGGTTCATGTTTGTCGTTTTCCTTCTTCCCTTTAGTGTGGGTGTGTATGTGTGGGAATGAGTGTGTGGGGCTCCTGTTACTAAGTTGTGTGTGTCTGTCTGTCTGTCTGATTGAATGTATGCCTGATTAAGCGTTTCTGACTGTATGTGTGTGAGTGGGCTGTAGGCTAGTCCTACCATAGATGTGTGTTTTTTGGTATTATTATTTCTATATTGTTAGAGTTACGCTTACATTAAGTGATGGGTACTTGGATGCTTCCTAGCTAAATTGGATTGTTACAAAACTAAAAGCTTGCTGTCTTGTAGTTTCACATATCCTTATCACATTATTACCTCACCGTAACATTTACAACTTATGCTGGACTCAGTTTTAACTGGGGGCGTAATCAGGTGTGGAAGGATACATTATTACTCTAGGAGGTTTTAGATGTATCCAACTCTGAACACTCGCGTACCTTAATCTCGGTATTTATGGGGTTTTTGTTTATTACTTATTTGTGTGTGTGCGTGGGTGATTGGTGTGAGTAGTTTTGCCTCTAGGAGCGTATGTGTGTCGGGGTTTCTATGCACTCATTTTCACGGTCTGGAATTCACTCCTCATCATTCGTAGTAGAGTGGATATCCAGCCTTTTTTAGTTGATCGGACTTTCAACACTTTGTAGTAGGGCGGATATCGCCAATTTGGGTAACATGGGGTTTTTTTTTTTTTTTTTTTACTTTTACAATTTTTATTTGTTCATGTATCTTATTTTTGTTTTGTATTCGATCCTTGTCCACCGGTTATCTGTGTGTGTTTGTGCGTGCTTGAGTATAGTTTTGCTTGGTGGAGTGATTGTTTGTCTGGGTTTTCCTTTTATTTATAATAGAGCGTCTGTTCTATTTTTTTTCTTTTTGTGTGTAAATCGGGGGCCTGGAGCGGGGGGGCGTGGGGGGCGTTTGCATCTTCTCGCGGGCGGCTTTTCAGTGATTGTGGTCATTTATTAGTAACAACATTAAAAAGTATATTTTGAAATTCACACATCGAAGCCTAATCCGTATTAATGTCTGGACGGAATGAACATATAGGATTGGATTGGGTGGCTGCGGTCGGTGGGGGGCGTCGGCCGGCGGGGGGGTGTGGGGTGTCGCTTGTGCCTTTTTGCTCCGGGCCCCCGAGATCATAAATCTTTCTGTAGGAGGGTGGCGTTTGCCATTTTTGTACAATGTTAGGTTGGATGGTGATTACACCTTCTAATTTGACCTTGAGTTGTTCTTTTACTTCCCTTCATTATAATTTATATGTTTTTATTTTTTATTTTTTATTATTATTGATGCGTTTACTACTTTTGTATTATTATTTTTATCATCACTAGTATTTGTATTATTATAATCTCTTACCTCAAGGTTAGCCGGGTTTCTGGCAGTTTAATTTAAAATCCTATGTTATCAGAAACGTACTGTAAGAGTCCAAAGGGTAGTAGCTAAACGGATCCAGTCGACCAATGATTATTTAGGTGGAATGTTGTACATACCGGATGTGGTCAAAATGTTAACAATTTACGGGCAATAATGGATAACTTTAAATATTCCTTTTCTTACTTATTTTATAAGGTTTGGGGGAGGGGCCATTGAGGGAATCTCACTAACGTCTAGTACGGTGTTTGGGGATTTAGAGATGGGCTTCCCGGTGGGAGGTCCCTCAACTTGGGGGGGTGGGGTGTCGGGCTATGGGTTTATGTTTTTTGTTTTATGTTTTATGTACTGTCTGGCTGGTGGTGTGCGCGTGTTCTCGGGGGGGTGTGCGGCGCTGGTGAGTGTCACACTTGCGAACGGTGTCAACGACACATAAATCTAATAGCGGGTTACCTAACGGGGCGTTAAGATTTCTTAGCTGGAACGTAAAAGGCCTGGGTAATCCTGTCAAGAGGGCGAAAGTCCTCGCCCACCTTAAGTCCCTGCAACCCGATGTTATCTTTCTACAGGAAACCCATGCAAAGCGCAATGTGCAATCAATTCTTCGGGCAAACTGGCTGGGTCAGGCCTATCATGCCAATTTTGGTGCTAAAGCTAGAGGAGTAGCTATATTGTTTCGCAAAAATGTTCCATTCATCCACTCTGCAACATTGACCGACCCTGATGGGAGATTTCTTATTCTTAGTGGTCAATTGGCTTCACAAAATGTAACACTCGTAAATATATATGGCCCCAATTTTGACTGCCCTGACTTCTTTCAAAAACTTTTTAACTCAATCCCTAACATCCATGCTACCAATGTCCTTATCGCAGGAGACGCTAACTGTGTAATGGACTCTACTCTGGACAAAAGCTCCACGCTCTCATCTAACCAATCAAAGGCTGGAGGCCTATTGAACACCTTGCTTAAAAGCCTGAATATTGTTGATATTTGGAGATTGGTTAATCCTGCGGGGAGGGAATACTCATTTTACAGTCCAGTGCACAAAACTTCAAGTCGCATAGACTATTTCTTCCTAGACTCTAAACTCTTATCCGCGGTAATTGATAGCACATACCATCCGATACTTGTCTCCGATCATAGCCCAGTTACACTGGACTTACAATTTAAGGATCTAGACAATAGAAGGAATAAGTCTTGGCGGTTTGATCCCCTACTTCTTAAGGACGAAGTTTTCCACAAAGAAATGGAGGGCCATATCTCCTTCTTTTTTGCCTCTAACGATAATGGAGAGGTCGATGACTCTGTCCTATGGGAATCCTTTAAAGCTGTAATGAGAGGTCACATAATTGCATTTTCGTCAGCCAAACGTAAGCTTCAAGAACAGTCTCTGAGATTAATAGAGGTTACTCTAACTCAATTGAATAAAGATTATCTAGACTCCCCCTCGTCAGAAATACTGGGCAAAATTACGAAATTGAAATACGACTACAACTCTATTCTTACTAAACGAGTTTGCTCCCAATTATTAAATTACAGACAAAAAATATTTGAATTTGGAGACAAACCACACAAACTACTGGCTAGACTGCTTCGACAATCCCAAGCCTCTCAGGCCATCCTCTCTATCAATAACAAGAACGGAAATCGAGTTACTGACCCTAAAGAAATAAATAACTGTTTTGAAGAGTTTTACCGTGACCTTTATAGCTCCAAAAGTACCTCTAGTCAGGAGGATATCGACAATTTTTTGCAAGAATGTGATCTCCCCTCATTAAGTGAGGAAGCAGTGGCGGAGTTAGATGCAGACATTACATTAGGGGAAGTCAAGATAGCTATCCAGCAGGCTCCGAATAACAAAGCCCCTGGGCCGGACGGCTTTGGGGCGGAGTTTTATAAGGCCTACTCCAGCCTCTTAGCGCCTTTCATACTTCGTATGTTGAATAACTCTAAAGAATCAGGCTCTCTGCCGAAGGGGCTGTACCATGGTAGGATTTCCCTACTACTTAAAAAGGACAAGGACTCTTCACTAGCATCCTCATACAGACCCATTTCTCTTTTGCCAACGGAAACCAAAATACTGAGCAAAATTCTTTCTTCTAGGCTTAAAGAGCATATTTGCAATATTATTCACCCGGATCAGACTGGGTTCATGCCCTCCAGACATATACAGTATAATATGAGGAGGCTGTTTAATCTAATCTACAACCCTGCACGTAGTACGGAGGATGCGGTCGCGATCTCACTTGACGCCCAGAAGGCCTTTGACCAAATTGAACATCCATATATGCTTTCCGTCTTGACTAAATTTGGCTTTGGGGATTCTTTCATTAACTGGATTAAGGTCATATATCACGAACCATCGGCCTCAGTCCTCACTAATCAAAATGAATCGAAACCATTCAGGCTTTTTAGAGGCACACGCCAGGGGGATCCGATCTCACCTTATATATTCGCGCTTGCGTTAGAACCCTTAGCTGCGAGGATACGGGCCTGCTCAGTAATCCACCCGATTGTGCAACATGGTACCTCGCACAAAATTTCGGCCTACGCTGACGATGTGGTCTTGTTTATTTCTGATCCAAGGGCTTCCATCCCCACACTGCTAAACCTCATCAATGAGTTTGGTTCTTTTTCAGGGTACAGAATAAACTGGGATAAAAGCGAACTGATGCCTTTATCAGATGTAGTGGACAAAACCTTTCTGTCATCCACCCCATTCAAAATTGTCTTGGATAAATTTACGAGTCTGGGAATTATAGTCACAAGTAAATTGAATAACTTACTGAAGGCAAACTGGGACCAAAAAATAAAACAATTGCAGAAAAACATAGAGTTCTGGAACACCTTACCCTTATCAATGGCTGGACGTATTAACGCCATCAAAATGGTAACTTTACCTAGATTTTTGTATGTCTTTCAATCAATCCCAACAAGCATTCCTCAATATTATTTTAAGAAACTAGACTCAATCATCTCCGCCTTTATATGGTTTGGCAAAACTCCCAGGATTACTCGTCTACATCTGTGCAAAAGTAGGAGTGAGGGTGGATTTGGTCTCCCTCAATTCAGACTATATTACTTGGCAGCTAACTTAAATTTTATTACTCAATGGTTTGACTGTTACCCAGGCTATAACCTTGAAAGTATGCCCTCCTGGCTAAGAATGGAACACTTGTCGTGCACAGGCACGTGCCTACCCGCACTGCTAAATAGTCCTGTTAAGTTTAAGAAGGATATCTATAGTCATAACCCTATAATTCAGCATTCTCTTAAAATCTGGTCTCAGATCTCAAAATTGATAAAAGCTCCCAAATTGTATATGTACACTCCCATTTGTGGCAATCATGCCTTTAAACCAGGCCTGACCGACCCAGTTTTTCGTCTCTGGAGGGAAAAAGGAATCGAATCCTTAAGTAACTTGTATAGGGATGACCATTTTGTTTCTTTTCAACAACTCAAGCAGTTGTGTCAACTTCCGGCATCACACTTTTTTAGATACTTACAGATTAGAAACTTTTTCAGAACTCATGTCCCACAATTCGAACAAAAGACTCGTCATCCGACACTAGAGAGCATAATGAGAGTCGATTCCTTTGGTAAAGGTGCAGTCTCGCAATACTATGCAACTTTGCAAGATTTGTCTAGTCTACCCTCTCTCCCATTCAAAGAGAACTGGCAAAGAGAGCTAGGTATTGATATCTCGGACGAAACGTGGGAGGAGTGTATTGACAATATTCATCACAGCTCTATTAATGTCAGGCATGGCCTCATCCAATTTAAGATCATTCACAGATTACACTTCTCCCCGACTAAAGTGCATAAATTATTTAAGGATTCTTCTCCCCTGTGTGGCAAATGCTTTATTGAGCAAGGTACCTTAGCACATCAATTTGTTCAATGCCATAAGTTGCAAAACTTTTGGAACCAAATTTTTGACTTTCTTGGGAAAGCTTATGAGAGGGAACTCCCTCCTGCTCCGTTAACTGCGCTCTTCGGGGTGCTGGAGCCAGGGTGGGCCCAAAACAACCGGGAGAATCAAGTTGTTAGGCTCTCTACATTGCTCGCCAGGAAATTAATCCTTCAAGCCTGGAAATCAGTTAAACCCCCATCCATTGACATGTGGATAAAGGAACTAGGCGGAGTCCTGCACCTGGAGAGAGTAAGATTTGTCCTCACAGATAGGGAGCCCCAGTTCCAAAAAATATGGTCACCTATCCTGCGCCTTTTAGAGTCCCTGAAAAGAGTAGACAGTGCTTAGTCGCCCCCTAGGGTCACCTGCTAACTTTTACTGATCAAGTACAACGTGTGATTACTCTGTATGCTGTTCGCCTATCTCCGGGGACGCGTGCCGCCATCAGCCATTTGTTTGTTTGTTTGTTTGATTGTTGTTTGTCTTGTTTATTTTTTCCTTTCTTGTTTGTTTTGTCATTATTGCTGTAGTATTATTTATGTTTTAACTGTCAATTTTGTTTTATTGTTTATATATGTATATTCGACTTTTGTATTGGTATAAGGTTTTTTTTCTACTCTGTCATATGGTCCAACCTGGTTTTGTCATGATGTTTTCTCTCCATAGTTGCTATGGACGATATGTCTTTAAAAATGAAAAATACTAATAAACAGATGTTAAAAAAAAAAGATGGCCAAGACATGGCCCATATCTGTGTGGCTGGTTCAGATAGGGATCTCCATGTATGGGCATAAAATATATTGTATGTTGTGATGTCATGGGAACCACTCTAACATAATCCCTTTGGAGATCCCTGATGTCATCAATAGTAAGCCCATACCGGTATCTAACAGGACTTCATATGGGAATGCCCATACCGGTATATGGAGGAAGACAGCCCATATCTGTGCGGCTGGTTCAGACAGGGATCTCCATATGGGCATAAAAGGAATGTACCATATAGGCTACATTGATCTCCATATTATGGGTAACTGGTCCGATATACATCACTGGCCAGATGGCCAAGAATTGCCACGACCTCGAGGTCGCATGTTACCCTGAGGCGTCTTACTAGTTGTACAGTGAATGTGGTTGTGTGCGAGTGTGTGTGTGCGTGCGTGCGTGTATCACGTGCGCGTGAGGACATGTCTACATCCCGGCGCCTTGCTGTTTCATTAGGTTCTGATTATGGGTGATGCAGAGTGACAGTGTGCAGATTGAGTTGCACAGCCACTCTAATTCTCTCTATTAATAACAGTCCTCCACACTGCCGTCCCGGACCACATTTATTAATCACAATTTGTCATCTGTCCAACGCTCCACCCTCTCTCGGTTTCCCTCACCCACCGACCCACCCACCCCCTCACTCGCTCTCCTCTCCTCTTCTCCTCCTCCTCCTCCCTCTTCACCCATCCCAGTTATCCTCTGTCCTAGACCCCCCCCCCCCCCCCCCCCCCCCCACCCGTGGCTCAGAGAGATGGTCTGGCATACTGAGAGATGTTCTCGCTCGTCTCCCTCCCGTGCTCCCTCCTGCATCCTCACTTAAGTCCACCCCGATTTTCTTGGAGGAGTCTGTGATTGTGTATGGTCTCGCGTGTAGCCAGACGATCAGATCGAGATCTACGCCCACTGCGTACGTCTGATGACATCTACTGTATGTGAATTCAATGAATGAATGGGCTTAATCTGGGTGGAATTCAGAAATATATACAAATCGCAGCACAACAAAATCAATGCGAGGACTTTTAAGGGCAGTCCTTCATATTGGGACGGTATCGGGATAGGCTTTCAAAGCAGTGGGCGTATAGGTTTGTTACCGCCGGTCTATAAGCCCATTCAACGCATATAGATTTCCCCAGACATATCAGTAGGCGGGGAACTCTGATTGTCTGACTAAGCGAGACTAGTGATTTGTACAAAAGCCCTCTGTCTGTAATTGGTCAAGTTGAATACTTGGGATTTGTGTTGATTGTTTTGGGAGCAGATCTGTTCCAGATTGTAATTAAAGCAAGACCTTGATTTGTAGCTACAGATCAGTGAGGAGGCTGTATGGCATATATAGTATGGCAGCAATGTAAAGCTGATCAATATTGAAATTTGACCGTGATAACATGTCCCGGCCCGCAGCAACATATTGATTTTTCCTGTGGGCTACATGACCAACCAATCTAAGATGTTTTTATTTATTTATTTTAATTTTAAAATGTTCTTCAAATGAAAGAGTGACATTTAATCAATATTTATATCAGTATGTGCACATTGTATCCTTGAGTTATTGGTGAGAAAAAATATTCCCAATACAGAAATCACATTTCTGCTCATGCCCAAGTCAAATGGCCCTTGACCCTACTCAGCAGAATGATTTATGAGTCAGCCAGTCCCCCATGTCCTGTTCTGACACTCCAGTTTTCAAGCTGCATTTATGCTTATTAAATTGACATCCTCGGTTTCCTCATTTACCCATAACTTCATATCCGTCAAAATATGTATGACAGCATGAGTTGTAGAATTTCATTTTGACTGAGACTTAGACGGTGCTGAGTGGGGGATACATTCTCATTTTAAGCATTGTTTACCATAGATAAATGCCAACAAACAGCCCACAGCCAGCCGACAGGCTGAATGCAAGGAGCAGTGCTGCCAATCCAGGGTGGTGAGGGAGCCTGCATGTGTGACAGCAGCATGCCTCTAATTACGCTACCTTCACACATCCTGACACCCCAGCACCGCCACACCCCTCAGCCCGGCCCGGGTCCGTCCTCTGTTTTCCTTAAGCAGTGCCAGTGTTTGGGGGGAAACAGAGCCGATTTTCATGTGCAAATGTCAATCAGTCAGCTCCCAGCAATCACAGGCCCGTCTCCTCCAGAGATCGCAGTTTTGAGACACAGCCTGAATAATTTAGCAGCTCCGTGCCACCGGGCTTTGGGGTCGCAACCTTCTAAAGTGATGACAGAAAAGCGCTAGCTGATTCCCCCTCCCATCCACTCCCTTTACCACTTATTTACCATTCCCCCATCTCTCCGGGCAGACAAAGCAGTGCCAGTGAGGCCTCCCGGGACGCAAAAATCATCCACACTGTATAAACTGTGTCATACAGCAGAGCACAACCAAACAATGACATTTTCAGGATGTCCCCGACTTGAAGGCGAGCCCCCGGCCCTTTGACTCATTGCAGCCAAACACTGTCCATGTACTGTAAACCTATAGGATCACTACAACCCACGCGTATTGGGACACTGAAGCCCATGTTTGTCATGACTCATGGTGAACTTGATGCCTCCCTTTTTTTATAAGGACCAGACTTTTTAATGCCCCCCGGCCCCATTTAATGGCCAGTAAAAGGAATGGCCCCATTTAGACTGGGGGACAAAAAGGGTTAGAATGAGAACCAAGCCTTGCCTATTCTATTCCGACGTGGAGAAAGCCATCATTGTTAGCCAGTGACATGGCGTACATCATTGTTTTCAAGGTTGCACATATTTAGTTTGTTCAGGTCTCACCTTCTCCCCAGTGCTTTTGTAAACAGGGCGGGATACCAATTTTATCCAATCAGCAGAGAGAACCCCACAAAGACCTTGCATCTCCAATTTTGTCTGCAATTCTTTTTACAATTTCACTTTTTTTATCCTGCATCCTGTATGAGTGTCCAAATCTTCAGTTACGTGGCGGGAGGCATTACGCTGATGTTCCAGGTGTGACAAGGGGAGAGTGCGAAGACGTAAAGGACAGAGTGAAAGAAATTGATCCGTCCTTCTGTACAGACACACTACGTTTCTATCACTCAGGGGGAGACAGAGTGCGTGGACTGACAAGAGCGGTCATCACTTCTATGCAGCCGCACTTTGACAGCAACATGACAGGAATGAATGGACTGTCCAACTATTCCAACCACGGCACATTCTCTAAGAGAAATGATACATTTATCCACCCCATAACTTCTCCAAGTCGTCGTCTTATCAGCCCCCATTTTTAATAAATCCTCCAATTGTGGTGTTCATACAGTTGGGATGATCTATTTGCATTTCCAGCGCATCACTCTGGATGTACTGGAACCCAGCCACACCAGAGAGCCATCTCTCCTACGTGCTTTCATTAACATCGCATTTAACATTAAAGTATAATGTCATCTATTGTAGTATACTTCCTCCATGGTAAGCAGTGAGCTGCTCTCTATAGTGGTACTGTACCTGTACAGTATGTTCTGCAGCATCCTGCGTCTTCCTGTACTTTGTCTTGTGTGTTGTTTCTTCTTTTTCCCCCTTTTTTTGTATGGTTGTCACAGCACCAGATGCCAGAGAAAATATGAATCTCATACTTGGCAATAGAAAAGGGCTGTGATTATCATTGTTTCCTGCCTCTCTGGCAGTGTGATCCTTAACACCCACATTTCATCGCCGGATTAATGTAATCTAGCATTTGGCTCATTCAGCAATACTTCCACAGACACCCAAGATGACACCCAATAGACACCCATGGATGCCCAATACGTTTCTATTGACAAACCGGTCTCTCTCACTCGCTCGGCTTACAAAGCTTCAGCTGGGAAGAAGGAAACGGCGGCAAACTGTGCATCAGGGATGCAGCGGGACGTTCCCATGGAGATATCAATAGTGTTGCCTCATTAATGCGGCCCGTTAGATGCGGGATCACTAAGAAACAGTGGGAGGAATGGACAGTGTGTCCCGCACTTCACTCCAAGCTCCAATGTGCCGCCGCGGTCGAGTCAAACTCGGTGGAAAAGCGTGTGGCAGGTGTCAATGGACAGTGGTATTGACCTCGTTTCATGGGAATGTGTTACAAGGGCAGGAACGGGATGGGAGGACATGAGGGATTTCTGTGAATTATTGAGAGTGATCATTTGGTGACTTATGGCTAGTGGCTGTCAGGGACCTAAAGATAAATTGTGCTGGCCAAGAATTACACTTTCTCCTTATACCACCGTCTATTTATCTACCTCTCCCTGCCTGACCACCCCTCTACCACTTCATCCATACCTCTCTGCCGCTCTCTCTCTCTCTCTCTCTCTCTCTCTCTCCCCTTTCCTACTTCCCCCACCATAGCTGTACATTCTCAGGATGACTTTTATGGTGGTTATGTCCTCAGATGTCCTACAGTAAAAGCAACATGGGGTGATGGTGGAGACTGTATGGTCTTTGTTTTGTTGCTTATGCTCTATCTAAGTCAGCACGTTGATGAAACAATGAAAGCCTTCACCTCAGTTCAGATGGTGATGATGTTGATGGTGGATGAAGCTTCCATCTCGGTCAGGGTGTCGGTGAGATGGTGGAAAGGTAGCAGAGGATACCCACACAGTTGAATGACCTCAGCACTGCTAGTAAGTCAAACCTGTCCAAGATCCTCTTTGAAAGAGACTCCTGACCTCTGCCGAACAGATGTGATGATGATGCCCCACGACTGGCAACTTTACAATGAAGTCAGGGCTACTTTTTTGTGTTTTAATCTGTGGAATCAAACAACAGTCCTTTAGTTGTTTTGTATCCTATTATTCAATTTTCATCATAATGGTATCAGGAGACCCATTTCCATATTTCTAATTGACATTCCCTGTTGCATAATGTTTCTAACTGACTGATCAGGTATATCAGAGATGGAGTTCTTTGTGTAAATGCAGCCTGAATAATTCATCCAGGGCTGTCAGAGAGGGAGAGAGAGGGGTGGTATTTTAGAAATCGTCTCGCTAGGCCCCTGACCATGAATAATTGATCTGATCTGATTAAAGTTTGCCGTGATTACCCCTCACCACCCTGACTGATAAAACGCCACACCTGTGTTTGCTGTCTCTTTATTTATTCTCCTCTTTCTTGCTCTCAGTCTCCTCTCAATGAAGCACTTTTCAATTAAGTCACGTGTGATTGCACTGTATGCGGTGGCACGTGATGTTACATACAGTACCTCTGTTGTCTTTCTCTCATCTTGGCAATAGCTGAATTTCTTCTGCATCTGGCGGCATTTGTCTTAAATCAGATTTTATTGCACGGGTATTCACAGGTGTGTAGCTGCCAAATTCAGTTCATTAAACAAGCAATATTGAACTGCTTTTCCCCCTGCCACTGACAAAAACAATGAATCTGTTCGCTTGTTAGAATCCCAGCCATTGTTCCTTGATTAGCCTGCGTTAAAATGTTAAAAAACACTCTCTCTCCTCAGGATGGATCCACTCTCAGGGGGGCCATAGATCAAATCTGATCTTCAGATAAAAAAGAAGCTGTAATTGTAACAGACTTACAGTTTAACAGATTGTAACAGTAAAAGACACTTGATCTACAGCTCTGTAACTCTGGTGGTATATCAGATGTCATATGCGTGCACACACACACAGGCGCGCACGCACGCACACACACACACACACACACACACACACACACACACACACACACACACACACACACACACACACACACACACACACACACACACACACACACACACACACACACACCTACGCGCGGTGGGTCCATCTGCAGCAGGGTATCACTTCACTCTGCTCTTAACCTTCAAAGCCAACTAAGGATGGCACTTTGATCTGTCTTCCGGAGCCAAGGCAAGAAATGCATGACAGAGAGCGAGTTGAAGAGGGAGAGCAAGGGAGTGTGGGAGAGTGACAGCTAATGACAGTGGCTACAAGCTGTGACCTTTAGCGCAATCACACAAGCATGACGAGCGACGCTCAAGGTGACAGAGGAATGTGCTACTTTAGGAGAGGATGGCAGAGTTGTGTGTGTCTCCGTTTTAGCAGTTAATGAATTTCCACTCAAAAAGAAAAAGATATCTTGAAATCAAATGGGTGGGTTTACATGAAACTTCATTCATGCTCCCAGAGGAGGAACCCTATAACCATTAGAGTCTGATAGGCAGGTTGTAGGAAGAGACCTAGCTCTGGTCCAACGCTATGGACCAGAGCTATTAGAGACCCAAGGAGCATCATGGTCTCCAGGGGATTCTAGCAGGGCTTTTAGACTCTCTTGTTAAGGTATGTGTGAGGTGCAAGACATCAGGCCATGGGAATATACATGGCAACTTTGGCAAGCACATCTACACTTCAAGAATCTAAAAGCCCTAGTATCAGTCCCTAATACTATACTCCATGTTGCACCCATACACTGAACTGGAAATTGCCTGAAGGTTGGCTCTAGAGGAAAATGTACAGGGCCGTCGAAATCAGTAGGCTTCATCCTGGAAGCTGCCTGTTAGAATATGAGATATTATGTGTGAAAGGTATTTCAGTCTGAGGGTGGCACTACTAGGACACCTTATCAGGTCACTCAAATGATTGGGGTTCATCTTCCAGGGAGCATGAATGCAGCATGCTCATCAAATTTCAATTAAATGCATTACATTTCATGACATTTTGAGACGTCTGTTCAATAGCAAATGTCGGCCTAAGGGAGGCACTAACGCAAAAGCCATTGGATCATCCAAATTAAAACGGCATCATCATCTGGAGAGCCCGAATGGGCAAATTCCTTGGAAATAAGGCATTACTATTTGAGATGTATGAAAAATGGAAATTGTGGCCTAGGGATGGTGCTGCTAGCTTCTAGCACCATCCATAGGCGTCCACAACTTCCACACAGTGTAGAGTACAGGCCACTGGGACACCTAATGGACCCTTTGTCAGCCTACTGATTGATCCCTGACCGACAAACCAGCAGTTTTATTATTGGTTAGGTGAGCATGTTTACATGAAAAAAATATGATCAACGTTTGTAACCTGTGAAAACAACTATTATTATTTTAATCAATCACAATCAACTGGGATGTCTGGTCACCCTGGCCTATTCACATATCCCACCCTTTCCTTTGTTCTGGCTGGCAGCAACACAAACCACATGTGAGGTCCCTGTAATTCAGATATAAGGTACACCTGTATATGGTTGTGCATGATAATTATAAAATAATTATAATTTCACATGTGTGTATACTCATGTGGCATACTCAATAAATGGTTTCAGCATCAGGTCTCAGTCGTTAATTCTCATCAATGTACCACCATGGCGATGTTCAATCTTGTACACTAACATTGCATCACACTACTGTACGCGTGCCTTAGCAGGAAGATAAGTTAGATAACGATATAAATTGGTCTCGCTCCATCACAGGCTCTTCTCCAGCGGCTCAATCCGAACATTCTGGTCCGTCTGGGGAGGAGATGGCCACACAGCAAAGCACTGAACAGCAGAGCACAGCAGAGCAGCGGCTTGAACTGCAGGTGAGGAAATAAGGGGAGGACGAAGAGGAGAAGAAGAAAGGGGGGGAAAGAAGCATAGAAAGAGGACGTGTCCGGCCTAGCAGGGTCCCTGGTGGGGGCTTTCAACTGGCTGGACGCTCTGTCCGTCCTGTCAGCCCTAGGCAAACAAGCCCCCCCCCCCCCCCCCCCCCCCCCCCCCTAAAATGAAAAAATAAAACAACCCCCCGTTCTCCCAGCCAGCATCACACACACAGCCCAAGCCTCACTAGCAGTCCACTTGTCTGCTCGTCCCTCCACAGAGCCTTCGCAAGAGATGGGAGGAATACTAAGAAAGCACGCATAGATTTTCTGCTGCAAGGGGGTGGAGGGAGAGAAGGGAAAGACTGGCGGAGGCTGGTGGGGTTGACTGCCCACATCAAAACTCCCCTCCTCTCTCACCCTGCTCCGTCTTTTTTCTCCTCCTCTTGCTCTCATCTGCCTGGCTCTGGAGGGACCCTCTGTTTGTCAGCCAGGCAGTGGAGCGTCTCTCTCTCTCTCACACCCACCCACACCTCCTCCCTGTTCCATGCCTCTCTCCTCTCCTTTACCCCCTCTCTCTCTCTTTTTGCCTTGTTGTCTCTTTCTCCCTTCTCCAAACCTCCACTTCGCTCGTGCACACTTTCCTCTTAAGTCCCTGATCTATCTTCTCTCTCTCTCTCTCTCTCTCTCTCTCTCTCTCTCTCTCTCTCTCTCTCTCTCTCTCTCTCTCTCTCTCTTTCCTCTCTTTGTCTGCAGTGCAGCACCTTAACCGGACTCAGTCACTTCTCAGCCACCTCCCAGTTTTAACCTCTTAAACCCTATACTTACAGTACCTCGGGGGTCTACTCAATACTAGGCTCCCTGCTTTTCTTTGTCTACACTAAAAGCCAAAAATGTGATGCATTGTGAACTTGTAGATCTTCTATTTTTGTAGAATGTTCCTCCTGGGGACACAAGGGTTCACGTGGTTAAGAAAGAGCCATGTCGATGGAGTCAATAAAGGCTAGAAGTTACAGTGGAGTGAGACATGAGACATGATGGAGAACATTAATAAACAGAGTGGGGTAGCTGTGTAGGCCTACAGTACTTACAGTAGTAGCAAAGGAGTGGGAGAGGTTGAGGGAATGAGTTTGGCCCAGGGAATTGCTAATTATAAGAGAAGCATAAAAACAAACCAGGGCCTGGACCGTTGGCGTAGCGTTCCGGGCACCTAGGCTCAATGTAGCCTGACAGCGCGCTGTGGGTTCGAGTCCCGATCCCGACAGCCTTTGCTGCGTGTCACTCCCCATCTCTCTCTCCCGGTTTCCTGTTAGCCTATTACTATTCCTGTCAATAAAAAGCCCAAAGACTCCATCTTTTAAAAAAACACACAAAAATCAAAGCACTTAATTCCAAACGGGGAGTGGGAAAGCTCAAAACTAGAGAGAATTAGTCTTATGAGTAAATAACACAGCTTAATATGCTGCATTTCAACCAGTGTGAGATTTGTATAATGTTGTTTAAGGCAGAATTCTTGTGTATGCCAGTGATACACTTGCGAGTCCCACTAAACCACAACCTCTACGTGTGCAGAAAGAGGGGAATCCCTCCCTGTCCCTGCCATGTTTTTCGATTGTGCATACACCTCAAGCTCTCCTGCCTGGTACTTGTAGGCACATGCCTAGAATCGACTGGCCCCACACAAACATCTTATTTTCAGCTGAGAAAAACGTTGAAAATGCTCAACACGGTGTGCCAACACGGTCGTTCGATGAAGTATAAATTGGCCTTAGCCTCTGTCCCTTCCTCTCTCTCACCCCTCCCACCCACCCTGCTTTCCATGCCCCTCTGCTGTGCCCAGTCAGCCTGAGCTGACTCCACACATGTGGGGAGATTAGAGGGAGAGAAAAGCAGGGCTCTATTGATTACCGAAGCTGTGAGATGACAACTTTGGTCTCAGATCATCCTGTTTACAGCTGATACACAGCAAGCTGGGGTTTTTTTGCTTTCAAAGAAAGGCAGACAATAAAAAAGGGAGGAGAGGAGAAGTAGAGAGGAAAATGTATCCTTGGACAAGGCGTGGCAGATGTTTGCCTGTAATTGCATTGTATATCAGAGGCATGTACGAACAATCCATATCAATGTGTATATTGTTTTGGTTTGCACAGAGTAATGCTTAATTTGATGTGAGTGTGACGCTTTGTTAGCTTGTAAATCTGCTGTATCCGGCGAACTACACTGGAACACAACAAAGCATACTGTAAATCAATGTCTCCCGACCTGGAGTCTGGGCCTCCCTTGGGGGGCGCCAAAGGGTGTGTGTGTGTGGGGGGGGGGGGGGGGGCAGTCCGGTGGTCTAAGACAGGTCTTCGATGAATAACGGCGTAGAAAGGTGGTGGTGTAGCATGGCTTGACGCAGAACTGCTAGGTCAGATTGCAGTGGATGCACATGCAGGGAAGAGGACGGTGAGTCACGGTGGAATTTGGAGGAGCTGGGGGGTTACCAGCGGATGAAAGCCACTGTGCCTGCAGATGTGAGCCACAGCTGGGGCAGGCGGACCCAAAACTGCAGCACTGAGGAGAGTGGGGATGAAGGGTTGTTTTAGGGTGGTGGGGAGGGAGTGCTCACTAGGACTTGGAACACGGTATGGCTACATTGTCAGGAAAGTCCCTTTTCTCTCACAACACACACCCACACACATGCACGCACCCACACACGCACACATGCACGCACGCACACTGGACTCAAATCAATATTAAACTGTACCAGTAAGACGCCCTAAGGGCGAGAAGTGAAAGGGCAAGGTTGCGCACATGGGTGCGTGCACATGAGCTGCTTTGGCATGTATACCCTTCTGCTGAGCTGTGATGTCAGAAAAGGTCAGCTGCATATAGTCTGTGGGGTCAGATGAAGTCAAGAGGTATTGACCTTGCCTGGTTAATAAACCAGACCGAACACAACAACACCCCCTGGCGGTAGTGGTGTTGTAGTACGGTCTGGCACCGATCCATTGAGATTCTATTTCCTCAACCAGCTTCAAGGGTTGGCCAATCAGGATTGTATGCTTGGGGCACGTGGTTTCTGTAGGCTTGGGGCACGTGGTTTGGGGCAAACCCCAGAAATTAAAACTCTTCCTGAAATCCCAGACTCTCTTCCCAAAACTAAGTGTGTGATAGAGGCTGGCAACGCCAGGCAAGTATTGACCAGCTCCATGTATGGAGATCTAGGTCAGAGTTTCTCAACCTTTTTCGAGGAACACCAGTCGTCTCCATGTATGGATATCCAGCGTTTGATGAGGTCAGTGTTGTGATCCTCATATATGGATATTCAGGTGATGATAGTCAGCTTGATTTTCAAATGAATTCTGTCTTGGCCATATGGAGCATACATATATGGGCATTGCCAAATATGGGCTTAATATTGATAACATCAGGGATCTCCATATCCTCAGGGCGACATGCGACCAAGGGCGAGGTCGCGCAAACAGTTGGCCATCTGGCCAGTGATATATCGGACCGGTTACCCATATATGGAGATCCATGTACAGTATATAGTACATCCCATTTATGCCCATACATGGAGATCCCTGTCCCTGTCTGAACCAGCAGCCGCACAGCTATGGGCTGTCTTCCTCCATATATGGGCATTCCCATGTGAAGTCCTGTTAGACATGGGTTTAATATTGATGACATCAAGGATCTCCATATATGGGCATAAACTGGATTCTGTTAGAGTGGTTCCCAATCCCATGACATCACAACATACAATATATTGTATGCCCATACATGGAGATCCCTATCTGAACCAGCCACACAGATATGGACCATGTCTAGGCCATCTGGCCAGTGATAAATATATCGATTGACATCAGGGATCTTCATATATGGGCATAAAAGGGATTCTGGGGACTACCCATATATGGACTTTTACATACAGTAGGTGATGTCACCTGTGATGTCACAGTGATGTGTCAAGGGAACCAACCCATAGACTGTAAAAATGTGTACACACAAGCTGTGACATTTCTCATGGTAAACTGCGACCTTCGGTCGCAATGATTGCCAGAACAGGCTGTCTTGGTCATTGAGTCAACAATGTGATGTCACAACAGGTCAGCTATTGACATTGAGGCGTTACCTACTGACCCACTGGTTTGTGGGTCGCATTTTCATGATAAAAAACATTTTTTCTAAGTAATTTCATGAATAAATAAAATACAAATCTAAGAAAGTCCATAAATTAGAAAACAAATGTTGAATAAGTAGTGAAAACAGCCGATCTGTGAGCTTGTAGATCTGCTGTCTTCACCTAGTTTGGGTCACAAGCTAAAAGGTTTGAGAACCACTGCATTAGAGTAACCAAAGCTGGCCAGGAATACTGCTGCAGAGGCGAGGAGGAACACCAGGGCTGGAGATGTGCAGGTAGCCCACACTAACATCTATGCCTGCAGCTGACTGCTTGAGCTCTGATGATGCTGGCTACTGGTTAAAATCCTATGTAACATGTCATTACGTCGAACACCCTTTAGATCGACCACCAAACTCTAACCCAAACCCTAATCCTAACCTCAGTAAAACTATGCTTAACTCTAACCCTAACCCTAAACTTAACCTCACGGGTGATTATCTAACCTGCCAACGCTGTTCGACCCAACGGGAGTTCGACCTATGGGGTAGTCCCCAAATCCTACACATGAACACTGATTGTGCAGATAGCTTTAGTGAATTTGGCCATGTCACGCACGCACGCACGCACGCACGCACGCACGCACGCACGCACGCACGCACGCACGCACGCACGCACACACACACACACACACACACACACACACACACACACACACACACACACACACACACACACACTCACACAGAGACACACATATGCCATCCCTGCTACCACCAACTGATGTTACACACGATTGAACCTGACATCAGTCTCTAAACCCTGACTCTTTCTGACCATTGATGACCATATTATCCCCGATGCCTTGAAGTAACAGTGACACAGGAATAGGTGTTGCTGTGTTGAAGAACAACACAGCAACATGATAATCAGGTATTAGGATTATACTTGGAGGAAGGATTTTTTTCAAAAAAGTAGTATTAAGTATACCTGGTTTTCAGGTGGGTGGTGACCCAGCTGAAGTTAGCCACACCCACAGTGAGGGGATGATTTTATGATGAGGTTTTTAAATCAGTGTATTTCCATTGGGCCTTTTGACTCGGGGGCTTTCAGCTTTCAGGAAGAAACCAAAACTACACAGGGAAGACATATTATTGACACATTATAACCACACCTGGGGGTTTATTTTAGAGTAACGTTAACTCCATAGACAAAACAGAAATGTAATATTTATTGTCATAACCATGCTGTCCTATTATAGGCTATTCAAGTTAACCTAATAATTAACACACTTAAAGAGCATTTGTGTTTAACTTTACTATTGTTATAATGGACATCATAAGTCAATGGGCATGTTAGAGAGTGGCACCAACACTCCTATCTATGCATTGTCTTGATTAACCACATGATATCTACCTGTAGCGTCCCTATTGGGGTAAACATTTGGCCAAAATAGATCCTCTAAAAGCTCACAACACATCAGGTTATGACGCGTTGTGACTGTGAGCTTGTAGATCAGCTAAGAGATTTGTTGAAGAAGGAAAATAAGGAGCATGCCTACTGTAGTATAGAGCCTTGGAGGACCACGGTCACCTAGGGTTTAAGTGGTTAACCAGATGTGGAGCACTTGTCCTTATAGATTCCGTCCGCTGTCTTTGTGAATCAGTCTTATGGTGGTGCTGTCATTGGGACTGTGGACATTAAGGGCTGACAGTTTATCGACCGGCCTGCCAAGCCCTGCTAAACCCCCTCTGGCAGCTTTTTACCAAGACCAAAGCCTTCCTCTCTCTTTTATTCCAGACAACAAAGTTTCATCCTTCCCCACACCTATTTATCCACCTCTCAATTTACGTCTCCTTTCATTTCTCCCTATTGTCTCCGACTGCCTCTCTGCGGCTCTGCCCATGTGCTCATGTGAGATGCACGTGAATTTATGGCAGGTAGCCCCCCCCCCCCCCCTCCCCCCCTTCACCCCTTCACAAGCATGCAGAGATTTCATGAATTGCATCCTTAAGGAACATCAAGAGCCGCCCATTATGCTGGTGCCCGGCTCAAATAGTATCGCTGCTGTGCTTCAAACATCATCTCGCCTCCGCTGCTTTCTGACTTATTGTTTCTCCTGAGGTGCTGTTGAGGGACAATAGTGAGCAGGGGCAGCAGGGAGGGGTTTATATAGGCTGCGTGTGTGTCCATCATGTGTCATGGCCGATCCTGGCTTTCATGTTCTGTCTGGCTGAGTCTCCTGCTCCAGCAGTCTCAGTTTCCTTCACTAAGAATCGATGTCCCTTAGTGGCGAGAGCATGCTCTCTCCTCCTCATCTATTTCGGCTTAACTCAATGTAGCTGCGCTCAGCTCTCACCTTGCTGACACCAAGTCCTCAGCAGACACCTTCTCCCCTGGACAGGCTCAGCTGGGTTACTGGCAGCTGTCCGTATGGATGACACACTTTACCCCGGAGCCACCCACACTAAAGGCCAGTGGTTCTCAAAGAGGGCTCTGCGGACCCCCTAGGGGTTCCAGCCACCGCCCTCCTTGTGAGCTTGTGGATCTTCTATTTTTGAAATACTAAAACCTTAAAAATCTCTGCAGAATTGTGAACAATTTCAAAAATGTTAACAGAAAACCTCTATTACGGGGCTTCCTGGCACACGTTTCTTTTTTCAGATGGGGGTCCGCGGTCAAACACTTGTTTGGGGGTCAATTTGGGGGCCATGAAAATGTATGAGAACCATGGCTACACTCTCCAGCATCATGTTGTTTATGGGAATGTGTTAAATACACTATGGCTTTGGTATGCCTGAAAACATTTGTTATCTAGAAGAATACCTCACATTTTGATCAAAACATGTCACACTTTGGGTTTTTTGATTGCATAAATTCTAAAGCCTTTTGTCAATAAACTCTAATTAACACTTTTTGCAAACATTTGTCTTCTGTCAGTTATAGAGCAGCAGAGTTTGTGTTTCCATCACTACATCCTACTGATGAATCCTTGAAAAACATGAATTATTTTGCAATACATTTTGTGTTTAAGAACCCTATAGAGTCCCTATTCATGGGGCGAAGATTTGGCGAAAATAGCCAAATGTTCACAACGTGTCACAGTTTTACAGGTTGTGAGCTTGTAGATCAGCCTTTTTTTTAAGAGATGGGGACAAGGGAACCAAGTATATAGACCCCTGTCCCCCAGTCAACTAAGTATAGGGTTTAAGTGGTTAATTGTCTGTTCATTTCAGTAACATAATAATTACAAAAAACATGGATATTGTCAGCAGTCAAACAAGACTGCTATTGTCTGGTTATACTGGCTAAGCGGCACAAATGTGACGTGATGCCAATCTGTGGGTTGGCAAATCAGGAAAGACAGATATTTTATATACATCTACATCTTGTACATATATATATATATATATATATATATGCTTAGGAATGCTACAAAAACAAATAAAAACTCCAAATTGACAAATTACTTTTCTAGTTTCAATTGGGAACACATACAGCAGCGACTAAGAATTTAGCAAATAATGATGCGATAACCAAAGGTTATCGCGTTGATTTTCTTATTTTTCCATGAACTTTTCCCATAACTCATTATTACTTTAACCATTATTTTATGCTAAACTATTAATAAAAAATAGCAGATATACAAGTTCCAAGCACCGAGTGCCGCGCTGCGAGCTTGTAGATCTGCTATTTTTGAAAAATCTGCCTTTGCAAATCTTTGAAATATATCTTTTTTAAAGCAAACTTGTAACTCAAAGATTTGTCTGTGGGGTCCCTGATACATAATATTTTGAGATGGGGTCGGTGGCCATACTTACTCTAGGGGTCCTTGACATTAAAAACTTTGAGCACCACAGATAAAGAAACATATGTTTTTCAGAAAACCATTAGGATTTGGAAGAAATGTTTTAGGTATTTTTTTTACATTTGTACTCTCAGTGTTACAAATTGATAATTTAACAGAGTTAACGCTGATTATTATTATATACTAATTCTTGGCATCTTACTCGATGACCTTATGGAGATTTTTCTTAATCTGATACTGACTTCTTTATCTCGTTGTGGCTCTCATCACATAAATCCCTGTTGTTTACTTTTTAAACTTACACACAAAGAAAAATCCTGGGGTTAATTTAACTCAGGAGAGCGTAAAGATGGACCCGTAAGGGTCCATTCCATCGTGCACAATTGAGACGTCCGCGTGTTTGATTACCATGGGAACAAGAAAATGCAGTCACCAGGGCCACAAACAAGCCAGTGGTTGATGAAGACAAATGTGCAAACACATGTTGGCAGAATTGCTTTTTGGTTGAGCGTGATCGGCTGCACTCAGGAGGGCGGAACCGCGACTCGTGATTTATAGTTTTGTGTTGTCCCTAGACCAACACTGTCTGCTGCCTCCCACTACTGTAATTACATGTGTCTATTAGAATAGTGCTGCTGCCCACCATGTATCACCTCAGCCAGGAGGAGAGGAGAGAGGAGAGGACTGAAGGTGGGAAATGGCACTTCTTCTCAGCAATAGTATTGTTATTCAAACAGTGTTCTCTGCAAAATGACATGATAGAGAGGAAGAGGGGGAAGCTAAAAATGCACTGCAGATGATGAGATAAAGGTCAGAAAGAACCCTAGTGAAAGGTTGGATGTAAAGAAAGGAATGATAAAGGCACAAGTAACACAGGCTACAGTTCCAGTTTGTCGACAGCTTTATTGGAGCTGTGTGAAGCACAGGCTCCCTATACGTGGCTGTGTGGGTCTGTGTGTCTGTCTGTCTGTCTGTGTGTCTGTGTGTGTGTCTGTGTGTATGTAGCCTGAACTTCCTAAACTTCGGCACGCCACTAGTCCCACAGTTTTGCCACCACACACTCGCGCCATATGTCAAATCGACCGCCTTACTCGGGAATCGTGGGCTATTACTTTTCTAAGAGAAAGGTTCTATAGTTTAATTGATATTAATTTATTAGTGAATTAATTTTCCCCATTGACTTATAATGGGAATCGCAAAAACTCACATTCAATTATTTGTCTCTCGCAAACCATAGGGCCTAGAGTTTCAAGACTTGGAGAGGAGGTTCATAATGATTTCAAGGATTAAATAAAAAATAATTGTGTCATTTGGCCGCATGGTGGCGCCATAACACCCCACTTTACGTTTTGGCCTGTAACTCTTGAACCGTAGGTCGGAAAATTAAAAATATTTTTTCCCTGGATTCCTTGGGTCATGACGCATCTCCCCATATAGGCCACGCCCATTTGCGCCATGATAGATTTTCCGCCATCTTGAATTTTCTCCAAAACACACTTTTTGCTCCTTTTCCTACATATTTTCTTCAAATGTCACAAAAATCGGTACACATGATCCACACACACACACACACACACACACACACACACACACACACACACACACACACACACACACACACACACACACACACAGCTCCACTTCACACGGGTGTGATTGTTTTTTATATTTTTGGAGCTGTGTGAAGCACAGGCTCCCTATACGTGGCCGTGTGGGTCTGTCTGTGTGTCTGTGTGTCTGTCTGTGTGTCTGTATGTAGCCTGAACTTCCTAAACTTCGGCACGCTACTAGTCCCACAGTTTTGCCACCACACACTCGTGCCATATGTCAAATCGACCGGCTTACTCGGGAATCGTGGGCTAGTAACTTGCTAAGAGAAAGGTTCAATAGTTTAATTGATATTAATTTATTAGTGAATTAATTTTCCCCATTGACTTATAATGGGAATCGCAAAAACTCACATTCAATTATTTGTCTCTCGCAAACCATAGGGGCTAGAGTTTCAAGACTTGGAGAGGAGGTTCATAATGATTTCAAGGATTAAATAAAAAATAATTGTGTCATTTGGCCGCATGGTGGCGCCATAACACCCCACTTTACGTTTTGGCCTGTAACTCTTGAACCGTAGGTCGGAAAATTAAAAATATTTTTTTCCCTGGATTCCTTGGGTCATGACGCATCTCCCCATATAGGCCACGCCCATTTGCGCCATGATAGATTTTCCGCCATCTTGAATTTTCTCCAAAACACACTTTTTGCTCCTTTTCCTACATATTTTCTTCAAATGTCACAAAAATCGGTACACATGATCCACACACACACACACACACACACACACACACACACACACACACACACACACACACACAGCTCACTTCACACGGGTGTGATTTTTTGTAATAAACTGAATAGAACTTGAGCTATATCTAGAAATGTAACAACATCAACAAAGTAAAAACAACAAAATTATGTTTAATGCTGACCTGCTATTTACTGTACATGTTTTGGTGAACATAATTCTAACGATGCACAACGCATTCCAATGTCACCCTGCTACAGTACTGTATGTGCTTTTTCTGTAGTTTAATTGGTTCCATGATAACTGGAATATGGACTTGTTTTACATAACCCTGCATTTTAACTGGATAGATCTCTGCTGCTACTTCCTGGTGTGCTGCTGGTCTGGATTTAGTTGGCTTTTGCCTTGGGCCTTTTAGCATCTCCTAGTGGGCAACCTTCCTGCTGTTTTCAGCCCCAATGAAAATTAATGCATTCCCACCTTGTAGGCTATAGATTGACACAATCAATACTTGGGGAACCTTGACAGATGAAAAAATGTTGACGTGCTTTCTCGTCTCATTTTGTGAGGTGGATTTTCATGTAGTATTTTCCATTTTTATAAGACATTTTATAGACAGCGTGCTCGCCTATGTGCATGTGCCACGCTCCACTGCTTACAGCTAACATTATATATTTTAAGGCAGTTGCTTTCTCGGCTAGACATAGATCATTTTCACGATGAGATCTTTTTGCACCATAGATCTACTTCAAAATATTCAAAAACACACTCTGCTGTATATATATAGTTGCTGTTGGTCAGAAACCTTATCTCCATATTTAATCTTTATCATGTTTTTTGATAAATGAATGCCCTATTTTATGGTCAGTGTAAAAGTTGTGAAAATAGCAGATCTACAAGCTCACGTCACAATGCATCGCCATGTGACACGTTGCAAGCTTTTAGATTGGCTTCTTTTTTTAAAAGTTTTTTTATGTTTGGGATTTCCAGGGGGTCCCCCGGCAAAATGAGTTGATATGACATCAAAATCAGGTTGACCACTTAACCCTACACATCGCATTTTTGAAAATAGCCGATCTACAAGCTCGCAAAAGTCAGATGGGGTCCTCGGCCAAATATCAATTTCAGGGTCCTTGACCTAGACTTAGATCGGATTTCTCCACATACATTTCCTTAGATGCAAAAAGATGGCACAGGAGGTAGAGCAGCAGTTTTGGAATCGGAAGGTTCTCGTTTTGATCCCTGGCCGTTCCTGGCTTTGTGTCGAAGTGTCCTTGAGCAAGACACTATTATCTGCTCCCAAGAGCAGACTGGTGCCTTGCATGGCTGCCTCTGCCATTGATGTGAGAATGGGTGAAACGCTTACATTTTCGTCTGAATGGTAAAAGTAATGTCACCTAGCACTTGTCTGTGAAATGAGGTCAGTGCCATTCATGATGTCATTGGCCCAAGGGTGTAATAAAGACTGACACCCAATGCTAACATAACTTATAAAGACAGGACTGAGCAGGTACTGTAACAGTACAGTATAGCTTCTATAGCAGGGATGTCAAACTCAAATGCACAGGGGGCCAACATTTTAAAATCACACCCGTGTGAAGTGGAGCTGTGTGTGTGTGTGTGTGTGTGTGTGTGTGTGTGTGTGTGTGTGTGTGTGTGTGTGTGTGTGTGTGTGTGTGTGTGTGTGTGTGTGTGTGGATCATGTGTACCGATTTTTGTGACATTTGAAGAAAATATGTAGGAAAAGGAGCAAAAAGTGTGTTTTGGAGAAAATTCAAGATGGCGGAAAATCTATCATGGCGCAAATGGGCGTGGCCTATATGGGGAGATGCGTCATGACCCAAGGAATCCAGGGAAAAAAATTTTTTAATTTTCCGACCTACGGTTCAAGAGTTACAGGCCAAAACGTAAAGTGGGGTGTTATGGCGCCACCATGCGGCCAAATGACACAATTATTTTTTATTTAATCCTTGAAATCATTATGAACCTCCTCTCCAAGTCTTGAAACTCTAGCCCCTATGGTTTGCGAGAGACAAATAATTGAATGTGATTTTTTGCGATTCCCATTATAAGTCAATGGGGAAAATTAATTCACTAATAAATTAATATCAATTAAACTATAGAACCTTTCTCTTAGAAAAGTAATAGCCCACGATTCCCGAGTAAGCCGTTCGATTTGACATATGGCGCGAGTGTGTGGTGGCAAAACTGTGGGACTAGTGGCGTGCCGAAGTTTAGGAAGTTCAGGCTACATACAGACACACAGACAGACAGACAGACACACAGACAGACAGACAGACCCACACGGCCACGTATAGGGAGCCTGTGCTTCACACAGCTCCAAAAATGGTACAAGTCGAGGGCCGGACTGGTTCAATGTTTATTCAAACGCGGGCTTGTGGTCACCGGCCCTCGATAAGCGCCAATGCACTAGCAGTGCATTGTGGGACTTGGAGTATTATTAAGCCTGATGGCATCAAAAGTCTAATATCTCCCCCAGTCCATAGAGATATCCCTTTGGTCTGATGGGTAAGATGTTGGACTTTCATGCGGGAGACTTTGGTTCGAATCCCAGGCATTGCATGTGCAATATACCAGTGGCCAGTGGGCCAGTTCTAATAGTAATTAAATATCATCCCGCGGGCCGAAGATAATTCAATCACAGGCCTGATTTGGCCCCCGGGTCTTGAGTTTGACATATGTGTTCTATAGGGATAGCTAGTACGATCCCCACGCCTGGGTCTCGGTGCAAGTACTTTCCCACTTGTTATTGTGTCATTTGCCATGGGAATGCATTGGGTGGATTTATTTGTAATTGTATAGATGTATTTAGAGGAAAATATGGCTGAGAGTGGTAACAGCAGGATGCCCCCCCCCACCCCCCACCCCCTGCCCAGCCCCTTCTGTTGCTCCTTTGAATTCCTTTGAGTCCTGAACCTGTACGTCACAGCCTGCAAAACATCCCTGCTGAAGGTGCTTTGTAACTGGACCAAAGCCAGACATCCAAATTAGTTAAACGGTGTATTCCTCATGACCACACACATTCGTGTGTAGTTGTCACTGCTGACTCACCTGGCAGTGAGGAGCCCCCACCGGGAGGAGGACGACGTACGTAGAGCCTTCGTCCTGTACTTCCTCCGCCCAACACTCCCTGTACTGCTGCTGACAGGTGCCACCCCAGCCCGTTGGATTACACAGGCCAATTCTGTTTGTGTAGACCAGAGGTTTTCAAACCTTTTTGACTCAGGGCACCCCTGTAAATATTTTTTTCATCCACGTTGTGAGCTTGTAGATCTGCTATTTTTGGTGAAGAGGGTTGGCCGTAGATGGAAAAAGAACTCATCGAGTCCGGTGCAAATCAGGTCTGTTTTACTACGCATAGTGAAGTGATATTGGTGAATTCCAAATGTTATCAGATTCTTCTGCAGCACCCCTGGACTGGCATCATGGCACCCACTTTGGGAAACCCTGGAGTAGATACTAAACAAAGCTGGATATGACAGTGGATTTAAACCCACAACCTCTGTGGTCGTAGCAGTGCACCACTTGAGGGGCCGCTGATGTCCTTTTAAATTACATAATATAACATCACAAATAACCTAATATCAGTTGCCAGCGTGCTTCATTTCCATCCGTCAGCACAGTATAAATCAGCTTCATCATGAATCGTAAGCATCTGATGATCACTGCGATACAGGTGTAATCATAAGTCATTATAGCTGTAGACTATGACTAGACATGGAAGCCAAAGGTGGACAATGCTGTCCACAGAGCTCATTAGAGAAATAGACAGTGTGGCCTCAATTGATCTCCATGACCATGAGCTCAAGTGGTTCAAGCCGAATTTGTTGTCCATTGATTTCTATGGCTTATTAAAGGTATGAGTAGCTTACTATACAAGAGAGATGTGAAAGCAGGATTACTGGGAAATAGAGGTATTGATTGGGAGGGGCATAACAAATTCCACCAGGCAGAGAAGATTTGAAGGTATAAAACTGTGCTGACCGGAAGATGAAGAAAGATTTTGCTGAATCACATACCATGTCTGACTCACACATGTCGCATTTTCTTTCTCTGATTAGCATATCAATTTCATACTCTATCATTATTAAAAGCCATTAAGACCTGGAAAGCAACTGTGTCACTTTATATCTTAAAGGAGTAGTTCACCCCCAAAATGACTTTTTGGAGCGGTGAAAGCGCTCCCAATAGACAGGTATGTCCGTGGGTATGTGGCTGGGTGGCTGGCTGGGTGGCTGGCTGGCTGGGTGGCTGGCTGGCCGTGTCCGTAGTCTGGCAATACCTTGAGTGGCCACACACAACACACTAGTTAAAGGAGGGGCGCTGTTTTGTGCAGGCCAGGCACACTCACCACTCACTCACAGGCACAGTTTACAGTTTAGGCATTTAGCAACACACACAGGGTATAGCTGCTCAGATTCACCGCTCCACTTCGAACCGAGGTTTGATTTTTTCTATTGATTAGTCATGCCATGGAGACTAGAGTTCAATATCACCTTTCTATACTAGACCAATTGGAGGCAAACCTAAACCAGAATGTTTAGCTACATATTCCCACAAACACCTCTCACAAACATAGCCACCACGTCGAACACACGTGAAAATTTTAAAATGTCCACATTTTAAACATGCCACTCTTTCAAACGCATTTCTTTCAATTTAACAAAAAATGCCTCACGCAGAGCAGTCACTCCTGACGGAATGATCCAACGTTATGCACAGTTTTCAACTCAATTGAGTCTATATCTGCCAAGCAGTGCTGTGTGACTGTCTACAGCCACTTTTGCCTCAAAATTGTATGGGTGTACTTTTACTCCACTAGAATTATTTGACAACTTTACTATAGTTAATTTGCAGAGATAAATTATTATATTATAAAACATACATTTCATTTGTCCATTTCAGCCCCAATTCTTTACCTACAGTATTTGACAGTATACACATATACATCTACAACCTCACAATTAAAATAATAATTATGCCAATACTTACTTTCAAAACAGTTCAATACCACTGTGTTGATACTTTACTTATTATTTATATCTTTTATTTTGGCCACATCTTGGTATGGTAACACACCATGCCCCCCACATTCTTGTGCTCAATGGGGAAGCCTCTGTTTGTTTACTCTGTCCCTGCCCCCTGTAGCTCGCCTTTGTGTGTTGGTTGTTAAAATTCCTACCACCAAGCCAGGCATCATGTATACTGCACTCCCTGTACAGTATGTAACGCATCCCTACATCATGTATATTGCTCTGTATGTAATACATTAAACAATACATTTAGCCCAATGCCATTTGCAGATATAAATTATTATATTATAAAACATACATTTCATTTGTCCATTTCAGCCCCAATTAGTATTTGACAGTATACACATATACATCTACAACCTCACAATTAAAATAATAATTATGCCAATACTTACTTTCAAAACAGTTCAATACCACTGTGTTGATACTTTACTTATCAAGCAAACTTTTTTTTTCTCAAAAAACTTTTTTTTCTCAAAAAAATGTTTTTCTCAAAAAAAGAATTACCCATATTTGGCCATTACACACACCACACTGCCGCAACATGGCGGTGAAGGCCGCACAGCGGCCTGAACTCTAGACTTTTGCGGCCCGAAGGGCCGCAAACTTCTAGTATATATATATTTTTTTTGTCGCATTCCTAAGACAAAAATCTGATAACAATAAATTTACCCCCATTCATTCCGGATGGTGACCCGTTTCGAAACCATCCGGAATCAATGGGGGTAAATTTACTCAAATCAAATTTTTGTCTTAGGAATGTGACAAAAACCAAAAAATATTATTGAACTCTACTCTCCATGGCATGACTAATCAATAGAAAAAAAGTCATTTTGGGGGTGAACTACTCCTTTAACCACTTTAACCATAATTTTATATTTGGCTATTCAAAAATAGAAGAAATACAAGCTCATAGCACGGCACGACTGCCGCACTATTGGCTTGTAGATCTGCTAATTTTTTTAAACCATGAAAACTTAAGCAAATCTTTGAATATATATATTTTTAAAGCGAACATGTGTAACTAAAATCTTTCTTTTTCGGGGTCCCTGGAACTAAATATTTTGAGATGGGGGTCCATGGCCAAATACATAATAACTCTAGGAGTCCTTGACATGAAAAAGTTTGAGCACTGATAAAGAAAAAACGTTTTTGTAGACCATAGCACTCATTCTTGTGTCAGGGGTCAAAATAAGTTTTTTGCTACAAATATTTTACTTTGCAGTGCAATGTAAAATATTTGTAGCAATCCTGTTATTGTTTATGACTTGTCTTCCTATTTCTACTTTCAGTGTCAGCCTATATGTCAACCAATAGGTGGCAGTGTAAGTACACATTTCTTGATTCAACGGCAGCCTGGAGGAAGAATAGTCCCCGGGGCAAAGGCTTTTGTTAAAGTTCATAGTTCAGGAAATATTAGTGAGGAAGGGAAAAGAGGAAGGGAAGTGACATTAGCAGAAAATGAAGGTTTAATGCAAGAGGAGGAAGACAGCGAAGATTTACTTAATAAAATGTTTACAATGACAGAAATGAATCGTGCCTTAAGGAAAACAAAGATGACAGCACCAGGGAAGGATCAGATTTGCTATGTAATGATAAATAAGTTAAGTGAAGCATCGAAGGAAACATTGTTGGAGCTATACAATAGAGTTTGGAGGGAAGGGAAACTGCCAGAGAGTTGGAAGGAGGCAGTTATTGTACCAATACCCAAACCAGGGAAAGATAAGTCAAACCCAGAGAATTATAGGCCGATTGCATTAACGTCTAACATATGTAAAATAATGGAGAAAATGATAAATGAAAGATTGACATATTATATGGAGAGTAAAGGATACTTATCAACTTATCAAAGTGGATTTAGGAAAGGAAGGAACACAATGGATCCAACCTTATGTCTGGAACATGAAATTCGGAAGGCACAGATAAACAAAGAAAGTGTAGTAGCAGTATTTTTTGACATTGAGAAAGCATATGACATGATGTGGGTAGAAGGATTACTGATTAGACTAAAGAAACTAGAGGTAAAGGGGAGAATATATAGATGGATTAAAGATTTTTTAATAGGGAGGTCTATACAGGTTAGAGTGGGAAAGAGCTTATCAGGTAAATTTAAAATAGAAAATGGGACCCCACAAGGAAGTATAATTAGTCCACTATTATTTTCGATTATGATAAACGATGTGTTTAAAGGAATAGAGAGGGGTATGGGCTTCTCATTGTTTGCAGATGATGGGGCAATTTGGAAGAGGGGAAGAAATGTCCAATTTATAGTAAAGAAGTTACAGGAAGCGATTAATAAAGTCGAAGAGTGGTCATATAGATGGGGGTTTAAGTTTTCAGTAGGAAAGACAAAAACAATGTTCTTTACTAGGAAAAGAATTGGAGATGAGGTTAAATTAAAAATATACAAACAAGAACTGGAAAGAGTCAAGCAGTTTAAGTTATTAGGAATATGGTTTGAAGAAAGATTAACATGGAACATACACATCAAGAAAGTTGAGGAGAAGTGTAAAAAGGTTCTAAATATAATGAGGTGCCTAGTAGGAAAGGAATGGGGGGCAGATAGAATGGCGCTAAAGGCCATTTATAATGGATTAATTAGGGCCATAATAGATTATGGGAGTGTTGTGTATGGTGCAGCAGCAGATACACACCTGAAGAAATTAGATAGTATTCAATACCAGGCATTGAGACTATGTACAGGAGCCTTTAAATCGACACCTACGGCAGCGTTACAGGTGGAGATGGGGGTCATGCCCATAGATTTGAGAAGACTGCAGTTGTCAATCAATTATTGGGTAAATTTAAAGGGTCATAAGGAGGACCATCCAGCAAAAGAGATATTAAAGCCTAGCTGGGAAAAGGAAAAAAAGGAAGTAAATAACTTTGGATGGACAGCAAGGAAAAGAGCAGAAGAAATAGGAATTGAGAAACTGGAGTTTAGTCCAACAGTGCCAATGTCAGCAGTGCCACCCTGGATTTTACCAGATGCGACAGTTGACTTAGGTATATTGGAAAGGAGAAGGAAGGAAAAGGAATTTGTATGTAATGCGCAGAGTGTCCAAGAACATATGGAGAAATATTATAGCTATGTCAAGATCTACACAGATGGATCAAAAAGTATAGATGGGAAGGTAGGGGTAGCATTTTGGGTTCCAGAATTTCAGGTGAGGGTGGGTAAAAGGATTAGTGATGAGGTGTCGGTGTATACAGCAGAAATGGTAGCAGTTCTACTAGCAATACAGTGGATAGAGGAGATTAGACCTTTGAGTGCGGTAATATGCTCAGACTCAAGTTCAGCTTTACAGAGTATGCAGTATAATAAATCTGAAAGTAGACCGGATATACTACTAGAAATTCAACAGGGATTATACCGAATAATGATGATGGGCATAACGGTGGTGTTGGTATGGGTGCCAGCACACATTGGAGTAAGAGGGAATGAGGAGGCAGATAGAATAGCAAAGGAGGCCACACAGTGTGTAGACGTAACAATGAAAGTTAATATTAGCAAGATGGAGGGTAAGAGTATTGTAAAAAGAAGGATGAAAGAAAGATGGCAAAAGAGGTGGGAGGAGGAAAGGAAGGGAAGATGGTTTTATAACATTCAGAGGGGAGTAGGAGAAGTGAAGGGAGCAGGAAGGAACAGAAGAGAGGAGAGGATAATAACGCGTTTAAGACTAGGACACACAGGTTTAAATGGAAATTTACACAGGATAGGGAAACATGACACAGGACAATGTGATCATTGTGGAGAAGAGGAAACAGTGGAGCATGTGATGATGGAGTGCAGGGAATACGTAGTGGAAAGAAGTCAGTTAAAAGAGAAATTAGCAGAAATTAAAGAGAGATATGAATTAGTAGATATATTAAGGAAGAATTCAGGAAATAGGTGTTATAAGTATATATTAGAGTATCTTAGGGAAACAGATTTAATTGGGAGAATCTGAACGGTTTTCTGTTTTTGTTTTTATTTTTATTATTTTGTTTTCTTTGTTTTGTTTTGTTTACGTTTGTTTTATTACAGTAATATAAGGATCAGTATATATGGGTGACTCAGGAATCCAATCACACGTAGGGAAAGTAAAGACGAAGTAAAGAGTTAAGTAGGTGGCGGTAATGCACGAGTATGTTTGCCAACCGCCAATAAACCCGAATAGAAGAAGAAGAAGAATAGTCCCCGGAAGTAGGGAGCGGAAGATAATTAAGTGCGCAGCAATTTGTGACATTGTCCAGTTTGTTGACATAATGAATGTCTAACTGGAACAACATTTACCATTATCATCGCTACGTAAGTTAAACGCTTTGCTCTCGTGAGTCTTTCACATAAAATGTCTCTAGATTTAACTGTCTAACTGAAATGTTAGGTTATTTATCTAGCTAGAATAGATGGCCTGCTGTGTAGCATTATTACAGATGGTAGACATTAATGTATTTTTAATGGTTCTTCCTTTTTCTGCAGCAGCAGATATTTCCTGTGGGAACATGTCGTCTGGGTCTTTCATGTCGTTCACAACCCTGATTGTGCTTCTGCTGATTGTTATTGCAGAGGCTAAGGTACGGGTAGCAATAGCATGACTCACAGTCACAGCAGTCACTGCAGGTGTTTTTAGAATTATCATTTGATAAAATAATTGTATAATGGAAATCTCCTCCATTTCACAGAACTTTGAGGATGTGCGCTGCAAGTGCATCTGCCCGCCGTACAGGAACATCACAGGACACATCTACAACAGGAATGTCTCCCAGAAAGACTGGTAAGAATCCGACTGAAAATTGGATTATACTTTAACCCCCTGACCTTATTTCTGTTTAGCACTATTTTTATAAAGCATAAACTCAAAGTGATGCATATTCAACAAATAAATAGGAGTAAAAATGCATACATATTTGCACATCTTGCACTACAAACAAGTATGGAAATAAGAAAAAAAGAGTAAAGAAGAATAATTATGTTTTCCAGACTGCTTAAACAGTGCTGACATTTGGCTGCTCAATTAACAGCCAAAGGTTAATGGACTTTTGCTTTTCTAGTTCACTGAATTGTACTTTTCAGTATTGGTAGGGGTTGAAGGTATGCTGTCGAAGTTTACATAAAAAAAACTAAACCTATTCTTGCACTTTTAGCATTGTCTGGATTTGGTGTTAAACTATTTTCAACATGCTGACCCTATTTTGGGCATTACATGAACATCTAGCTGTTTGTACTCGGATGTCAAATATGGTTTGACAAATCTACAGAGAATTCTGAAGATTTGAGTCAGGAAAAGTATTGAATTTTAAAATGACAAATGTGTAGGAAGCCTGCTTCAACCTTTATGGTTGCGTTTGTCATCGTTTCTATGGATAAATAATGAGTAAACAAGGCAGCACAATGTTTAAACAAAATGGAGGAAAATTAATATATGTATTCTGTGTTTTGAGGGGAAATTATATAATTAACACTACACTGGTTAGTTTACTTCCTCTTTGGGCAGACATATTTGACAATTTAACTTTCTGGGTAGGAATGAGTTTTTATTGTTATATGTTTACCAGAGTCTAAGTATGTTTTATGTTTTGCCCCATCTAAAGTCATTAGACTTAAGTTCTATTTTCTAGTTCCGTGGTGAATTGTACTTGTCTTGAACATCCCTTCCGTTACTGTAGGGGTTGAAGATGTACATGACAAAAACTGAACAACAGCATTGAACTTTGCACATTTGACTCTGTGACATTGCTGCTATTGATTAGATATGCACTGTCCCTGTACACTAATGGAACTGTGTACCCAAGACTATGTAATGTATCTAAGACTAGATCATATATTTGTTTCTCACTCTTCATTTTCTTATATTATTATTTCCCTTACTTAATATATTATTACGTTTTATGAAGTTGGAATTTTTTTCCCAACAACATTTCATATGAAAACCTTCTTGTTCTTGGTTCTCGATAGTGTCTGAGTTTGGTGTTAATTGATTTGTATGAGTTGCAGAGCAGTACCTAGTCGCAATCTTTTGACCCTAAAGCAAGCAAACAATACTGTATATGAAATAACACAATGTCTGTACTGTACTTTTGTCCCCCCACTCCCCTGGATGAGCAATTTCAACATATTTGTTTTGGACTATCATTGCAGTACCTGCCTCCATGTAGTGGAACCTATGCCTGTGCCTGGCCATGACGTGGAAGCTTACTGCCTGTTGTGTGAGTGCAAATATGAGGAACGCAGCAGCAACACAATCAAGGTACTACTGTGCTTATTTACTCTGAAAAGCTGCTTTATACTCCACAGTAAAATCTTCACTCTTGAGTGTGTTCTGGTTACACTGAGGGCTGTACAGTGTAATCTGATGTTGCTCTTAATCTTGTTTGTCTCATTAGTCATTACATAAATCCTTGTTGTTTCCTTTATTGTACTTTCTAGTACTTTGAGTTGAAGCAATATAATCTTCAGTACAATCTTAAATTGTATACGTTGTAGCTAGGTGTTTGTGGTCATTCTTAGGCCCCATTTAGAGGACAACGGTCTCAAGAGAAAACTGCAAAATAATATCAGATGTGCCTCCCGTTTACGGCAACGACATTTTTGGGAGTTGAAACCGCAACAAAGTGAAAACCCCTTCTAGAGTGGAAATATTTGAAAATATCGTGTCTCCATGTAAACAGGCAATATACGGGGAAATGTCAAAACGTGTGACGGCATGCTATTACATCGGTGTAAACAAACAGCTGTGATAGGAAGTAAACCGGAAGTGGTTCTACGCATGCGTGACTATCTGGCAGCGCGTTACACCGCCACCTAGTTTTCAATCACATTGGCGTCACCGTGTAAATGCAAAAAAAGTGTTGTTACCGTGTAAACGTGGCCCTATAGGCACATTCCTCCTTAGTGCTGAGCCAAACTGTGTGAGTTCCTAACCTCAGATCCCAGTCTTGCTTTCTCATTGGGGTTTGGCCATTGACAGTTAAAGGGCCAGTTTACCTCTGGGACAACCAGATCTTATTTTATTGTTGTTTGGGATAAGATCAACACAATCCTGAGTTATTTTTTGTGTTCAATTTGTGTTTTGAGATATTTTAGTATTTTCATGCTGAAATAATTTAATTCTCAAAACACAGATTGAACACAAAAAATAACTCAGGATTGTGTTGATCTTGTCCCAAACAACAATGAAATAAGATCTGGTTGTCCCAAAGGTGAACTGGCCCTTTAATGAACCATTTCACATGTGCACATATCAACTACCCAGTGAAACAAACTTCAACGGTCTTTAAATGACGCAATTCTGTGCAGTGCACATACCTCAAGCAATGTTTTCATAAATGTCTCTACACTTCAATTTTTTCTGATCGATTAACAATAAGTAGTTTGATCTAATTTTGGTTCCCACCCAGTCAGAAAAACACAGACCTACTAATGATCCTCCTAACACTCTACATCACCACACAATCACATTTTACCCATGCCCAGTGAGGGAGCTGCTCATTCATTCTGTCCACTGTTTCCAATTAGTTTCTCCAGACTTTCATTCAAGAGTAAAGCGATTTTGGATGGCTCGCCATGCAAGACTACAGGTATCCAAACAATAAAGATGGATTGCAGCTTTTGTATGATGCTCCAAACATTAATGATCCCTTTTACCATTTATGGATGAAAATGTTGTATTTGGTCAAATTGTCTTTGGAGCATCTGATGAGTTGCAACTTAAGCCTACTTTATCATTTGGATAGCTATCTGGCCATGATATAAGCCCAAATATATACATCTTGTCAGTCACACAGATCAGAATCAGAATTCTTCTCATTTTATGCTCTGTGAGCAAGCAAGCAATTGTGTTACCGTTCATTCTCATTGTAATGAAAAACAGGTCCCCAAATCACACTTTCATAAATGAAAGTGAATAAAGCAGATTCTGCCAATAAATAATAAAACATGTCCTGGTATGTTCCTTGTTTCTGCCTATTTTGCCTACTGACAGTGGCAGCATTACACAGATATATTGACTTTTGTTGTGCAAGAGAACTTCCATCTAGGGTAATATAAAATGAATACAGCAATTTCACCCCCAAAATGTAGTACTCAATGTTTTATTGTCTGAATATGATTAGTTTGCCTTGTAAATGTGCTATAAGTGTTGTTTTGAGACCTGTTGTTTTGCCATACAATGAGAGAGAATGGAATTGCAACTCTGAAATATTTTGATAAGCAGGATATACATGTATCCTGCCCAGGTAGCTATAGCTATACAACCCAAGATGTCTACTAAAGTTCATCATTGCTCAGTATATAGTTGCAAAACAGAAATTTCCCACTGTCTGTTTTCCCTCCTGTAGTTTCTGTTCTTGTTGTTGTTTCGTTTTAGTTTTGTTTCTTGGTCATGTCCAGTCCTGCTTGTGTTGTGCCTTGTCTTGTCTTAGAAAACTGAAAAGGATTCATGGTGATATGTCATGATGTATTGCAATATAATCAAATTTGTTGTACCACCTATGTCTCACCAATATATATATATATGTTACGGTTAGTTTGGGTAACTCGGTTAGACTGTGGTAAGAGCGCTTGTTTTGTCGTTCACCACACACCAATCACCACCAGATGGCGACGACAGCCATTCACTAGTGAAGGCGCTGACGTCACTCGTTTGCGACTCTCTTTCTTTATTTACTAGCCTAGCCTAGCCTAGCCTAGCCTAGCCTAGCCTAGCTTGCCCAGGCCTTACGGCCTGGGCATAAATATAACGATTGCATTCACCACGGCTTCGTAACTCGCGCGGCGCTCCGCCGGCCGCGCAGCCCTAGCCCGCTCTTCGCGGCCACTCGCGCCTGCGGCGCTCGGGGGCGAAGAGCAGGACCAAGGTCCGCTGGCCTTCCCGCCGCTTGCAATGTCGTGGACAATCGAGCGGCTCCGCCTGGAGGACGTTGTTGTGGCGACCGCTTGTTCCGCCCCGTGCCGCACGGCGAGCGCTCCGTTTCTCTATCTAACCGTTTCTCTATCTAACCGTGACATATATATTTTTTCCCACTGTCAGCTGATCGCAGTTCAGTAAAGAGAAGATATTCACCTGGCGGCCATGTTTGAAATTTTCTTTGAAACCGGGTGGCATTTCATTAACTTAATGGCAAGATGGCTGCCGTGTGAATATGGTCAATAATGTCAAAAGAGAGAATATTGTGACCTTTAGTGTGTTGGGTTGAATTAGATGAATTCAGTACAAAGGATGACCCCAATGAAAACAAGACATTGGCTTTCTTGGGATTAAAATCCTATTAGCAGACCTTGTATTATACTGTACTTTCCTGTGCTTGCCTTTGCAAACTGTTAATAAAGTATTCAATCAATCAAAGGTGACCATCATAATCTACCTGTCTGTGGTGGGTGCTCTGCTACTCTACATGCTGTTCCTACTCCTGGTGGACCCCCTTATCCGGAAACATGACCCCTACACCCAGCCCCTGCATAACGAGGAGGACTCGGAGGTACACACACACCCAATAGTCATTTGGAAGATGATAGAAGTAGTCAGAAGTAATGTGTAGTTTGTTGTTATTTTTTGAGCGGTGGTAAACCGCTCCATAGAGTGGCTGTGCGTGTGTCTGTAGACACTTCCTCAGCGTTTTGCCATAGCAATGTGTTTTCCTCAGCGTTTTGCCATAGCAATATGTGTGTGTGTGTGTGTAGCCATATTACTTCATATTACATCACCAATTACATGCTAGACCTATCTGTAGCCACTTTTCCTCAGCGTTTTGCCATAGCAATGTGTTTTCCTCAGCGTTTTGCCATAGCAATATGTGTGTGTGTGTGTAGCCATATTACATCACCAATTACATCCTAGACCTATCTGTAGCCACTATTCCTCAGCGTTTTGCCATAGCAATGTGTTTTCCTCAGCGTTTTGCCATAGCAATATGTGTGTGTGTAGCCATATTACATCACCAATTACCAATTGAAGACGTTATGCAAGCACGACCACCGCTCACTTCACATTGGGTGTGATTATTTCTTGACAATTGAGTTGTAAGTGTTCAGTTCCTGATTTAAAACGTGTGTGTGTGTGTGTTCAGGAGATGCGTCCACCAGTTGACCCCGCCCAAGCCCGGGGCAACACCATGCTGGAGCGAGTGGAAGGGGCCCAGCAGCGCTGGAAGAAGCAGGTCCAGGAACAGCGCAAGACTGTGTTCGACCGCCACAAGATGCTTAGTTAAACCCTGCCTGTCACAGCAGGGCTCATGGAGGTAACCTCACCAGGCTCAGTGCTCTGACAGCTGCACCGTTGTTGTTGTTGTTGTTGTTGACACCACACAGTAAAATCCTCACTGTTAGTTTTACCGTGAGAGTACGCAAATGTAACCATTTACATTTGTTTACTCTCAGAGTTTCAAATGAATAAATTAACACAGATTTTACTGTGTTGCTGTTCCTTTCTCATTTCAAAGCATAGAGACTCGCAATCCATCACTTTATTCATTAGCTGCTTGTCAACAGCATGCCTTCTGCTTTGAGCTGGTTAGCTGGGAGAGGACATTTTTGGAAACAAATGATATGGCTATTGGCTATATTTTAGTTTTTTGCAATATGTATTGCAATATATATTTAAAAAAAGTTACATAATTTTAAGGAAAATTAGATACATTTTAGTATTTTCTGGCCTCTGCGGGAGGGGGAAAGGTTTTTAGGGGCGGGGGGTTAAATGTTTTTTCGCTCAGTGACACCGACTGGGTGAGCCAATATAAAATGAATGTCAACAGCTCCATTTGCTTGCCGTTGAGCAGTATCATCTACTCTGACACATCCTTTTTCCTAACCTCCCAACATACAGTACTTCCCTATTTGTACTTATTGCTAAACAATTCAAACCATTGCTAAGCTTATTTTTCAAGTGTTTTGAGTTTGACTGATGGGTCCAATTTGCCTTCCATTGCATCCTCAGTGAGCCAATTGCAGACGTGCACATGTCAATGATAGTTGTGATACAACAATGATCATGAGTACTTATCGCACTCTGATGAAAAATGAACATTGTAATGTATTACTCATTAGTAAGTTGTGGCTGGACTGACATGACATGACACACTAGCTCGGCTCACTGTTACTGTGGACAAGCAGTTATTTGGAATACTTTTAACGGTACTTCAATGGAAATGGCTGAATTAATGTTGCTATTTATTGTTATTCAAGTGGAGCCATGGTGTACAGGTCATACAGTACTATCTCTGAGGGTATTTAAAACCATTGCTGTCATTTCACCAAGCTTGTCAAACTGATAATACGGTATACAGTAAATTTTGAATTTAAAAATGTCATATTAGCAATTATTTGGCCGTTTAGGAAACGCCATAAGAAACAACTTCCTCACTTTCCAAGCTATTGAATATTTGTATTTGTTTATTGTGTTTTCATTATTGTCTAAAGCTACTTCAGGGCATGTAAGCCATATGTGTCACTGGACAGGGTAAAGTGACCCTACTTTTCATCACTGGTTGCCAAACAATGCACATTCCCTAGTTAACCACTTAAACCCAAGTGCTGATCAGTTGTCAATGTACTTGGCATGCTCTTTTGTCCCTTCTACACCAAATCTCTTAGACGATAAAAGTCACATCCAAGTGAAGCCTTTTTATGAGTTAATTTCATGAAGTATCCTGTGAAGCTAGGCCAATGCCCAGCTTTGCGGTACGGACATACATACACTGTACAACAAAGCTAGATGTAGGAGTGGTAAATACAAGCTCGCAATGCGGTGCATTGTGACATCTTCTCAGCTTATAGATCTGCTATAAGCCAAGCTTTGTTCGAAATTCAAGGGTTCAAGTGGTTAACACCCGTATTTAATTATTGACGTTTGTAAATTGTGGCTTGATAGCTTTTGTTTATTGTTTAGCTTTATGGGTTTCAGCAAATGTGTTCAATATCGCTTCCCTATTTTTGCTGTTCCTCAAAGAAAGAAACCTACACTGGCCTACAGTACATGACTTCATGTTACACACAGTGAGAACTACTGAAGTTTATCCATAGTTAGTTAATTATTTATAATGCTTTGCATTTTACAGTTTTTGGACATAATCTCATGTCAATGGTATGGCCTTTTTTATGTTTTTATTTTATCCATGTACTTTATTTATGTTTGTATCCCTAATCTGACTGGATTATTACATTGCACTGAATGTCTTCGCTCATACCTATGAATTCTGCCTGATGTATAATTAAAAATTCTGTTAAGGTTTCTCTTGCCTTTTTTTTGGTTTTGTTTTAGGACTACGTAACTGGGCTTGGTTACAATTGGTCCCTTCTCTTCTTTGTGTCTGGGTAGCTCAGTCGGTAGAGCACTTGCTCCTTGACCACAAGGTCGTGGGTCTGACTCTAAACCCGGGCACCGCCAGTTCCATGAATGAGTAGCATGACTTGGGTGTGGCAACTAAGTACTGGGAGCTGATGGTAGGTGTTGCGCTTCACCACAGCGACTCCCGCGCACTGGCTGACACCAACACGAAGCCTCTCCGACCTACATACTGTCCCTTTAGACCTGGAACACCTATATGATGTTATACCTTACATTTCTGAAGTGAAAACTGATGTGAGGATTTAGAAGGTGAATCTGCCTCAGGTATACATTTGTACTACAAGTAGCACTAGATGAGCACTAGAGGGTGACAAAGTACACACTATGTTTGCCCTCCAACTGCAGTGAACTGAACTTACATGTGTCTATCAAATTTGTGTCTGTCAAATTTCTAAGTTGGTAAGATGCTGCAGAATTCTGTGTATGTCATTTAGTTCTTTTGCACCTAATGACTAACTTCTAAGAAAATGGAACCATGGAACGCTGACCAGTTTAAATTCTATGTTGTTATTTTGTCAGTTGGTTTCTCCCGATTTAGTTCCCTTATACAGGGCTTACCCCTACTTGTTGGTTCATTAAAGATGAGCATGTGTCACCTAGCCTGGGATCCAGACTGCTTGCTACGTTCAGCAGATTTTATTTTCCTCGCTTGAGTGGACTTAGCGAAGCAGTGTCACCACCTACTGTATACTCGTGCCAGTCTGCTTATTTTCACCTCCCATGGAAGAGTTTCACCAGGAGGAATTGCCATGTGCGGAGGCACGCGCTGTTCTCATTCCAGCTCCCCACTGAACAGGCACCCTGACCAACCTGTAAGAGTTGCTAGTAGTGACAAGTTGTCCTACAGTATGCACCCAGAGGATTCAAACCCAAGTCTCCGTGGGGGTGGGCAGGAACTTTACCCTGTGACACCCGAGCGCATGAATTTAGAATTCTGTGGCTGGTATCCCAAGAGCTCCCTTTATTCGTTGGTCTTTATTTGGACTTCATTGGTCTTTATTTTCTTGCCTGTCTTTGTCATCCATCCCTATGGAAAATCTTTACACTGGTCTGCACATATCTCACAAACGTAATCCCCACCCTATGTATTTCTAATGCCCCACTCGGTTTAGAGTTCTAGCCCAGTGGGCTGCAGGGAAACGGCTGATTTCTCTTTTGAAAGTGTGTTTGTGTCTATTGACACAACACAACACGCCCCATTCTGCATTTTACCCCTCTCACTGTGCTCTTGGCAGCTACTACTGCCCCCCCCTCCCACCCCAGCTAACCTCTCTCCCCCACCTCCTAACCCCACCCTCTCTGCCATCCCCAAGCATGGCCAGTCAGTGGTCTACGGTCTATATTTAAACTACACCGGGGCCAACTGCTCCCCCACTGACTTGGGGCGCCTATCACTTTTCCCTGCCTGCTGTACATTTGTGTCAGCCCTCAGCCAGGAGGAGAGGCCTGTGGCTCTCTCTGCAAGTAACTCAAGGGACTAAGAAGAACCGGGGAGACGGAAGTGGAGGAGGACGGAGCACACATTCACTTGTGGACCAAAGGATTTGGAGCCCAGGGGCCTTCACGGCACGGAGTTGTATTGCACCTCATTTGTTGGAATATTTTTTGCCAGTGGACGCATTTCTCCAGGATAGGGGTTTGACTTAAGGCGGCATCAAGATGGCAGACGCCAAGCCGATAATCCTGAATGAGGAGGAGTTGAAGAGGAAGCAGAGGGAGAAGCTGAAAAAGCTGCAGGCCACAGGGGGAAACCCTCGACCTGCCCGAACCCTCTTTATGTTTGGGCTCAAAAACCCTGTCCGCAAGGCCGCCATCAAGATTGTGGAGTGGAAGTATCCTTCTAATATCTCGTCTTTCTCACACGCACGCAAAAACACACACACACACACACACACACACACACACACACACACACACACACACAAAATTACTTTGAGACTTGAGCTCAATAATATTTTTTTGTTTTATTATAATACATTTCCCCCATTGATTCCGGATGGAGACACAAATGTATTTGCGTCTCCATCCGGAATCAATGGGGGTACATTTATTATAATCAAATTATTGTCTCACTCAGACAAACAAACAAATATTATTTACCTCAGTCTGAAGTCTCCATAAGGTGATTAATCGGGGGGGGGGGGGAAGTCATTTTGAGGGTGAAATACTCTTTTAACTACTTGAACCGTTGTGCCCCGATTCTGGGGGCGAATATAGCTGACTTGTTGTGAGATTGTAGATCTTGTGAAGACATTTGGTGTATAGGCAAATACTAGCAGACATCTTACAGAGCCCTGGGGTAATCCAGTCAACTAAGTACACTATATAGTTGCAGTGGTTATTAAAATCCTTTTAAACCATTAATGTTAAAGATGAATCGTAATTTTAGGATGTATGCTGTTGAGCCTTTTAAAGGCACAGGGACTTTAAGATCACTGAAAGATGTCACCTCACCTGTCGTCGATATTAGCAGAGCTTGTACACAGAAACGGTGTGAATGCCAGGTGCTAGGTTGACAGCTGCTTTGTAGACCAGCTGTGATCAGCATGGTCAAGCTCTCTTCCAAACGTCTGCTAAGGGCCTTCCCCTCAGGTGTTAAGACTTTTGTTATGTGTGAAGCGGCCCAACGTCCACGTAAAGCATGCAACCCCAGTGTTTTCACTGCGAGGGCTGCTTAACCCCAGTCTATTTACAGCTGGCTGACAGAAACTATTAATGAAGCCCTTTAATTTAGTGATAAGTAACCTGGGGCTGGTTGGCATTGTGCTTAATGTGGAAAAAACCTGCTCTGTGAAGCCTGTTGTTTGCCCGTGTGGCTCCTGTTGGGGATTTCCATCCTGTTTTTAGTCTGAAGTCCATTCCCACTTTAAGCCGTGGTTATAGTTACAGTAGAACTGAAATAGATAAGGCTCTCGTTATTAGTGTGGCATCAATATTCCAAGAATAATTGTGAAGAAGGTGTTGAATTGGCTGAGTTCATCTGGCAGCAGTGGTCTTCATAGCTTTTGAGGTTATTTAGATTTATTTAGCTTTATTTCACCAGAGACTATAGACCATATTTTTTATTATGTTGTGCTATTGTGCTTTGTCTAGTACTGTATGACCTTGAATTATAGTCACTCACCACCAACTCAAGATAACGTTTTATTGTAGTGGTTTAATCACATTGCTATGTTTCCACAACCCAGGTATTGAAAACCAAGGAATGTTCCAGAAATAGAATAAAACAACTCAGAATAGTTATATAAATGTGATATTTATTTTCTCCTAGCGATGCTGTTGTGTTGACAGCCTTTGGGGAACAACATGTCACAGAGTGGAAATATCCTATCGCTTTTCTTGATAAGTGGAGTGTTTTTAAAAAGCCTGTGGTCATATTCTGGGGCTTTGCAGCTGTCCTGTGGCATCACAGATGAGACATGATGCTGAGTTAGCAGGGGAATTCTATTAGGGTGCCCCCTATGGGTGGGAATTGACCTATACATTGTACAGCACTAGACACACACACACACACACACACACACACACACACACACACACACACACACACACACACACACACACACACACACACACACACACACACACAGCAAGGCCTGCAATAGGATATATTGGTTGATTCTACAGTGTTGTTTGATGACAACAGTTTGCACAGCTGTGGAGCTGTTGTAACTGTAACACTATTGTGAATGTGTGTTTTTTACCTCATGCAGACAATGAAATTAACTCACTCAGATAATTACACCATCATGGACCTAAGAATAGCGTGTGCAATTGACACCTGTACATTTCTTTAGTGTTGTGCATGTACACATTTAGACCAAACTTCAATGCGTATTATGCAAGTCCCAATATAACTAATATGTTGTCACATTTGAAGTTGCATACATCCAACCAGGCTCATGTGCACAACTAAAAAGAAATGTTTACACTTAGTGTTTAATTATCCACCTTGTGTGACATTTCAAGCTCTTTAGCTTTTCTTCCGATGAACGTTTTTGCGAAGCGTTCCCACGGCAGGTGAAATAAAACACACATCTGTGAGTCGGGCTGCAACCATTCATCGATTTAATAAATTATAAAAAATAATCTACGTATTGTGAGCTTGTAGATCTGTCATTGTATCTGTTTTTAGTCTTAAATAGGGCTAAAGTGGTTAATCAGACTAATCAATTTAGTTGATCATAAAAAGTCATGTAGCATTTATTTGCGTCAATTATTAACAATGACCCAAAAAATGGTCTTCTCAATTATTCATTTAATAAAATTTAAAGTAATATAGAATAATCCCTAAGGAAATGATGGGTAGTTGAAACTGTGTTACTGTACTGTATGTCCGTGGGGACCACCAGTGGTCCTTGAGGGGGTTCCAGGTGATGGAGAGTCGGTAACCAAATGGACCCTTATAGATCTTTTAACACTTGCGGCTCTCAAGAGTTAAATTATTGTTAAACATCTGTATTATTTAATTAACAAGAAGTCTACACAATTAGAAAATGTAGAAGAATTATTAGTTTGATCAATGTTTGCCTGTTTATCTCTCCTACCACAACAATACAGCACGGAATTGTGGGGAAACCTTCTTATCCAACTATAACAAAATATTTTAAGTCTTGGGTCTTAGAGGCGACATCTTATCAAATGGTGGTCCGTGGCTCAAATGCCGAATATATATAATGGACCTTGATATGAAAAAGGTTTGAAAACCACTGCTGTATGTGGTTGTTGTGGTCCTGTGTTAGTGTACACTGCTGTATGTGGTTATTGTGGTCCTGTGTTAGTGTACACTGCTGTATGTGGTTGTTGTGGTCCTGTGTTAGTGTACACTGCTGTATGTGGTTGTTGTGGTCCTGTGTTAGTGTACACTGCTGTATGTGGTTGTTGTGTACTGTATGTGGTTGTTGTGCTCCTGAACCGCTTCCTGCAGACCCTTTGAGATCATCGTCCTGCTGACCATCTTTGCTAACTGTGTGGCTCTGGCCGTCTTCCTGCCCATGCCTGAGGAGGACAGTAACAACACCAACACCAACCTGGTGAGCAATGCATGCTTGTGGACACGCACGCACGCATGCACGCACGCACGCACGCACACACACTTACATGTTTGTATTATTTGTATTATCACACTACTGGTGTAATGTCATCTGGGTGTGATTTACAATACAAATCCCAAAATCAATCCTCCAGTTCTAGGCAACACAGAAGGGGGGAACTTTTATTTCACTTCCACACAACTCCTCTAGGGTATAATGACATGGTTCAATATTGAAAATGGGTGGTCTTCCCCTTTAAATTCTTTAGGATGGAAAATAGGCAAGTTGTGAGTTTACTCAGCTCATAGGTGCGCCGTTTATTTAATAATTAAGTTATCTATTTTATGTCTCTTAAGGAGCCAAAACTCTTTCTCCGAATCAGAGGTTAATCCTAACCCTAAACCCAACCCGAACCTTTTCTTATTCTATACTTGATTTGGCCCCACAAGTATAAAATACTACTAACACAAGTACACACGCACACAATTACTTACAGTTTCAGTTGTCTCTTAGGTTTTCCAGTAAAACTACTTGGGGCCCCACGACAACACAGAACACTGGATTTATTATATTTAGGAAGCAACCAAATCTGTGAACCATGACATCCTTGATGGCCCAGATCATTCCAGGCCCCATGAATTATTGTTACTTCAATGTTGGTGGAAGGAATGTGACCAATGTCTGTTTTTTCTGATATGTTTGTATGACATTGAAAGGATATCGTTGGTTGGAAAACTTGTATGTCCTTTTTTATTATACATTTTTTATGGTGAAAATAGGCAAGTTCACACCGACGTGTTGTGAGCTTGTTGATAGGCTATTTTACTTTTGTGCGACCCTCTTGTATGATGAAGTAGGGCATCATTTCCCAAAAAAATAACACATTGAAATATGGAGACCATCCACTGATCATCAGATCAGTGGATGGTTATGCAGCTCTGTTTACCAAAGGGACATGTCTGTTTTGAGACTGTGAAGTCAGACTCTGCATATTAACACTACTAGCTACTGCAGTGTTTCAGCTGGTCGCTGGTAAATCCCCCTGATCTCCTCTGACTACATGTACATGCTTCCACCCCCATCTCAGCTGTATGTAGCCTTTATCTCAGAGCCAAATAATGTCCCTTTACAAGGCACGATGCTTTATTAGGTTGCTGACTGTGACAACATGCTTTGTCCATCTCAAACATGACTTGTTGAATCACGTCATGTTTCAAAGTCATTTGCAGTACTGACTATCCATGCTCTTTCTTCATGCTCGCGGTATGAAGTAAAAGCATAATAGCCGGTGTGTGAGTGTGAATATGGTCATTAAAGGGATATAGTTCACTCAATAATTACGCCGATACGCCAATAATTTGATGACCTACAGCGGTTCCCTATGGAGACATAAAGGAGACTATTTGTGTCTCCATAGGAAACCACTGCTGGTCATCAAAAGAAATTAAATGAAGTAGCTTACTGCATGTGTTGGTCAGGACTGTGGTTTACCTCTTCCCTCTCTTGCTGATTATGGATCTCAGAAGGTTTCCTATACTATAGAGTAGTGTAAGGTTAGCTGGGTGGCAGGTGCTGCTGGCTCCCTGGATGCTTTTGAAGCGTGCCCTGGAGCTTTTATATTTAGAACTCATAGGTGTGTGTATTGACACTGTCTCTGGGGGTTTGGCAACGTTGGCTAGAACTGAAGACTGTACAATAATGGCTGACATCTGTTTGTGAATGAGAGCAAAGAGCAAACATGTATTGTACAGTAAGTGAGCTTACTGTGTTTACTTTTATTGACAGAGGGAATTTGGTATAAAGCCAGACCGGTATTTGGTCTTGCCAATATATCGGCTGTTGTTTGCCTTTTTTGACAACATCGATATCTGCCATTATAAGCGGGCACTTGTTCCAAAAGCTTTTAAAATAATAGACCTACCAAGCTCACAATGATGCGTTGTAAGCTTGTAGATCGTCTGTTTTTGAAAAACATTGAATAGGGCTTACAGTAAGTGGTTGAAAACAATGCATTCTAGTTAATTGTTCTGAAATAGAAACTTGCATCAAGTGAAGTCTACGTTTTTCTAATTGATTGGAACATTTTGAAACGTATCAGTTAAAGCATCTGTAATCGGTAAGACTCTCCAAAATCCGGATTGGCATTGAACCCAAAGATCTGGCTAGGCTCTAATACAGTATGTCATTGCAGAGGCTAAAAGCCTTACGGCGGTGGATGTTTATACAGTTGGTCTAGAAGAGAGCTACAGTTGATGGAGACGCATCCACACATTGCAAAGATGTGAGGTTTCACTTGGAGGTCTGTGACCCCACTTAGGGGGCCTGACCTTAGTGCGTGTGCCAACATTTCAGCGGCCCACAGTCAGCCACCGCCTGCTCCTCAAATAGCATTTAATACACTCTACCTGTTACTTCACACAATAACACACAACCCCAATGTCCATTTGGAACACAGCCAGTTGGCCTACACTCCACGCCAAACCTACCATCATATTAAATTTCCTCTGGACCTCATCCTGACCCCATTTCTTTACAAATCCTGCCACGGGCCCCAAACCTACCTCATCCCAAATCCCTCTTCGAACTACTCAGTGGGTCATTCCAGAGATGTTAGGGGTGTAAGAAGAGCTGGGGGAGGATCCATTCCCCCACGTCAAACCCTGGCCGATGCAGTCATAGAACTAGACTGGCCCAAACAGCACCACCCTGTGGAAGCAGAGGGTTGCCCGAGAGATCTCAGTCATACCACTCCATGTAACCCAGTAGTTACTCATTAAATATGAAAGGTGATACATTTTTCCCACTACTCCTAGTGTACCACACAGTTATGGGGTCAGCCCTATGTTCATTCTGCCCTTTGTTCCCTCAGTGTAGACCAGGGTTGGGGTTGGGGTTTGGGTTATGGCATGAGGGAACATAGCGCTGAGGGAACGTAGGTATGCGTAGGTATGCTCCGACGGTTAAACCCTCTGGGATTAATTTAACATCTGTTCTTATCCTTTCACTCAGTAAAATGTATGTGTTTAGGTAATCTAAAAGTGAGATTGGCCAGGAATCTTAAATTAGGAGGAAAGACTGTGAAATGTAAATTGATCTTCCTGCAGTTAAAACATATGTTTCTTTTCTTTGATGAATGTCGCTTTGAGGAGCAAAACCAAATACCACAAGGTCTATATCAAACTATTTGCTTACATGCATCTCATCTTATTTGTAGGTCTGTGAAGGGAGAATATACTGTATGTTTTTCACAACAAGTACTCAGCAATGCTGCTGTGTTTAATCATTTTGGAATGCAAAAATAACTCCCTGCTTTATTTTTTATTTTTTTGCTTAAAAAAAGATTTTGTCTTTTTGCGATTATTGATAGATTACAGCATTCTGACAGGAAATGGGGAGAGAGAGAAGGGGAGTGACATGCAGCTATTTGGATTGATTGATTGAATACTTTATTAGCAAGTTTAGGTACGGCAGTATGGTAGTACATAACAGTTCATTAGTTTGTTTGTACTCGATTCATCAAGACAAACAAAACAATATATTACACATCAGCAACAGCACTAAAAGCAGTTCTAGATATACTGTACTGGGCAAGGGCGAGGGGCAGAAGATGTCACCTTCCATGGAGCTTGCTGAAGGAGTGTGTTTGACTCTCTTGGGGCAAGACAGTATGGGATAAGATTACCTCAGTCCATTTATCATTTGAGGACAGACATGTTTTTAGGTCAGTTTTAAAAGTGGGTGGGGAATCGAGACTTTTAATGGGTGTTGGCAGAGCATTTCACACATGTGTTTGAGGCAAGTAGCCGCTACAGTATGTTGTGTTTGCACACACACACACACACACACACACACACACACACACACACACACACACACACACACACACACACACACATACAGTATGTATGTAGGTATACAGATTACAGGTCTGTCAGACATTTATTTTCAGGGGGGGGGGTTTCCATGGTTGGACTAGCGTGTGGAAGGAACACGTTATTCCAACCAATTCCTTTCCCCTCCATCAGTCGCTTTTAAAAAAGAAAATACAAGACATACTGAATTGAGTCAGACATTTCTGTTCAAGTCCTCTTAGGTCCTGTTTAATCCACACCAGGATCAGGCTTGTAAACTGAATCCTTTCTTTCTTTTTTTTCCCTTTATTCATTCAGGGAAGCCCATTGAGAGCAACCTGTCTTTTTCAAGGACGCCCTGATCACAGCTATATAAAACACAATACATATAATGAAAATAGTTACAAACATTTGAACCACATTACAACGTCATAGATGCAAATAAATATAGTGGTACAAGAAACAGGTGCAGTTACTATGTAGTGTGTCCTCAAGAAGCACCCTAAATGTCTATTGAAAGAGTCCTGAAGTTTGTTCCATTTGTGTGAAGCATAACATTGTTCACTGTTCACTGTTTTTATGTGGACTGGTATATCTAATGTGTTTGTGAATGTTCAAGTTCTTTAGTTCTTTATTCGGATCCCCATTAGCTTCCGCTGCCGCGGTTGCTAGTCTTCCTGGGGTCCACATAAAACATCACAACATCAACATACAATATTCATACAAACAACAACTGACACTCGTCAGTCTGAATCTAAAATGCATTAAAATACAAATATAAAATAATACAAGAAAATGTAAAAAAACAAAAAACATATTGATTATTCAAAGTGTGTTGTCTCTCATTAATATTTGTTTAATAGTTCTTTTGAATAAGTACTTACTTTTGATTTGTTTCATATTGACAGATAATGAGTTCCATTGTTGGATGGCTCTATAAATAACAGCTCTTTGTGTTGAATGTCCAGTACAAAGGAAGCTTACCACACAAGGCCTTGTAAATAAATAAAATACAAGAACTGCCAAGAGATACAAAATACAATGATGGGTGTGATAATCATGAATGAGTTCATGTAAGTAAGTACCGTAAGTAGGAGTCCTAGAGGCTAATTGTTTGTATCAGCCAAAGCACAGGAGTCGATCTTCAGTACCAACAGCTCCCTTTATTTAGCACACAACTTGTCACACCCAAGCCGTGCTACTCATACGCTGAGTTGGCGGTGCCCGGGATTGAACGCATGACCTTAAGGTTGAGTTCATGTAATTATACTAGCAGAGCTTTCACAGAATTCCTATTGCAGTTCTCTTATCTTGGAAAACAGCTCAAATGCCGGAATGTTTCTATGTCTCCTCCAATCTACTTATTGTTCACTGTATTCAGCACTTGTATATATTTCTTGTAAGTTCATGAGTAATATGCAAATGAGACTATGATTATCACAACATCTATTTTGTTTTTTCGTCTTTCAGGAGAGTCTCGAGGGCATTTTCATGGTCATCTTCACTGCCGAATGCTTTCTGAAGATAGTGGCGTATGGGCTCGTATTCCACGAGGGGGCCTATTTACGGAACTGTTGGAACATATTGGACTTCGTCATCGTGTTCATGGGGTAAGATGAGCTCTGGGCCGCACATCACCAGTCCTCTCTGGCCGCATTGGACACCCCTGGTCACCAGTGGTGCCAGATTTTGCGAGAGAAATAAGCAACCTGGTTTATGAAAACAAGCCCAAAAGAAGCGACCTAGGCCAAGAGCCCTTTAAACGTATATTATAGGCCTACATCCACTATTTGAAAATAGCCGATCTACAGACGTGTATTCTGACAAAACCGGTTGCAGCACGGTAGATTCGGACCCACAACATATGTGTTGTTTGTCAGGGATGAAAAAAAGTATATAATTTTGAAACATTTGAACAACACAAATCTGGTCACAAATTATAATGTCTGTGGACAAAATACACATTAATTTATTTTTTGGGTCTTTGACATGAAAATCTTTGAGAACCACTGGTTTAAATAATAATCAAAAACATTGGAAGCAAGTCCAAATAAGCAACTGCACTTTAAAAACAATCCTCAAAATACCGCAACCTGCAACTACCAATATTTACAAGCAACTTTACAGAAAAACAAGACCAACGTTTTTTAGTGAAAATGTTTGTTTTGTTAAAGATTTAATGATGTGGGCGGCGATACATTGTTGATCAAAATAGGCTTACCTGCTGTAAATTGTGCATAAAATCAAATGGTGACAATTGTTGAGAGATAATAATCACTGATCAGTGTTGGAAAGTAATTTACTACATTTAATTACTGTACTTAATTTTGAGGTATACTTTACTTGAGAATTTCCAATTTCCAATATATTTACTTCTACTCCACTACATCTCGGATTCAAATATTGTACTTTTACTCCATTATTTGTTACTAGCTACTGATTATTATTACAAAACATACATTAACCACTTCAGCCATATATACATTTTGGCCATTCATTGGAATTCACAAGCATTGTGAACGTGTAGATCTGCTATTTTTAAAGATGTTTGTACATTAGAGAATTTGAAATGGGACATTCTGCACAATGAGTACTTTACTTTTGGTACATTTGATACCAATACTTTTACTCAAGTAGGCTACGTTGTTAATTCTGGACTTTTACCTGTAACAGAGTATTTCTATATTGCAGTATCAATACTTTTACTATTAAAGAATATGAGTACTTTTCTGTCACTGATGGCTTCATTGTGTGTTTTTTTCTCCCAGCCTGTTCACCTTTGCCTTGGACACCATCAACATGATGATAGGTGTGCCGCTGGAGAAGGGTGGGGGCTTCGACATGAAGGCTCTGAGAGCTTTCAGAGTCCTGAGACCCCTACGTCTGGTCTCTGGAGTCCCCAGTAAGTACCTGTACCTCCATGTAGATGGTGAAAGTGGTTAAAGGAATGTTTCACTACCAAACATGTTTGGGGGTCATTTTTGTGTCTCACTCCAGACAGTTTTCAAGTTGCTAGATTTAGGTGCTGGCTACATGAATCTGGATATTTCTGAAGCTAGACATTTCTTTGTGCGATTGGAGCTAGCTTGCAGCCACACAAAGCTGGATATTTCGGCCGCGAAACTGGATACTTTTGAAACCGGATAAATATGTGAAGAAGATATTGAAACATATTCGATTCACTGGATCCTTGTAGGCATGGAACACGGATATCTCTGAAGACTTTACTGTGTGTGTGTGTGTGTGTGTGTGTGTGTGTGTGTGTGTGTGTGTGTGTGTGTGTGTGTGTGTGTGTGTGTGTGTGTGTGTGTGTGTGTGTGTGTGTGTGTGTGTGTGTGTGTGTGCTTTCCCCCTAGTGGAGGTCTGGGGACTCAGATTATATGTTAGACCTAGATTATTTATCAGACATGCCCTCTTCTTGTGCAAACTCATTGTAACTCCAAACTCCATTTTATGATGGATTCATAAAGAAAAAACACAATTTCTTAGTTCTGTTGACTGTTGTTGTCCTTCTAATAGGTGAGGGGGCCATTTCTTTCAATTATCTTCTTATATTTTTGAGAAAAGAAAAAAAAAAGAAAAGGATGAAAGTGCCCACATTAGACGGACAATATCATGGAGTTACAATGGGTTTGTATAGGAAGGGGGTGAGTCCGTCTGATCAAAATAATATCACATATCTAAATACAGAATCAAGCAACTTAAAAACTGTCTGGGGTGCTCATATAAGCTATACTAGAATAGACGTTAAAACTACCCCAGAACATGATAATGGTGTGTAAATCAAAAATGTCCCTGTGTCCGTGTACAGACATATATTGATGACCCCTGATTGTTCTCCTCCAGGTCTACAGGTGGTGATGAACTCCATCCTCAAAGCCATGCTTCCTCTGATACATATCGGTCTGCTGGTCTTCCTGCTGGTCACCATCTACGCCATTGTGGGCTTGGAACTCTTCAAGTGCAAGATGCACAAGACCTGCTACTATGTCGGCACAGGTAGATAAACAAGGCACAGTCAGAGACCGTTATGGCGGCACATGATAATCATTATCAGATGATGAACCACTGTGAAACCACTGTGAAACCACTAGTGAAAACAGCAGATCTACAAGCACACGTTGTGTGCTTGTAGATCAGCTGTTTTCACTAGTTTTGTGCGACAGTCTTGTATGATGAAGCAGGGCTTTGCTTTACCAAAAGTACACATAGATGAAAACCCCTGCCTTACTGCATATGGTTATTATCCATTTCTATCTTCTAGACATCTATGCCACAGCAGAGAATGAGCTGCCGGCCCCCTGTGCCCAGGCTGGAAATGGGCGGCGCTGCCACAACGGCTCGGAGTGCAGGCCGGGCTGGGTAGGCCCAAACCACGGTATCACCCACTTTGACAACATTGGCTTTGCCATGCTCACAGTGTTCCAGTGTATCACCATGCAGGGATGGACAGAAGTGCTCTACTGGGTGAGTGACGGCAACCCTTCCTCTCCTCAAATTAGTTTTTGGCAGTTAATCCTTTCCACTTGCCCTGTGCACTCATTTAAGCAGGGTTCCCACGGTCATGAAATTCCTGGAAATATTTTGAAATTAGAAAAATATTTTTCCAGTACTGGAAAAGTTTGGGAATTGATCAAGGGTCCTGGAAGGTCCTGAAAAAAATAGCTATGCATTGTCTTTGGTTATTGACTTTTTGTTAATGACAAATTAAACATTGGCCAAATTGTCAAATATTCGAGGCAGAAATTGTGAAAATAGCAGATCTACGCGAGGCGTTGTGAGCATGTAGATCGTCTATTTTCACAATAAAACTGTGTTATACAAAGTTCCTCAACTCTTCAAATATGATTATTTTGGGGGGTCACAGCCTGAAAAGGTTAAGAACCACTGGCATACACTACCTGTCTTTGGGCATTGCACATAGGAGTAAGCGACTCGTTATTGAGCTGAATTATTGTTATAATTATATAGTCCTGGAAATCTGGTTAAATATTCTGGAAAAGTTTTGGACATTAATTGGTAAAGATGTGTGGGAACCCTGTTTAAGACATATTCTGTACAGTAAATACTTACCATTCGTTATTGCATCAACTGAGGATCGTAAACTTTTGGAGGAGATTTTGACAAACAAGAGTAATGTCAAAGGAAATCTGTTTGTAACTGAGTGACCCACTTTTATCTTTCAGGTGAACGATGCGATAGGGAACGAGTTTCCCTGGCTCTACTTTGGCCCACTTATTCTAGTGGGTTCCTTCTTTGTGCTCAATCTGGTCCTGGGTGTGCTCAGCGGGTAGGACACCTCTCTCTCTTTCTCTCTCCTTAGTTTCTACTGTAGTTCTTCCACAGAAAATGGAGAATCACGTTGACCACCATCCCTCTGTTTTGCCTTACCAGAGAGTTTACCAAAGAACGAGAGAAGGTGAGGTGTCGCGGAGAGTGGCAGATGTTACGAGAAACGCAGCAGCTGGACGAGGACCTGCACGGCTACATGGAGTGGATCACTCATGCCGAGGTCCTGGCCCTGGATTCGGACCGGGAAGGTAAGAGGACGCGATAAACCCACCGTAGAACCCTATACATCCAATGTTTCATCCTTTCTCTATCCTGTCTCTTTTAGAGATGTAATTAATCATTAAGCCTTTTAGACCTGGAACGCAGCCATGTCACTCTAGATTTCTAACCATTATTTCATGCTTTAACTATTTAAAAAAACACACCTGTGCGAACTGAGCAGTGGCGTACTGTATGCTGTGTGTGCATGCGTGTGTGTGTGCGTGTGTGTGTGTGTGTGTGTGTGTGTGTGTGTGTGTGTGTGTGTGTGTGTGTGTGTGTGTGTGTGTGTGTGTGTGTGTGTGTGTGTGTGTGACTCAACACCGCCACCTGGTCACCAGCGGTATTGCTGTTCATGCTAGGGACTAACAAATTACCTAAAAAGAAGAGATTTTTAGGTAATTTTCAGGTCTTGGGTTAACTTCAATCTTTCTGCTCTTGTCAGGTCTCCTGCCGCTGACTGCCGATGATGAAACGGACAGCCTCTATGGCCTGGACGACAAGAAACCGCTTTACTACTAGTGAGTCTTTTGCTGTTTTGGTCTTTCATTCACAGACCCACCCAAGCCCTATGTTCACTTCAGTCAAATGGTTTTCAACCCTTTTCTTATCAAGGTCCATTATTTATTCGGCATTTGAGCCACGGACCACCATTTGATGAAATTTAGCCTCTCAGACCCAAGACGTTTTTATTAGAGCCCGACCGATACCATTTTTTCCGACCGATACCGATATATACCGAGTGCTAGAGCACCGATACCGATACGATACCGATGTTTTGTAAAAAAAAAAAATTATTAATTTAAGATCATTTAATTGACAGCTCGCCCCTCGGATAAATGGTCAGATTATTGCTTTTTTTGTGCTTTTCATGTCAAACTTTAAGTTTGGTCGCAGTTATCAATTTCTATTGCTTGTTGGATAATAATACTCTTTTAATTTGGGGGTTCTGCTGTGTTTTGTCTCGTTTATGAATTAATATGTGTCTTTTATCCAAACGTAAATGCATTGCCAAGCAATTAAACAACACAAGTTCTATAGTCTATAGTCAGACATCTATATTTCTCTGTGGATTTTCACATAGGCCTACACACCTTCCTCCACCGCAACATGAAAAATCAGAGTTAGACAGTGCATGTGGTGAGTGAACGACACACGAGAGGCAGCAGCTCCAGTAGTGTTGGCTTGCATCTTGGACTATTATACTGCACTCTGCTGGATAATTCTGGTATTGCCCACACATAGGCCTATATAACTCAGGGTTTCATGCTCTATCCGCAGACACGTTACAGACAATTAACTCAGTTACTGCCAATTAAATATGCCTTCTTTGGGTTCTCCCTGCCATAAATCTCCATAGACTTCCATGTAATTTATAGTGCACAGATCATGCACGCCCATGCACAGAGCATGCACCATGTTTGTGCAGGCTGTTCACAGCTTTCAAACAAAAAAATCAGATTGGAAATCCGTTCAGGCATTCTTGAGAAAATAGCCATTATGTTTTACGTTTCATGTTATGTAAGCAAAGATGGCTGCCCTGTATGAAAGATGGGGTTGTATGGGGGGTGGAACATGCAAAATCGCGATTGAAATCATGTTTACTAGATTTAATGGGGTCAAAAAATAATAATAATAATAATAAAAAAAAAAAATATCGGTATCGGTGGAATAATTCACCGATACCGATACCGATACCTCCAAAACGACCGATATATCGAATTGACCGATATATCGGTCGGGCTCTAGTTTTTATACGATTTTGGCCACAATTCCATGCTATATTGATTTTAAATGAACTTAGTAATGTTTAACAATAATGTAACTCTTGTCTTGAGAGCATAAATGCATTCTCTACAGCAGGGGTTTTCAAAGTGGGTGACGGGGCACCCTGGGGTGCCGCGACGGCAGTCCAGGGGTGCCGCAAGATCATTTGATAATATTTGGAATTTATTTGGACACTTGAAGAAATATTTAGTATCATTTTAAAGTTGAAGTACAAACACATTTTCAGTCAGTTCTAACCAAAATGGTTATTATCTCAACGTTTTCCTCGCAACATAATCACTGAAATATTGTCACTGTCGGGCAGAAACCTTGCATAAAACTAGTGAAAACAGCAGATCTACAAGCACACAACGCCTTGTGTGCTCGTTGTGTGATCTGTGTGATCGTTGTGTGATCTGCTGTTTTCACTAGTTTTGTACATTTTATATATGCTAAATACAAAATGAACGGTTAACTTTTGGACATACTACGTTTCCACCCGACAACGACGATATGCTATAAATGTAAGGTGCTGGGAGTGAAAATTATAATGTAGGGATGCCTCAGATTAAAAAAATATTTATGGGTGCCCTGAGACAAAAAGGTTTGGGAACCCCTGCTCTACAGTGAACCCACATTATGCTAATATTTCATATTTACTGTCCATGTGTAGTCGCCTGGCCCGACGCTGGAACCGTTTCTTCAGGATGAAGTGTCTGGTTTATATAAAGACCAAGGCCTTTTATTGGGCGGTGATGTTCCTGGTGCTCATCAACACATTTTGCATCGCGACAGAACACCACAACCAGTCTGAGGGGCTGACCACATTCCAAGGTTTGTCATTCATATTATCATTTTTAATTAGCTTATTAGGGATAATTCAACTGAAGAAACTGTTGCTCAGATGGTTATGTTGAGAGCTTGAATATGGTCAACTAAGTATAGTGTTTATCAAGGGTGGGCAACATTAAGTATCTGCACTCTCACCAGTAATATACTGGTAAACCCCATCATTCAATTAGCTTGTAATAGTCACAAATGTTAAAAAATAACTTTCATAACTTTATGAACTTAAATACAAATAAACAGGACAGCTGTTGCGAGCTGCGTGCGTGCGTGCGTGCGTGCGTGCGTGCGTGCGTGCGTGCATGCATGCACGCACGCGAAGTTCACCCAACTGATCCCATAGCCTGCGGGGACCGTAACCATGACAACAGAGCCTATAGCTCGTGGGCTCTTTTGTAAACGAAAACGCCCAGAGCTTGTGGATCTGCTACTTTTGATACCTTTGTGCGATGACACTGTAGAATGATAAATTAGGGCGTACATATACGAAAGAACACAAAAAGTTATAATATGGAGATAAGAGGTTTCTGCTCGACAGCAACGATATGCTGTTTTATAAAACTACTCTCTCTTTTCCGTCTCTCCTCACCAGACGTTGTCACCAGGATCCTGCTGGTGTTGTTCTCCATAGAAATGTTCATGAAGATCTACGCGCTGGGGCCCAGGGCCTGCTTCATATCCATTTTCAATCGCTTTGACTTCTTTGTGGTGATATGTTCAATCGTGGAGATGATCCTGTTGTCCGTGGAAGCTGTGTCTCCGCTAGGCATCTCCGTCCTCAGGTGCATCAGGCTGCTGCGGTTCCTCAAGGTCACCAAGTAAGTAACCTGCATCTTAAACAGCACAACTACATGTTCTCTTTTGTCTTGCATTGCATTTTTATATTAACCATTGCATTTTTATATTAACCACTTGAACCCTAGTGTCCATATTCTGAGAACTTTAGCCAAAAATAGCAGATCTACAAGCTCACAACGCCTCGCAGCGCAAGGCGGTGTGAGCTTGTAGATCGGCTATTTTCAGCAAAGAGGTTTGGTGCAGAGGGTAAAAAGAGCAGACTAAGTACAGAGTGAAAGGTCAAGTTTATTAAGTATTGACAGTCAAGTGGTTAAATATCTGAAAACACAAATTGACATGAATCCAAAATACACTGAAGATTGTGCTGTCAAACAATGAAACTATATGGAATCTCTGAAAACGTCTTGATCCCGTGACTTCAAGAGATGATGTGTAATTATTTGTTTGAATTTTTGGACCGTATTTGTAGGAGTAGTAGCAAAGAGTGTGTTTTGATTGAAACATTTTGTTTCAGTCATACGCTGGTAACACCTCTCTCTCTCTCTCTCCTCGCTCCCCAGATACTGGAAACCTCTCAGTAACCTAGTGGCCTCCCTCCTCAACTCTGTGCGCTCCATCGCCTCCCTCCTGCTGCTCCTCTTCCTCTTCATCGTCATCTTCGCCCTCCTGGGCATGCAGGTGTTTGGGGCCAAGTTGAATTTCCTCGACACCAAACACAGACGCAGCAACTTCGACAACTTCCCCCAGGCCCTCATCAGTGTGTTCCAGGTGAGTGGAACTAAATCAGTGTTATTCCTGAGCATTGTGACCCATGGTTGTGTCATGGACTGTTTTTTTATGGGGCGTGAGTAAATACAATTTTTTTTTTTTTTTACCTCTCGTACAAAACAAATATATATATATATATATATATATATATATATATATATATGTATATATATGTATATATATATATATATATATATATATATATATATATATATATATTTAATTCTTTCAAATATAGATAATTTAATTTACATTATGTATTTATTATTTCAATATTTCATTTGTGTAAATTGTTCTTATTGTGCAGCTTTCAGTTATTGTTTTTGGTGTCTTTTCATCCTGCAACGATGGGTCTTCAGACACAAAAATAAAGTGAATTCATTCATTAGCTTATGTGTTGATGTGTGCTGTACTGCTGCTAATTTAGTAGCGTCTCTCATCCATTTTGTTGACCCTTCCCCTGTGCCAGGTCCTAACGGGAGAGGGCTGGAACACCATTATGTACACTGGCATCAGAGCCCACGGAGGCCCTGCCTTCCCTGGCATCCTGGTCAGCATCTACTTTGTCATCCTCTATGTCTGCGGTCACTGTATCCTTCCTGTGCACAACTGCCACAACAGTGTATACACTATTAGCACTTGTACGAAAGAAAACAACTCACCAGGGGTTAAAAATGCAATTTCCCACATATCAATGTACTTAGTCCCAACACTGCTTATAAGTGTGTTAAAATGCGTTATAAATGTGTGTGAGGGGGTAGTACAGCCTGGTTTTCAAGTGGACCCTGATCCAGAAAAGCTTGAGGACCACTGGTCTACAGCTTTAAAGTGCAGTACAGACTAAGTATACATCATTGGCCACAGCATTTCTGTTGTCACCGTCATTGATGTTTGTTTTTCCTGAGCCGGTTGCAAACCAGACATCCTCCTCAACGTGTTCCTGGCCATCGCCGTTGACAACCTGTCCCAGGCTGAAAGCTTGACTGCAGCCCAAAAGGAGAAGGCTGTACAGAAGTTACAGAAGAAGTTGCAGAGGTGAGACCATGTGGAACTTGGATGGTTCTTAACCCCATCAACGCTAGCGCAGTGGTTCTCTCCTCTAGTGGTTCAACTAACACTTGTTTTAAGAAAATGTGCAGCACCTTTAACACTCAGGACTTAACAGTGGATCTCTGTCAAGCTCCGCTCTCCTGTCCATGTTTATTCCTCCAGAAAGATGCCTGAGAAGACGGATGAAGAGAGAGAGAGGATAGCTAAGAAACTTGCAGAGGGCAAGAAAGTTGAGGGCATGCCCACCACAGCCAAGGTTAGTACGGTAGTTCTCCTACTGGTTAACTCCACCAGCGTCCATTTTGGTTCCATTTGTATACTTTCACATTTAAATTAAAACCTTAGGTTTTCCACACAATGTTCCATGCTTAATACAGATTCTTCCTTTTTCAACTTTCAGCTAAAAATCGATGAGTTTGAGTCCAACGTGAATGAAGTGAAGGATCCCTTCCCCCCGGCAGACTTCCCAGGTAAAAAATGAAAATAAAAAACGAAACTCAAATTCCTTCGCTTGTCGGTTGTCACAAATGTTGAAGTCATTAAACCGGCTGCATTGTAGGGAAGGAAGGGAAGGGGAGACCTTTGTTAATCCCACGGGCGATATTCAGTTTCAGCTTCACCAAGCTGATGGCTGCTCAGATGTTCATGATAACAGAGGAGCTGTTAGGGGTTTAAGTGTCTTGCTCAGTGGCACTAGACACATAAACATGGGTGGGCTGGGAGGCGAACTGGTGACCTTCTGATTTACCAGACACTCAGACAGCCTCTCTACCCACTACTCTTGTTGCAGTTATAATTATAGTAGCACATCATTACTATTAGAGGCAGTTAATTCCCTCATGCATTTATAGTCAGAGTCTAAAGTTAGGCTATTTCACATACTCTGGCCACTACCATATACAGCCTACTGTACAAGTCACTACTGGGAATTACGTAGTTTCCTCTCCAAGAATCAAGATGGTTTGTTTTCGTCACTCACTCACATGGAGCAAAATGTTGAGTCCCAGCTAACTCTAGCTAACAGGAGTGCTGTATTTGTCTTTCTCTAAGTTTCTCTGGTCTCTGTGATATTATAACAGGCTTATCAATTTATCACATTAAGCTTGTGCCAAGAGAGGAATATTCACCATAGTTTCTAATTGCACAATATATTTACACAGTTTGTATAAAAACCCGCAAATGAGATTTTCACCGCAATGTTTTTCCCATAGGGTTTTAAAGCTTATGCAAATAATGAGATCTGTGTAAGCCTTTTAGAGAGTTTCAAGTTTCGCTGTAAACCGTGTTGATTTGTGGAGATTATCTTGTTCAAATAAACAATATCATAATCATTTGAAATGTGCTTTGAGTAAGAGCCCCATGGTGAGAGGAACTTCTGGGTTGAGCCTAATTTATGCTCTGTCACATAACAGCGACATGTGCCCAAAATAGTCGACCTACAGTACAAGCTCACAATGCGTCACAGTCATGCAATGATTAATGAAGTATGAACATTGGTGGAAGAAGTAAACAGATTATTTACAAGTATACTCTGTTACAAGTAAAAGGCCAGTATGCAAAATTTTAACTTGATTACAAGAGTATTGGCTGGAAGGCAAAGCTCTCTGTCTACCGAGCAATCTTCGTTCCTACTCTCACCTATGGTCTTGAAGTGTGGGTCATGACCGAAAGTATAAGGTTGCGGGTGCAAGCGGCCGAAATGGGTTTCCTCAGACCGGTGGCTGGTATCTCCCTTAGAGATAGGGTGAGAAGTTCAGTCACCCGAGAGAAACTTGGAGTAGAACCGCTGCTCCTACACTTGGAAAGGAGTCAGCTTAGGTGGTTCGGGCATCTAGTACGGATGCCCCCCGAGCGCCTTCCTAGGAAGGTCCTTGATGCACGTCCCACTGGGAGGAGAACGGGGTAGACCAAATACCAGATGGAAGGATTATATCACCAAACTGGCTTGGGAACGCCTCGGTATACTCCCTGAGGGAGTGGAGGAAGTTGCTCGGGATAAGGAAATCTGGAAGTCTCAGTTGGAACTGTTACCCCCGCAACCCGATTCCAGAAAAGCGGTTGAAGATGGATGGATGGATGGCATTAAAATATACTAACTTACAGTACTAAATATAAAGTATTATAAACTTACAACGTGTCGCAATGCATTGTGAGATTGTAGAATGGCTATTTACGAATAGACACAGTGTCAAATTGGGCCTAGTTGGTTAATTTATGTTTTGTAGTAATAATCAGAATCTACAAAGTAACTTGTAACTATATAGTGGAGTATATACTGTACAGTATATAAAAATCACACCCGTGTGAAGTGGAGCTGTGTGTGTGTGTGTGTGTGTGTGTGTGTGTGTGTGTGTGTGTGTGTGTGTGTGTGTGTGTGTGTGTGTGTGTGTGTGTGTGTGTGTGTGTGTGTGTGTGTGTGTGTGTGTGTGTGTGTGTGTGTGTGTGGATCATGTGTACCGTTTTTTGTGACATTTGAAGAAAATATGTAGGAAAAGGAGCAAAAAGTGTGTTTTGGAGAAAATTCAAGATGGCGGAAAATCTATCATGGCGCAAATGGGCGTGGCCTATATGGGGAGATGCGTCATGGCCCAAGGAATCCAGGGAAAAAATATTTTTAATTTTCCGACCTACGGTTCAAGAGTTACAGGCCAAAACGTAAAGTGGGGTGTTATGGCGCCACCATGCGGCCAAATGACACAATTATTTTTTATTTAATCCTTGAAATCATTATGAACCTCCTCTCCAAGTCTTGAAACTCTAGCCCCTATGGTTTGCGAGAGACAAATAATTGAATGTGAGTTTTTGCGATTCCCATTATAAGTCAATGGGGAAAATTAATTCACTAATAAATTAATATCAATTAAACTATAGAACCTTTCTCTTAGAAAAGTAATAGCCCACGATTCCCGAGTAAGCCGGTCGATTTGACATATGGCGCGAGTGTGTGGTGGCAAAACTGTGGGACTAGTGGCGTGCCGAAGTTTAGGAAGTTCAGGCTACATACACACAGACAGACAGACAGACACACACACACACACACACACACACAGACCCACACAGCCACGTATAGGGAGCCTGTGTTTCACACAGCTCCAAAAAGAGCAGACAAGCTTTAAAGTAAATTAAGTACAGTACTTAACGTGTCTGTCGGGTGTAAACCTCAAATGTCCAAAACTATTACTTTTCAAGATTCAAATTCAAAACCAGTATAAGATTTGCTTTTGATGTTTTGAGTGACGCTGGAGTGTGATCAAGCAGGTTTCATTTACGAAAAAAAAAATGTAAAAGTTTGAATATGGAGATAAGCGATTTCTGCCTGACCCAAACGTTATGTAAATGTGTTTGGTTCCTCTCCACCACTGAGTGGGCCTTTGGCCTCTACCAAAACACTGAGCACCTGCACATCACTCTGCACTGCAGGTGACGACGAGGAGGAGGAGCCAGACATCCCCATTAGCCCCCGTCCTCGACCAATGGCTGACCTGCAGCTGAAGGAGGAGGCGGTGCCCTTGCCTCAAGCCAGCTCCTTCTACATCTTCAGCCCTACGAACAAGTGAGAACCACACAGTATCATGTCCTGTACTCACCACCGTGCTTCACTGAGAGCTTGTATATTGGTTTTCAGTTCGGTTTGTGTCGTTTAAAAAAAAAGGTTAATTCTGTTTATTTGTATAAACATTTTAGATTTTAAGTTAATGTTCTCAAATAGAAACAGTACCCTAATGCTGCATTCACACAGAGAGAAGCCAAGCTAATGGTTGGCTTGGTAATTCAATATAATCTCTATGCAAACCAGCTTTAAAAATGTCCAAGCTTTTTTTTCCAGCTTGGAAATTTTAACCACAAGTCATACTGTACATACTGTACTAACAAAGATTATTGAAGAGGTCGCTGTGCACAAACATGATGTATTGTAAATACAATTCATTTGTGTGTGTGTGTGTGTGTGTGTGTGTGTGTGTGTGTGTGTGTGTGTGTGTGTGTGTGTGTGTGTGTGTGTGTGTGTGTGTGTGTGTGTGTGTGTGTGTGTGTGTGTGTGTGTGTGCGTTTGTATGTGTGCTTGTGTGGATTAGGATCCGCAAAATTAGCTACAAGATCATCAACGCCTCGGCCTTCACCAACTTAATCCTCCTGTTCATTCTACTGTCCTCCATCTCGCTGGCTGCAGAGGACCCCATTGACCCCAAATCCCCCAGAAACCAGGTGCGTCTGCAGGGAAATCTTTATAAAAAAAAAGTTTTGTAATTGTACTTTTGATCAATTGTAAATTGATCCGAATGTAACATGTGCATATTAGACCAGTGGTTTTGTGGGTCGGGTACCCACAAAACCACTGTTTTTTTTTTTTTTTGGGGGGGGGGGGGGACACTCCCCAACTCCCCAACTCCCCAGATGATTGACTTAATGTGCAACGTTGTTTTCTCACTCAACAGTAAAAAAAGTGTATATATAGGGTATCTGCATATTTCAAAAGTGACAATACTTAGTTAAAAGTGACCTTTTAATACATCTAAAATGACAAATTAAACATTGGCCAAATTGTCTAATATTAGAGGTAGAAATTGTGAAAATAGACGATCTACATGTAGATCTGCTATTTTAACAATAAAACCTTGTTAAACAATTTGTCTCAAGTCTTGTCAGGGTCAGGGTCCCCAGTTAAAATATGATTATTTTGGGGGTCACGGCCTGAAAAGGTTGAGAACCACTGTATTAGACGACTAATATGGTGACTGTGTGTGTGTGCCCTTCCTCTTAGATCCTGGCCTATGCTGACATTGTCTTCACCACTGTGTTCACCATTGAGATCGTCCTGAAGGTAAACCCATGGAAGATGGTCTAGTTTTAAATGTCCCTATTTTGGGCTGATCCTAGGAGAAATGTGCAAAAGTATTGCAAAGAATTCAACATTCATTATAATTATTATCAGTAGCAATTTGCTATTTGTCATAAAATGAAATATACAGTATATAGCTTATGTAGTTAACTAATTTACTGCCATAGCCTGAGTTTCTAGTACTACATTCCCTGCCAATCCCGAGTTTCCTGAGATTTACATTTATTTAATTTGATAACAAAACAAAAAAAATCTTAAATGAGAATTTAAGATATCCACAATGTCCGATATCAAAATATTAAATCAACAACATTAAATCAGTTGAAAGATATGGCTACAATGCAGACATAATGGTCACTTGTTCTCGTGTTTTCATTTCTTAGTTTTTCCAGACCAAAGAATATTGAGAATGTAATTTACACAGGCCTGAACACAGGCCAATTGTGTTCGTATAGACGCTCTGCAAAGCCGGATGCACCATGGTGGATTCTAAACCCAGACTCTGTGGTGGCGGGCGGCTACTTTTCCACTGCGACACCTTTTCATTTAAACCCAAGCCAGTTCATGTGTAACTAATACTGTGCTTGTATCGGGCCAACAGATGACAGTGTATGGAGCGTTCATGCACGAGGGCTCCTTCTGTCGTAACTCCTTCAACATCCTGGATCTGATTGTGGTCACAGTCTCCCTGCTCTCAATGGGAATGGAGTGAGTTCACCTTTTGACACAGTTTCATAGTGATTTCACCACATATTCATTTGTTTAAATCCCAACCTTGTGAACTACAGCAGTGGTTCTCAACCTGTGGGTCGGGACCCCCAGGGGGGTCCCCAAATTATTTTAGGGGGTCCCCAGATGATTAACTTAATATGCAACATTGTTTTCTCACTCAACAGTAAACAAACCAACATAAAGTTTTAAGTGTATAGAGGGTATCTGCACACACTAGACTAAAGGGACAATTTAAGGACTTCTTAATACCTCTAAATCTGCAAATTAAACTTGCGCCAAATTGTCAAATATTAGAAGCAGAAATTGTGAAAATAGCCGATCTCCATGCTCACAACGCCTCGCAACGCGAGGCTTTGTGAGCATGTAGATCGGCTATTTTCACAATAGAACCGTGTTATACAAAATGCAATCTGGCTAGCCACCGTCAAAGAAAAGTTCGGTCCACTTTTCCCTTTTGCAGCACTGCAGAAGTCTGTAATCGAGAGACTATACAAAATGTAATGCCTCAGATCTTAGTGCTCGTCAGGGTGGGGGGTCCCCAGTTAAAATATGATTACTTTGGGGGTCGCTGCCTGAAAAGGTTGAGAACCACTGAACTACAGTAGCAATATCTCAGGAATGCTTTGAAACCTACACTTGGACTCAAGTTCCAGGAAGTAGGTAGTTAGTGTGGTCAAGGGTCAAGCTTTCTGTGACCTCTCCATATTTCACCCCCCGTAATTTAAGGCCCTACTTCATCATACCAGCATGTCACACTAAAGTAGTGAAAGTAGCACATCTACAGTATAAGCACACATTTCAATTTAAAATAAATTATGTTTATTAAATAAATGGTTTTGGACATAAGGGATTTCTAGCGGTGATATATACAGCAACTGACTTGGTGAAGTCAGACAAACTGCGTTGCTGTGTTTCTAGGTTTTTTGCTCAACCTGAGTGTATCTGATGTGTGCAGGTCCAGTGCCATCTCTGTGGTGAAGATTCTCAGGGTGTTGAGGGTGCTGAGGCCTCTCAGGGCTATCAATCGAGCCAAGGGCTTGAAGGTAAAAGGCAAACCTTCACAAACCTGTACCTTTGAATCTCTTGCTGAACACATTGATAGTCCAGTCATAGGAACTATTTGTTATACCTTTGTTTGTTTTCTTTTCTCTTGTATTGACAGCACGTGGTCCAGTGTGTGTTTGTGGCAGTTAAAACCATCGGTAACATAGTGTTGGTTACCATGCTCTTGAATTTCATCTTTGCCTGCATAGGAGTGCAACTCTTTAAGGTGGGATTTTGGTAGTTCACATTTTGTATTTCACATAATTATGTTCATATTATCATAGAATGTTCATATATCAGATAATTAGGGTCATTTATTAACGTCAATCAAATCTACATAATTAATAGTTTAAACAAATTATCATATTTCCTTAATTCTCAGGGTAAATTCTACAGCTGCACAGATGCAACCAAATCAACTCCAGAGGAATGCCAGTAAGAGAAATACCAAGTGATTCATCAGAATAAAGTATGAATGTTATTTCTTTGAATAATCAATGTTCCTGTCTCCTCTCAGGGGGATTTACATGAAACACGTAGAGAACTCTCTCCAGGACACAGTGTTGGCTGAGAGACAATGGATCAACAGTGACTTCAACTTTGACAATGTGTTCAAAGGCATGCTGGCTCTATTCACTGTCTCCACATTCGAGGGCTGGCCAAAGTGAGTATGAAGGGCTCTTGATGTGATAAATCACAATCTAATTTGGTCCTTTAAACCCCTTGCCTTTGACAGAAGGTAGAAACATCTAACATATAATTTTCCGAATGTCTGTCTGTCTGAGTGTCTGTCTGAAACCGCGTTTCTCATCAGTGGCTGGAGCAATTGATCTGAAATCGCATCACCATAAGCATATGAACACACCTGACATAACTGTGAAGCCCGTTTGTCACTTTCGCAAATCGTATGCTGTATATTTGCATTTTTATGGTGTATCTATATCTATTTAGCCTACAGTACCTTTTGTGACCACACATGTTAAGGGAGGGGCGCTGTTGTTCAGGCCATGCACAATCACACACAAACCCACACACACACACACACACACACACACACACACACACACACGGGGGGAGTGTGTGTGTGTGTGTGTGTGTGTGCAGGCAGGCGGGCGGGTGTGTGTGCAGGCGGGTGGGCGGGCGGGCTGGGGGGGGGGGGGGGGGGGACAGTATCTCTGTAGCCATTAAAGGAAACGGGTTTCTTACATTGATGCTCCTACATCATGCAAGCACCAGTTAAAGTTACTTTCCATCCCTCATATACTGTGTGCACAGTGCACATCCCATAACCCACACACTGCACATCATTTTGGAGCTCATATCTTTGAACGGGTAAGGGCTAGTGGTATTAATAAGTATTAATAAGAGTTTGTGTTTAAATAATAACTACATTGGATCCACAAATCACCCTTATAGACCATTATTCACATGGCGGCCATGTTTGAAATTTGCATTGAAACCGGGTGGCAACTGGGGTGGCATTTCATTAACTTAATGGCAAGATGGCTGCCTTGTGAATATGGTCATTTGGATCTCTCAGCTTTGATATGACCTTTTTTCAATAAATCTCACCTTGTGTGCTTGTCTCTCTCTCTCTCTCTCTCTCTCTCTCTCTCTCTCTCTCTCTCTCTCTCTCTCTCTCTCTCTCTCTCTCTCTCTCTCTCTCCCCTCCCCTCCCCTCCCCTCCTTCCTTCTTCAGGCTGCTGTACACAGCCATAGACTCAGACAAAGAGGGCATGGGACCCGTCTTCAACAACCACGTGGACCTCTCCCTCTTCTTTGTCTTCTACATCATCCTCATCGCCTTCTTCATGATGAACATCTTCGTGGGCTTCGTCATCGTCACCTTCCAGGAGCAGGGCGAGTCGGAGTACCAGGACTGTGAGCTGGACAAGAACCAGGTACCACTTGAGGAGACCTTAGAGACAGTTTTCAAATGTATAAAGCATCTATATAATAGCATATCTACAAGCTCACAGCTTGTAAATCGTCTATTTTCAAATGACCAAAATGTATATAGGCCTGAAGTGGTTAACTCATTCAGGCCGGGAACACATTTTTGTGTAGTACAGTACATGTACAGTATGTAGCAACATATTTGTTTTTGTAAATTTTGAATAATATATATTTTTTTTTCAGAAAACTAAATGGGTTTTAATGTATATTTTGTAAAATCAAAATCTACAAAGCAACTAACTAAAGTTTTCAAATAATTGTAGTGGAGTAGAAGTACAGTACAAAGTACAAATTGGAAATACTCCAGTAAGTAAAAATACCTAAACGATTTACTTAAGTACAGTACTTGAGTAAATGTACTTAGTTACTTTACACCACTGCTTTTGAATTTTAAGGACCTCCATAACTCTGAGTGTCAACATACATGGGCAACAGGCGGCCCGGGGGCCACATGCGGCCCCCACCTTCACTTAATGCGGCCCTCAGGTTAATATCGGAATACTGAATATATTATTGATTTCAGCTGTTACAATTCCAAACATGACCTGCTTTAATCCCTTCAGTCAATATTAGTAGCTTAATGACTAATATAGTAGTATTCATTATTATTGTTTTATGTCCAATGTATTTGTATTTAGATTCATAAAGTTAACATGAGTATATAACTAAATGCGTTTGAAATTAAATAAAAATGTTACATTTCAGGATTCCAATTCAAAATTAACAAAAAATATTCAGGATTCCAATTCAAAAGAAGCAAAAAAATTGCCGATCTACAAGCTCAAAACGGAGCTTGTAGATCTGCTATTTTTTGCTTCTTTTGTATGAGATACTAGAATGACAAAGTAGAACGTAGCAATATGCAATGTGGCCCTCTGGAGTGAAGGTGGAAATATAGTGGTCCTCACCATCATCAAAGTTGCCCACCCCTGGTCTAAAGTCTAAAGACACCCAGGTCAATTCCGAGACAAGGTTACTTGAGTGCAGAAGGGAGAAACCTTTGCTAACAACGTAGCTAAACATGGTTCACATGATACAGTTGAGGTGCCTTTATTTTCTTGATCATCATTAGTTCAAGCTACAGCATAATAATTCCTCGTTTTTCTCCTTCCAGCGTTCATGTGTGCAGTACGCCCTGAAGGCTCGTCCACTGAGGTGCTACATCCCTAAGAACCCCTACCAGTACCGGGTCTGGTATATAGTCACCTCCTGCTACTTTGAATACCTCATGTTCCTCCTGATCATGCTCAACACCCTTTGTCTGGGAATGCAGGTACAAATGCTATACCGTTGTTCTTAAAAGCAATAAAGAAATGTTTTTGTGATGGTATTTGATACAGTATAAAATCGTCGCTGTCAGGCGGAAACCTTGTATGTCCAAAAACGGCTCACAACGCCTCGTGATTCAAGCAGTTGTGAGCTTGTAGATCTGCTATTTTCCACTGCTTTTGCGATACTCTTGTATGATGAAGTAGGGCATTAATTTACAACAAAACAGTTGAAATATGGAGATACAAGGTTTCTTTCTGCCTGACAGCAACAATATGAATGATTGTGGAGAAAATGTGGAATGCTGTATTAAAATATTTATTAGATTGCATTCAAACGTCACGGGTTTCCCCTTCAAATAGCACTGTAACCAGTCGAACCACGTCACCAAGCTGTCAGAGATGCTGAACATTGTCTTCACCGTGCTCTTTGCTGTGGAGATGGTCCTCAAACTCTTGGCCTTCAAAGTCAAGGTAAGGACCCTGGATTGGAAGCCCCTGGTTTAAATGCCACCTACTCTAATGTCTTTCTGACTGTCTGAGAACTGTGTATCTGTGTGCGCAGGGCTACTTTGGAGACCCGTGGAACGTGTTTGACTTCCTCATCGTCGTCGGTAGTGTTGTTGACGTCATCCTAAGTGAAGTTGATGTGAGTACAAATAATGCTAACCATATACAGTATATTTTTAAGGATAATACATCTATTTCTGACCCATTCCAATCAGTTTGACAGAAATCAGGTTCTCTGAATGTAGGTATATAAAGAAGTAAGTCCCGGCGTGTGTGTTGTCAACCATGAAACATTCGCAATCTCAATACTATGTGACACCATTTTAAATTACTGAATGTGCCATGTTTATTTACCCTGACCCAGTTGCATAAATGTGTGGTCCACCAACCGATTGGGGCTAGCAGAGCTAGCTCACGCGACATGGTCAGTACGATTGCTAGCCACCTCCACACCCCCATTGTCTCGTGAAATGCCCAAAGCATCTGCACCACTACGACTCACTCACTGAAATGTTCTGTCGCAAAAGCAGTTCACCATTTTCAGTTCAGTGATGCTATTATCATGCTTGTACTGTATGTTGTCCAGACAATTTAAAAGAGCACAATATTTATATAATAACTATTTTAATTTGGATTGGAATGTTGTTATGTTTAGTTTTTCAGTAATAGGTTTTTGTAATGCTCAGCAGAATCTTGTCTCCTGTCCATTGTTCTCCATAAACATAAACTCACTCATGGTGCACTTAACTGTCTCTCTCTCTTCTCTCCACCATTTCCTTCACTCTCGCACTCAACACCTTTTGTCACTTTGTTGTTCACTCACTCCCTCTATTTCTCCTCCTCTCTCTCTCTCTCTCTCTCGTTCTCCTTTTCCTCCACACTGTTAACTCCTCACCATGTGTCCTATATCCTCCTCAGGCTGCCCTGGCCTCCAGTGGTGGGCTGTACTGTCTCCATGGCTGTGCTGTAAATATCTGATCTGCACTGCATTGCACCGCTGCATGACAGCCTTGCTGTGTGTGAGCACCCCCCACTCTGTTGTCTGTGCACAACTACTGGGACTTAACCTTACTGCAGTGGTTCTCCCCCACAACACCCTCGACAGTAATCATATTTGAACTGGGGACCCTCCCACCCTGACAAGCAATTCAATTCAAAGGAGCTTTATTGGCATGAGAAAACATACGTTGCACTTGGAACTGTATGAGTTGAGGCATTACATTTGGTTTGACTTGGTTCCACAGATAAATATCGTGAAAATAGCAGATCTACAAGCTCGAGCTTGTAGATCTCCTATTTACAATATTTGCCTCTTTCTTATATTCTTTGACAATTTGGCCAATCTTTTACCAGTTTTTATAGTATAGTTTGTTCATTACTTTTTATGCAGTAATGGTCCCTTTTCTTTCTTTTCTTTCTTTCTTTCTTTTTTTTAAGGCAATATAAAAGTTATTAAATTGTCACTTCACTGGGTCATCTGGGGATCCCCCTAAATCATGTCGGGGGTCCCGTCACACTCTTTGAGAACCACTGCGTTACTGAACCTTGTGTGTCTCCACTGGCTCGTTTACTAATGGTGAGGCCCATTGAAAGCCCTCAATACCTACGGTAATTCGATAGCTCAGTGTAAGATTTGTCCTCAAGGTATTTGCTCCGATCTGTTCAAAAGGTTAATTTGAACATATTTTTCTAACAAGGTGTATGATACTGTCAAAGCTACCACCTTTTGTGTGTCTGTTTAATGAAAGACAGTGAAGTGTGCGTAGACTGTTTATTTTGCATGAGCTATAGTACATACTGTATTGCTGCCTCCCCTTTGGTTGTTGATCCCAGCAACCAAGACCTGTCTTTCTTTTAGTAGTTTTAGTAGTTTTGAATCTCATCAAGGGTGGAGTAATTGACTTGTATTAATGCTATGTAAGGACTGAAGCCCATCGCTCAGTATTGCTTAACAATTGATCTTGAATCTTTTATCTGCCTGCTCTAATAATATTCCCTCTGCCAAATATAACATACATAATTAATCATCTGTTCATGATATTTTCACAGGAGACAGATCCTATGGAAGCCATTAGGGTAAGCCAACATTCCATCTGTACATGCAGCATTTACCATTGATTTGCATTCCGTTGCCATTCTCAAGCCCTCTTTGTCTCTTTCGCTCGCAGAGCTCTGAAAATGCTCAGGTGTCCATCACGTTCTTCCGACTGTTCCGTGTCATGCGTCTGGTCAAGCTGCTGAATCGATCGGAGGGCATCCGTAATCTGCTGTGGACCTTCATCAAGTCCTTCCAGGTCTGTTGACCTTAGGCCGATTCTACAAATGGAGTGCATCTCTCCATTCCGACATGTCTCCTTTCCGACATGTCTCCATTCCGACACTAACCCTATCTCTTACCCTAACCCTAACCTTAACCTCTATGGAAGTGTTGCCACTCCGACAATAAGAAGTCACTGTCGGAGTGGCGACATGTCGGAATGGAGAGCACCCCCCCTACAAATGCCTTCTAGAAACCAGTAGTCCTCACACCTCCAAGATTTTTCAAAACATTTTCAAAAGTAGCAGATGTATAAGCTCGAGGTGCTGTGAACTTGTATGTCTGCTGTTTTTGAATAGCCAAAGCAAAAATCTATAAAATGACACAGATGCTTTCCCGGTTTTAGCATCATCGTTACCAGCATTCTGTACTGCCATACTCAGTAATCACTGTTCAATGACGGGTTCTTTCTGTGTGTGTGTGTGTGTGTGTGTGTGTGTGTGTGTGTGTGTGTGTGTGTGTGTGTGTGTGTGTGTGTGTGTGTGTGTGTGTGTGTGTGTGTGTGTGTGTGTGTGTGTGTGTGTGTGTGTGTGTGTGTGTGTGTGTGTCTGTGTATGTGTGTCTGTGTCTTTTGTCTTTCTCCAGGCCTTTCCTCATGTTGCGCTACTCATCATCATGCTCTTCTTCATCTATTCAGTGGTTGGAATGCAGGTGAAGTCTTTAAAATCAATTTTATTTTCATGCAGGAACATGCTAAAGGGAACAAATGAACTGTATCTGAATGATGTACAATATACACATGTGACATGTCTATCATATGCACGTTTTGTACTTTATTTTACGATGTTGCCCTGCCCTGAAAATAACTGATCTATTAGCTGATAACACATTGCGTCAGGACGCGGTTTGAGCTTTTTGATCGTCTATTTTCTCCACCGGACACCTTCGTACGACAAAGGGCTTCACTTTGCGTTTCATGAGAGTCCTGGCAGTATGCTCCATGAAAACTCTGCCTTTGTGTGTGCTTGTTGATTGACATGTTTCTAAATGAGATAATCAATATACATGGCATCAACCCTTCAGATCTTTGGAAAGATAGCTCTAGTGGACGGCACCCAGATCAACCGCAACAACAACTTCCAGACATTCCCTCAAGCCGTTCTGATGCTATTCCGGTGAGTCCGTGGGCCAGGTTCTGCCTTGGGGTTCAAAGGTCAAACACTGAGCAGAGACGTCACACTGTGGTGTGTGTCGGCCTGTCACAATTATTACATAATAATCGTCTAATCGCAATTATTTGACATAATCGCAATTATTTTGTCATAATCGTTGAAAATTTATCCACAGGTGTGCTACAGGCGAGGCGTGGCAAGAGGTCATGTTGGCCTCTATGTACGGGAAGAAGTGTGACCCCAAGTCTGACTTCCTGCCAGGGGAGGAGTTTACCTGTGGGTCCAACTTTGCTGTCTTCTACTTCCTGAGCTTCTACTGTCTCTGTGCCTTCCTGGTGAGAACTGGTTGGACGTGCAGTCCCTCCTTATTTCATTTCTGTCAACAGATTGATCAAATGAGTGTCTAGGAACTCATAAGCTGTATGGTACATTCATCTATATCTGTCTATCTGTGTGCACCTTCACTGAACCACAGATCCTGAACTTGTTTGTCGCTGTCATCATGGACAACTTTGACTACCTGACCCGCGACTGGTCCCTCCTGGGTCCTCATCACCTGGACGAGTTCAAGAAGATCTGGGCTGAATACGACCCTGAAGCCACGTGAGTCTACTCCACGTAACCACGCAGACATACAGAGATGCACTCATAAATCAACCCTATGTTCCCTTTTATCCCCCCCCCCCCCCTTCCCACCTTTCCATTCCTCACATTTCCTCTAGTTCTAGATATATGACCTATATCTGAGACCTATATCTCTTGGATCTAGGTCAGGTTTTTATAGGTGTAACCCAAGCTGATTCCAGTACATGTGTTTCTGTACAGTGGTGGACTGGACTGTAAATGTGTCTCTCTTGGCTCATAGGGGGAGAATCAAACATTTAGATGTGGTGACTCTGCTGAGACGCATCCAGCCGCCACTTGGCTTTGGCAAGTTCTGTCCTCATCGTGCGGCCTGCAAGGTATATAGTCATACATGAACCAAATGATCAGAAATATGGTAACAGGATAGCACCAAGAAAGAGTGGGCACCTCGCTGTTAAATTGACTATTTTGTCCAAAATGTTAAAACATTTAATATTTGGAAAAGTAAATTTAAGTAAAGTATACATGATTAAACCTGCTCAAACGTTCGACAATTAAGGTCTAATATTTCTACAATTGCTACAAATTGTCATGTTGGGGCATAAATAAGAAGTTGAATGATAACATTAAGTCTGATAATAATGTACCATGCATGTTATCATCATGTATATTTTACATTACTTAATTAACCATTTTTCTAATAATAAATTCTTTAACATTTTGGACAAAATAGCCAATTTACATCGAAGTGCCCAGATAATGTTAGTAATGGCGTTTTTGTCCAGAACTGGAAGGAATTTGTGGATTTTCTGATCCACAAACTCTGGCAACACAGAAGTTATATTTTCAAATTATTGTCTCCATACTGTATGTCCAAAATTATTACTTTTACTTATTCAAAAGTAGCAGATCGACAAGCTCGAAATGCTTGTGGATCTGCTACTTTTGATGCTGAGATAAACCCACAAAAAGTTAAAATAGGAATATTAGAGACAACCTGCTGGTGACCATTTCCTCTCCAATCTCTTAACGCCTCTGTCTTGACATCCTGTCTTTAGCGTCTGATTGGCATGAACATGCCGCTGAACAGTGACGGCACAGTCACCTTCAATGCCACGCTGTTTGCGCTGGTCAGAACTGCCCTCAAGATCAAAACCGAAGGTAATTACCCCATCATTATTTACCCGATGATGTTACAAATGGTCTTTTGTGTTGAGGTGTTTATTTCAGGTGTTTATTTGTGATGTTGATAACACAATGTTTGATGTCTCTATCAAGGTAACTTTGAGCAGTCCAATGAGGAGCTGAGAGCCATCATAAAGAAGATTTGGAAGCGCACCAGCATGAAACTGTTAGACCAGGTCATTCCTCCGATGGGAGGTGAGTGTCCATGGGCAGTCAGGTGGGATTTACCTGTATTAGACTAGGGCTGTCACAATTATTACATAATTGTCTAATCGCAATTATTTTACATAATCGCGATTATTTTTCATAATCGTCATAATCGTGAATGTTGCAAATGTTTCATATACATATTTTTTTTAAGTAAAGAATAGTGGAAATAGCAGAGCTTGTAGATCGGCTATTTCCACTATCAATGTTATTTTTGCCAGACCCAGGGGGTCGGCCTACATAAGGCTTTGTCGGTCGGTCGGTCGGTCGGTCCCTCTTTTCCTCAGTGTGCCTGTGTTTGCCTCTGACTGCTCATCTGCCCCTCCCTTCCCTTGCTCGGCTGATTGCCTTGAGTGCCGTCACCTGTACGGGACCAGCTGAGTTGAGTTGGCTGACGAGCTGCTGAGACTATAAATTCCTGTGTGTTCATGTGTTAGTTCAGTGCTGCAAAACATTTGCCCCACAGCCATACTAGTGAAAACAGCCCATCTACAAGCTCACAAACATTTCCAGCTGCTCAGCCTATAAAATCCTGTGTGTTCATGTGTTAGTTCAGTGCCATACTAGTCAAAACAGCCGATCTACAAGCTCACTACGCTTTGTTGCTGAGACTATAAAATCCTGTGTGTTCATGTGTTAGTTCAGTGCCATACTAGTGAAAACAGCCGATCTACAAGCTCACTACGCTTTGTTGCTGAGACTATAAAATCCTGTGTGTTCATGTGTTAGTTCAGTGACATACTAGTTTTCATTGCGGGTCTGGCACAACCAGGTGACCTGGTCTAGTTTAAGTAGAAAGTTGTCAAATATGTCCATAATTTCTTTGTATATTTAGGTTATGTGTCATATCATATCTGCCATGTGCAACTTCAAAGTCTAAAAGCCAAACAGAAATGTAATTATCAACGACAAAAACACAATTAAATCGTTAATCGCAATTATTTGAGTGACAATTAATCGTCATGTAAAATGTCATATCGTGACATCCCTATATTAGACGTGTACGTCTATGTCGGACTCACATCAATGTAACTTGTGTTGCGTTTGACCGCAGATGACGAGGTGACGGTGGGGAAGTTCTACGCCACTTTCCTAATCCAGGAATATTTCCGTAAGTTCGTCCAGCGCCAGGAGGAGTACTACGGCTACCGGCCCAAGAGGAAGACCGACGCCGGGCCAGAGATCCAGGTGTGGACATCTGCATATAATTACCTCTATTCCAGTGATTAGCTTAATGTCATTTAATTTTCTCACTCAACGTTAAACAAACCAACATACAGTATAAGTGTATACAGGGTATCTATCTGCACATTTATAAAGTGTCAATTTAAGGACTTTCAAGACCGTTTTAATACCAAACTGGCCAAAGAGGCGAACATTGTGAAACTGCGGTGCGTTGTGAGCATGTAGATCGGCTATTTTCACAATATTTATCTCTAGAACTGAGTCACATTAAATGTAATACCTACAATTCCAAGTGCTTGTCAGGGTGGGGGTCCCCAGTTCAAATCTGTTTATTTTGGGAGTCACAACCTAAAAAGGTTTGAGAGCCCCTGCTCTATTCCATCACCACGTCTCTGATGGGACTTCTGTGTTGTGTATCTGTTGCCATTCTGCATATCTGCATAAACTGCATCACACAAGGTTTAACATAAATATGTGAAAGTCGTTCAGGTTGAAGTCACATCCTTCCTTAAACAGAAGCTCTCCATCTCTTACCGTCACATTAAAAGCACTTTTCTTTTTTACAACCATCTAATTTCTCAAGACAGATTCAGAGCTCCGCATCTGAAAGGGCCAACTTCCTGTCATCCACATTCTATATTCTATGTGCCCCCCCAGGGGCAAATTCAAAGGAAAACAACAGTATAGTTTTTAGTTTTTCCTTTTTTTTGCCGATGGGTTCCCAGATTGACTACCATCATATTCAACCTTATCTTTTTTTTTTTTTTTTTTAAAGATTTATTTTGAGGCTTTTATGCCTTTATTGCGACCGTCAGGTCGCACTTACTATCAAAACCTCCACAAACTGTGAGTCAGTCAGTCAGTCAGTCAGTCTGTCCGTCTGTCTGTCACACCTCACACGTCACACTATTGCCCTGCTCATATCTCCGCAACCGTTGCCCCGATCCATGCCAAATTTTACACACACGCTCCTTGCCTGCCAAACTACAACCTCCAAGGACCCCCGGAGCTCCAGGGACCCCCAGGTCCCTGGGGGACCCCCAGATGTAAAAAATGACCAAATGTGCAAAAATGACCAAATGACCACCCCAACGGGGCTGCTCACGGGGAATTCCCGGGGACCACCGACTCCTGCTGCTCCAGAACGGATGCAAAAGTGGTGGCGCCCCCAGTGGAGGACCCCCTCCACTGCAGCTCACATTAAATGCCGTAACTCGGGCTAGGAGGGTCCGGGACAGCCGGGGCCGGTACCTATTCGTCCGCCAAGGCAACGCGGACACCCCACCCCTCATTTCTCACATGGCCCTCTTCTAGCGCCACCTTCAGGCCGATTTTTAAAACACATTTTTGGACACTGCTCCTACAGTTTTTGCCCTAAAATCACGCAAATCGCTACACAGTATGTCTACACTCATCCCATCAACATGAATCTGTCCCATATAGCGCCACCTTCAGGCCGATTTTTAAAAACACATTTTTGGACACTGCTCCTACAGATTTTGCCCTAAAATCACGAAAATCACTACACAGCATGTCTACACTCATGTCATCAACATGGATCAGGAAGATTTTGGAAAAACACATTTTTGCCCTATTTGTGGAGATAAGCGACCTACGGTCGCTTATCTCCCGATTAGGGAGTCTTACTGGTTGATAGGACAGTAGACTGACAGGAAATGGGGGGAGAGATGGGGAGTGACACGCGGCAAAGGTCGTCCGGATCAGGAATCGAACGGGCGCCGCCGCCAGGCATCCATGCGCCCGGAGCAGTAGGAGCAGTAGGCCAAAGCGGGCGCCACCTTATTCAATCTTATCTTTGTCTTTCTGGTCCTTGTCACCATGCATGGTGGTGGTCCTCCCCTTCACGTCCAACCCAGGCTGGTCTGAGGGCCATCGAGGACGAGGCGGCAGAGACCATGCACAGAGCCATCTCAGGAGACCTGCAGAACGAGGAGGAGATGGACAAAGCTATGGACGAGGCTGGAGAAGGCATCTATAGGGTGAGTCACCTAACACAGGATTTCTCAAAGTGCTGTTTATTTATTTATCTTTGGGTTTCAATGTAAATCGGCTATTTTCGCCCGACTGTTGGCTTGGTGGTGGTTATGGTTATATATATATAAAGAAATAAAAGAATTTCAACAATCGGTTGTAATTCTAGTCATGTGTATTTTATTTTTGCTGGTGTTGTCTGTTGCACACAACAGTGTTTTCAGTGGCCTTTGGCTTGTTTGTGTGTTTACCCGGATTGTTTTACTTCTTGTACTAAAACCGCGTCTGTACCATTTTAGATTTTCGTGTTGGCTATTCAAATGTACAAGCTCAAAGTCTGGCACTTTAAAAAAAAAATAATAATAATTATGAAAAAAGAACTAGTGACTTTTGTAGACATTTGTAGAATCAGCCTCAGGTCATAACAGGTAAAAAAAATAAAGAAGTAGAAGAAGAAAAACAGTCAATAAAAATACAATTGGATTCACTGTGCTTTTCTGTGTGCTTTCTATTGGCAGCGTACCCACGGTCTGTTTGGCAACCAGATGGATTCCTTCTCCTCTGAGCCTGCTGGTGTTCAGATGCCCCAGGCGCCCACCAGTCAGCGGCCCCTCCAGTTCTCTGAGAGCCAGCCTGAGTCAGACTTCTTCTCCCAAACTCCACCCAAGAGCAACACCAACAACAACGCCCTGCACTTCGCAGAGTGAGCACCCACATTCTCCTGTGTTAATTTTGACAGCAAACATCACTTTTTAGTCATAGTCTTTTGAAGACATTTTCATTTTAGTTTTAGTCATATTTAATCATATACTGTACACTACAAGCTCGCAACGTGTCCTATGGCCACGCATTGTGATTCTAAGTAGAACAGCTATTTTCAAATTGTCAACGTATATAGTATGTATAAAGTGGTTAAACTGATTTTGAAGCGATACAAACTCATTTTGCTGGGGACCCCCAAGGACCCCTGGGGGTCCACTGACCCCACTATGAGAACCATTGGTCTAAGCCACAGTCGCTAACCTACTGTAAGGCCTCTAGCTGCTACTTAAGAGCTCACTTATGTTTTTGAAGCGGTGAAAACCGCTTCCTATGAGTGGCTTTGTGTGTATCACGCCCATATATGGTAATTTTAGTCCAGAATGAACAGGCTTTTTCAAAAACAGAATGTCCGTTTAATTACCATATATGGTGATCTCAGTCCAGAATGAACAGGGTTTTTCAAAAACACAATGTATGTCACCTCATGTCCATATATGGTCACTACAGGCCAGAATGAACAGGTTTTTCCTGTCCCGTACGTGCAAAATATCAGTCCAGAATGAATAGGCTTTTTCAAAAAGCAAAATGTGTGTCCCATGTCCATATATGGTCATTTCAGTTCAGAATGAATAGGCTTTAACTGTCCTGTACGTCCAGAATATGTGTGCGGTGTCCCTCCCGGTCAGATGAATGGATACTTTGAGGATTGGTCAGGCTTCACATGATAATTTGGCCTTCAGGTTTTATCTGTCTTGTACATGAGACCTATTGCAGCAATGACAAATAGCCGCATAAGAGCAAAAGCCAAGGCACAATAAGAATATACAGATGCTAACAGAATGGTAAAAAGGAGCATTAAGGCAGACAAGAGTAAATACATTGAAAATCTAGCAGAAGTTGAAAAATTTAGTAGGCCACAAAGATAACAGAAACTGAAATAATTATAGAGGGATGCAGTTGACAAACAACTAAGAGACCAGCAAGCAGGACTTTTTATATATTTCTTTTAAAACCTATTATACCGGCTGTCATACCGGCTCTCCAGACAATTGTATACTAAGATTCACCGCTTCACTTCGAACCGAGGTTTGATTTTTATTGAGTGTTTTCGCTTTTTGTTGCAAAATTGGTGTCTAACTGGGTGTCAATGCTTGTTTCAGGTTTACATTTGAGAGAGAAGGCAGTCCTGATGACTTCTATAACCACAGGGAGGATGTACAGCCAGGTGGGTCTCCAGAAATCTGTGATGGGTCTGAAAAACAGTTGGACAGACACTGCTGTGTTCTTCCTTGTAGCCATCCTATTCCTCCTATTTGACCTAGACAGCAGTTAGGGACCCTTATTATACAGTATAGTGTATATGAATGAATGAATAAATAAACTGTATATGATTTTCTCTGCTCACCCCTGTCTTAAGTTAGAAACATATTTATTTGATACTGCTTACTCTACCCAATGATGGCTAAGAACAGCAAGGGCTTGCCTGGGCTTTAAATGAGCAGTGCTGTCACTTTTCTTTATTATTTCTTGTATCCAAGGTGGCTATATATGCTCCTTTATCTTATGTTAATTATATCTATTATAGTCTCCATCTCTTTAAAGTGCACTGTTGCACTCTTATTGTATTTTATTTATTTATTCTGTAAAGCACTTTGAGTTGCCTTGGGTGTAAAGGTGCTGTATGAATAAAGTTGCCTTGCCTTGCCTTTAGACAACAGACGCTTCTCCAACTTCAGGGCGAGGACAGACATCACACAGGTAAGGCTTCAAATAAGCTGACTTTACAATAAATCTCTATAGGAGAATACCAGCACTCAGGGAACTGTCCTTCAAGGCACTTTTATTTGAATACATAAATTGGCATGGTACGCTGCAGAGCAGCAGTCGTGAAAAAAGTACTCACATATTTTACTTAGGTAAAAGTATTCAATACTGCAATATAGAAGTCCGGAATTCAAAATCTACTTGAGTAAAAGTATGACAGTGTTGGGATCAAAATGTACTTAAAGTACCAAAATAATGTATTTTTGAAAATAGCTCACAGATTTACAAGCTCAAAACCTGTCACAATGTCACGCGTTGTGAGCTTGTAGATCGGCTATTTTCAAATAGCCTAAGGTATAAACTAGAAAGATGCAATTAGAAATTGCAGGTGTGAATGAATTGTGAATGAATTCCCAATTTCCTTATATGGAGATCCCTGATGTCATCAACATTAAGCCCATATCTGGGAATGCCCATATATGGACATGTCTCATGACATCTATTAAAGAAACAATGTAACATATCTCTAATCAAGGAATTGATTCCCGACGAAGCTGGTCGATTTGACATATGCGTGCCATCTATGAAGGGAAAGGTGGAATAAAGTCGGACAAGTAGAATAAAGTCGGAAAAGTACTATAGTACTATTACTATAGTATTATAAATAAATTAAGCATTAGAATGTTGTGGAGGAAAATCGCAGCTGTCTGAATTTCTCCTTTTCGACTCGCAGTTCCCCTATGACCCCAACTACGGCGACAGTCAGTGTCAGTGTTCCCATGCTGTTGACGGCCTGCCCGCTGCTGACCAGCTCGTCCAAGAGGTAAGACCTCACCTCACATAGCCTTTTACTTTATATCACATTGGCTGCCTCTGTTGGCAGGCAATGTAATCCCACAGTAATCTCTCGTAGATATGTGCCACATAAACATGACATTGTGTTTACATGATCTAAAATGTCTGATGAAATGGCTAGAGAATAACGGGGCAAAAGAAAATGCTGGAGAGAGATGCAGGTGGCTGGCCGATAATATCTTTAACCACTTAAGCCCTTTGTACTTTGTTGTATGACGCACCGCAGAAATAGCTGACCTGCAAGCTCACATCGTGACCACGTTGTGACATGCCCAAAATGGGGACACCAGGTTGAAAGTGATTCCATTGTCAATGATAGAACACAACGTGCACATGCTAAAAAAAGAAAGATGTCAATCCGTGCTCTCTCTCCCCCCAGGCTCTAGTAGAGGGCGGTCTCCATACTCTGGCCAGAGACCCAGGCTTTGTGTCGGCGACCAAGAGGGAGATGTCTGACGCCTTGCACCTCCCTGTGGCCGAGATGGAGGGCATGGCTCAGGGCATCATCAATGGCCGCACCGCCAAGAAGAGACGCCCTATCCCTGTCCTGCCCTCTGTCCAGCCCCCTGCCCCGCCATCCCCTACTCCGTCCTCCGCTTCCACTATGAACGAGCGAGAGCGAAGCCGGACGACGGACCCCGCTGTGAAGAAGAAGAGGCGTCCTATCCCTGTTCCTCCCACCGCCCCTGTTAGATCCGCGCGGAAGCAGCACACCGAGGCAGACACCCACGTTTGAATACCGTCACTTGAATTTACATTGTTCTTTTACTGTTGACCAGGCTGTGTAGGTGGTCGTCTCCTCACCTCACTTCACCCTGCGTTACCAAAGTTGTTGCCGTGGCAACAAATTACGCCCGCTAATGTGGCATCAAGGCCCAACAGGCAGGTTGGACTCATGTTTAACATGTGATTGTGATTGAAACATAATGGAAAGCTATAGCCAAGGAGAAACAACATTATCTGGTGATCAACTTCTCTTTACCGCTATCAGATTCATTACAACAAATAAAAACAACAACTTATCTCAGCACACAGGTTGATGAACCTTTTTTTTATTGCTTGCTGAGGTAATCCATTCCATAGAGTGGTTAAACGACCATGCGGTCTATTGAGTGTCTTACTGAAGAAGGTTGGAGTAGGTGGGATGATGTGCTTGGGCACAAAGTGACTGGTAAAGAATAGCGGGAGCCAGCACTCACTATTATTGTGGTGCTAGTGTTGTGACTGAGTTTATCTGCATCCAGGCCCATGTAAATGAATTTAATATTTTAAATTCCCTCTTTTAGAGGAAGGTCCTTTTGCACACCCACTAGGACAGGTGCGTAGGAGCAGGCAGCCAGTGCAACAATAGAAAAAATGGAAGTCCTGCACAATGTCCTCGCACACAGGAGTAGTTTATTTGGCTACTACTACGTTGTGTATATATAGCCTAATAAACTACTCCTGTGAGTGAAGACAGTGTGCGGGACTTCCATTTTTTCTATAGTTCCCTCATTTGGAAAGGAACCTGGTTATGATATCAGTGTACAGAAAAGGGGTCATAGTTTATTTTCATGTTCGGTAGTGTCATCCGATCCACTGATTTGAAGGCAAGGATTGCTTAACCTTGTTTTGTCTAATTGGGATTTATTTGACAGTTTCCTCCTGTTCACCACTGCTCTTTTAAGCAGTTGGAGTCAGCACATATTTAATAGGAAACAATCTTTTTTTAATATATGGGACAGAAGAGGAACTTTTTAGTTAACCTTTTTTTCCCTCACTGTGATTTATTTTGTATTTGATGTATTTAGGCTTTTGTTTAATTTATATGCCGATTGTCAAGTTGTCATAATAAGCTTGAAATCATTCTACTGCTGTATTTTATTTTATTTTTTTTTTTAATCTGTGTGCTTTATTCAACAATAAATTACAGTAAAATGTAAGGTTAGGTTAGATTGAATTTAGTTTCAACTATGCAAAGAATGCATACATCTTCAGCATACCTGGAGTATGGTGGAATACGTTTGAAAGCCCTCTTTTCATTGGAGCGTAGTAACTGCTTTGATTCAGTACTGCTTGAACATAAATTGATGCAATAATGCACTTTTGTGCTTTGTTAAGGGCTTTTTATGTCACTCTTAACAGGTCTTAAAATAAGAAAAATAATTTGAAGTCTTTCTTTTTTGGGCAGAAGTCTTTTTGTGGGTGCACTTTATAGCTTGTCCTGCCATCACACATCATCTCCTTCACCCCGTGATATTGTTCTGTTCTGTTTTATGTCTAAATGGTGTTCTCACCATTGGCAAAAGAAATAAACACCCAAAACACCCCGCTGTGTAAGTTGGCTTATTTTCTGAAGGACAGAAGGACATGTGGACATCGGAAGATAACATAGGCCAACATTTGGTGTGGGGAAAGCCTTGGCACAACAGGTGAGTGGTGATGAATAATTATAGTCTGAGTCATCATAAAAGTCCATGAAGGAGACTTGGTGAAAGATATGAGAATCATTTCTGAAGCTATTCTGGTTGCTAAACTCTGTAGACATTATTACGGTGTGAAATCGGAGAGCCTTAAGTATATAAATAACCCTGCATGTCATAAGTTGCACGCACTCCCGAATATGGAATGTAAACTGGTGCGCCAAAATACGCACACACATTTTCTATGACAGCAAACTGCACCACAGTACCAAATAAAATGGTAAAATCTTGGTAGGGTAATTTTCCCAACCTGCCAGGGAACTCTTTTCATAGTCAAAAGATCCCAGGGCACACCTGGGATACGGTGTACTGTATATGTATAGCCACACACACACACACCGGGTGTTTCGCCTTGATGGGACTCACTTTTCTCCGGGTGTTTCGCCTTGATGGGACTCACTTTTCTCCGGGTGTTTCGCCTTAATGGGACTCACTTTTCTCCGGGTGTTTCGCCTTAATGGGACTCACTTTTCTCCGGGTGTTTTGTCTTGATGGGACTCACCTTTTTCCAGGTGTTTTGCCTTGATTTTGGGACTCACTTTTTTGTATTTTTTTTTGTATTTTGGGTCTCACTTTTCTCCGGGTGTTTCGCCTTGATGGGACTCACCTTTTCCAGGTGTTTCGCCTTGATTTTGGGACTCACTTTCCTCCGGGTGTTTCGCCTTGATGGGACTCACTTTTTTCCAGGTGTTTCGCCTTGATTTTGGGACTCACTTTTTGGGGGATTTTGGGACTCACTTTTCTCCGGGTGTTTCATCTTGATGGGACTCACTTTTCTCCGGGTGTTTCACCTTGATGGGACTCACTTTTCTCCGAGTGTTTCGTCTTGATGGGACTCACCTTTTTCCAGGTGTTTCGCCTTGATTTTGGGACTCACTTTTTGGGGGATTTTGGGACTCACTTTTCTCCAGGTTTCGCCTTGATTTTGGGACTCACTTTTTGGGGGATTTTGGGACTCACTTTTTTCCAGGTGTTTCGCCTTGATTCTGACATGACATCATTTTTGATTGGTGCATGCATTGCTCCTAGTAGCATGCTATGTTTGTGTTTGTAGCATACACCTACCAGACGTCTCTTAGTAATGTTGAAGTGTTCTCTAATATGTTAGCTTTGAGTTGGTAAAGTTAAACACTCCAGCATTGAACCACAGGACAACCAGGATTTGAACATTTATGTAGACAGTAGACCAGTGGTTCCCAAACTTTTTTTTTTTTTTTTTTTGAGCGGTGGTCACACCGTCTCCATAGCGTGGCCGTGTGTGTATCCGTGTGTGTGTGTCTGTCTGTCTGTATGTAGCCTGTGGTGTATGTAGCCTGCTATACCTTTTTTGACCACACATGTTAAGGGAGGGGCGCTGTTGTTCAGGCCAGGCCAGGCACACTCACACTCACATTCACACACACAAATACACACACACGCACGCACGCACACAGCCTCCACCGCTCAGTTCACACAAGTGTGATTTTTTTCTCTCTCAGGGCACCCCTATAAATATATATATATATATTTCAATCCATAGTCTGCACAGCATAAAGCTGCTAGGAGCATCACAGTAGAGGTGAAACCAGAAGCCAGTAGGCTACGTTTAAATATGTATTAGTTATCACGGACAACAAGCTAAGCTTCAATGTTATGTTATTGGGGGAGGACCCTCAGATCCCTTTTAGGGAATCTCCTCCCTACCCCCTTGAAAAAATATATATAGAAATTGAAATCTTGTTGATTCTGACATTCTAATGTTGCTAACCCTGCATATGGTCTTGTGGACTGATAGGTGGTCTCTTAGTTCAGAGGTACCATGTTCAAATCTCAGTCCTGCCACACTTTTGTTTTACTTGGACCTTTTCAAGGTTCAAATACAAAATAATTACTCAAGAGCACTGAAAAGTTAGTGAGAGATGGAGTAGTGGTTTAAAGATCAAACTCTCATTGCTGATGTTCCATGTACAAATCTCAGTTCTCCTACATTGCCATTTTACTTTGACATTTTCATGGGTAAAATACAAAATGCTGTGTTTCTTTAACATTTCTTTCAAGGTTAACATACTAAAGAATTAGTCAAAAGCATTTGCTCTAAATGAGATATGGTCTAGTGGTCTAAAGATCAGTTTAGAGTTTATGTTCAAATCCTGGTTCTCATGCAGATCATGCTGTGTTACATGTACCTTTTCAAGTTTAAAATACAAAAGAACTAGTCAAAAATCACCAGAACATACTTTCTCCTAGAGATGGTGTAGTGGTTTAAAGATCCGACTCTCAACACAGAAGTCACATATTCAAATCCCAGTCCTCCTACACTTCATTGCTTGTGAACATTGATCTTTTCAAGGCTAAAATACAAGAGCAAACTCAAAAGAACCAGGAGATACCTGCTGAGGGCCCAAAGGTGCCTTGGCTCAATGGTATGGTCGCTTGGACGGTTGTCCCTGTTACAGGCAGGTTTCAGACAGGTTCAAGTCCCATGCCCAAGGTACACGGAGGACCATTGTGGAGGGGTGTCCCTCCCCCTGTTTCCTGAGAGCTAAGGGTGGGGTGTTATATCTGAAAGAACTCTGTCCAACTGAACTTTTACAGAAGAAACTGGACCTACATGCCTTGAGAGCACTGGAAGAAATTGAGAAAATTTAGACAATCCTAGCTTCAAAAAAGGTCCATAGAAAGGTTAGAAAGGTTTCAAGGTCCATAGATAGACTGTAGGTTGAGTGGGATTTGAACACGGCACCACTTAACTGAGAGTCCAAGCATTAGACCATTAGGCTATCTCTCTCTGTGAATAAGTGCTGATGCTTTTGAGTTTTTATCTTGTATTTTAACCTTGAAAAGATCCAAGTAATAGAGCAGCAATTAGTAGAATGAGTGGGATTTGAACACAGAACCTCCGCACCTAAAATCTGATCTTTAGACCACTACACTACACCGTCTCCAACCTAAAAAAAATTAGGTGCTTTTGAGTAATTATTTTGTATTTTACCCATGAAAATGTCAAAGTAAAATGGCAATGTAGGAGGACTGAGATTTGTACATGGAACATCAGCAATGAGAGTTTGATCTTTAAACCACTACTCCATCTCTCACTAACCTTTCAGTGCTCTTGAGTAATTATTCGACTCCTACCCCAAGAACTTAATCCTATGATTCGCCATGCAACTCCTTGCAACAAAACTGTTCTAAGGTCAACCGCACCAGGGTATAACATTAAAACTTGGCCTATTGTCCGGGATAACTAATACATATTTAAACGTAGCCTACTAGCTTGTGGTTTCACCTCTACTGTGATGCTCCTAGCAGCTTTGTGCTGTGCAGACTATGGACTGAAAAATATATATATTTATAGGGGTGCCCTGAGACAAAAAAAAAGTTTGGGAACCACTGGTCTACATAAATGTTCAAGTCCTGGTCGTCCTGTGGTTCAATGCTGGAATGTTTAACTTTACCAACTCAAAGCTAACATATTAAAGAACACTTCAACATTACTAAGAGATGTCTTGTAGGCGTATGCTACAAACACAAACATAGCATGCTACTAGGAGCGATGCATGCGCCGATCAAAAATGATGTCATGTCAGAATCAAGGGGAAACACCTGGAAGAAAGATACTCAGTGATGGTCTAACCATCACACTCTCAACATAGTGATTTCATGTTCAAGTCAGTCTTTCTATAGTTCAATGCAGTATTTCAGCTTAACTTTACTAACACAAAATAATCGTTGTGAAGAGAACTGAGATAGCCTATACATTAAAATGAATGACTGATGGTGTAGTGGTCTAAAGATCAGACTTGTGACAGACATCCACAGTTCATATCCCAGGCCTGCTGGAGTATTTTACATTCAGGTCAACTAAAATTAGATCCTAGAAAGCCTTACGGCTTATTTACACAGGAACCACTTAAATTCCTCCTGATGGCAGTTGCAAAGAGTTACTTTGGTGCGGTTGACCTTAAAACTGTTTTGTTGCAAGGAGTTGCATTGTGAATCATTGGTGCAAAATTCAATAGAACACATGAAAATATATATGTTAAGATTAAGTTCTTAGGGGAGGACCCTCAGACCCCGTTTGGGGAGTCGTTGTCCTCCCCCCTTTACAATGTTGGCAACCCTGCTTTGCACACAGGGTCCGATTTAAAGAAGCCCACCCACACACACACACACACACGTAATCAGCTATTCCAATATCTAAGAAAAGACAACCAAATTTAAAGAGGTAAAATAATTCAAATTTATTTACTGAAATCAATACAATAGAATCGACATGTAACACAGACCATTCCGACCCATGTATTGAGAAGAACGTTTTTAATTTGCCTTGGACCAAATTTGATTACTTCTCACTTGACAGTAAGGACATAATTCATATAGCTTTGTGACCTTCATTAATTTTGTTTCTCAGCCTTCTCTAATATTCAGAAAATGCTTCACCATGTTATTAAAATGGCGTTTTGTCTAATGCCTTTTCCAGAAGAATGGGAATGTGTCCACCTTACTGCAGAGAAATTCTTCCTGATATAGCTTTAAAAAAAAAAGTAAAAAGTAGCGCAAGTGAAAAATGTAAATACATCCTTTACAACACACAACAGAGGACAGCCAGAAGGCTTTAAAAGTTACAGCTAAAAAGGACATTAGACATAAGTACAAAAGTTTTCAAAAAGAATGTTTTTCCTCTCATGGCCAAATTTAGAAATGAACTGAATCCATAAATGAAAATGTACATGTGGCAGTCTATAAAGAATGTTATGCAGTCACCCCCTTTTGAGAAATCACACAAAATTCACTAATCTAACATAACAAGAAATACTTAAAACATTGAAAACCATGATGGCAAATAACATCTAGGAGGAGCTAAAAGATACATAAAACTTTGACTACAGAATAAGCAATTTGACAGTCCACTTGACAGTGTTGTGGGGGTGGCTGTCCTATTCATTGGGGTTTGGGTTAGCATCAGGATACTGGGAGAGGTCGAAGGTGAGAACTTTGCTGATGACACAGTCCCCTTGCTGTGGATAGAGAAGGAGGAAACGTTACAACTTTAAACAGGAATGTTTATAATCAGCATTGTTCATGCAAAGGTCAACGTTTTATTTCATGAAGCAGGGACCCCCTCTACATATTGTATAAATGTGTGATTCAGACTTTCATCGATTTCATGATAGATTCATAAACTTGTTTGACAGAACCGTCATCAGTCTGTTAGATTCGTGTTGATGTGTTTTTCTTTCAGACTTTTAACCATCGTTGTGACTTACTAAACTTGACCTTTCACTCTGTACTTGGTCTGCTCTTTTTTTTTTAACCTCTTCACCAAACCTATTGCCAAAAATAGCCGATCTACAAGCTCTCAACGCCAAGCAACTGCTATTTTTGGCTAAAGTTCTCCTCAGAATTGGGATGCGAGGGTTCAAGTTGTTCATTTTAAAAGAATTATCCTATCACACAAAGATTTGGCACCCCCCCTGTAGTGACTGAGGACCCCCTAGGGGTCCCGGACCCCTGTTGAAGACCCCTGACATAGACATTAACTGATCCAATGTACTTATTTAGTCACAAGCTCTTCTTATTACTTTTTATCTTCAATAGTTTGATAAAACAAACTGGCAGACTTCACCACTTCACTAACGCAGATTTACATGTCGTAGGTCGTCTTTTTTCGGTAAATTTTCTTTGGCACTTGTACAATAATTAAAAGTTGAAATATGGAGATACAAGCCCGGCAGCAATGAAAAATTACATATTTTACATATTATATACTGAACAAGTGTCGTGCAAGAAGACGCACCTCCGGGTAGACTCCAATGAGAGAATCTGCCTTGGTGTAGAATTCCTCCTTGAGAGAGATGACAATAGCCTGGAAGTTCTGTACAGACTGGTCCTTGATGTAGTTGGCAACCTAGAAAGAATAGAGTGAAATATTCAGTCGCATTTCCAAGTGTGATTGCAGGAACATTTAGGAAACGGTCAAGTCCTAACAGAATGAGAACTTCGACTCATGATAATACTAACCTTGCCAATGTTGGTGTTGTCCAGAGCTGCATCAATCTCGTCCAGAACAAAGAAGGGAGCTGGTTTGTAACTAAACACAAGATGAACAAATGACTTAACACAGTGCCTATTTTAAGCATCTTACAATTCTATCAAGTAAATAACCACGACTTTAGTAAATAATCAATAGGACTGGACAATATATATATATGACTTCAAATCAATAATATCACGATTATTTCAAACTCTGCCTTCCTCTACCTGTGGATAGCGAACAGCAGGGCCAGAGCGGCTACGGTCTTCTCTCCTCCAGACAGGTTGTCCATGGGTCTGAAACGTTTCCCTGGAGCAACACAGTTGTAGTTGATGCCATCCAGGTAAGGCTCCTCAGGGTTCTCTGGGCCCAGGAAAGCCTATGGCAGGAGGACAGACACATCCTAGAAAGTTACACTACAAGCAACTAGTGGAAATATATTAACAGTTGATATAGGAATCATTAGGTTACATTTAAGGGGTTTTTCTTTTCTTAATCCATTAAGACCTGGAACACATTATTACTTCAACCATTATTTTATGCTTTAACTATTGAAAAATAGCAGATATACAAGCTCACAGCACGGCACCGAATGCCGTTGCTGCGAGCTTGTAGATCTGCTATTTTTTTTAAATCAATAAAGTGTGTGCAAGTCTTTAAATATATTGACCCGATTCCATAAATGTCTTCTAAATCCTTCTTTTAAATCAGTGGTTCTCAAACTTTCCATGTCAAGGATCCCCAAAATTACATGTATTTGGCCGCGGACCCCCATCTCAAAATATGTTGTTCCAGGGACCCCCCAGAAGCAGAGATTTGAGTCACAAAAGTTTGCTTTAAAAAAATATATATTCAAAAATGCAAACATTTTCACGATTTTTCAAAAATAGCAGATCTACAAGCTTGCAGTGCAGCACTCAGTGCCGCGCTGTAAGCTTGTATATCTGCTATTTTTCTTAATGGGTTCATTTGTTTGATTGTTCATACGTCTTCATAGTTACATTGTGTAACTGAATATCTGTAGTACCACTTTATTGGGGTGCCTACCTGAGCACTGCTATTGCGTGAGAGGGCCTTGTAGATCTCATCGATGTTGGTGGCTACAGACTCGAAGCAGGCGTTGAAGCGGTCAAACCTCTCCTTCTTGATCTGCTCAAAGGCCTGTTTGGCTTTCTTGGCTCTCTTGCGGGCCGCCTCGAACTCTGAGACACAGAGGGGAACAGACAGCATGAGGAAAACAAGGCACTAACATCAGTTGGGCACAGTATATATAAAATGACATGGTTTCTCTTCAGAATGAGACATCAGGTGTCAGGTCTCTGTGAGACAGATTACCCATTCAAAAAATATCCATGTTATGTTTATATAGTATGTATATATAATGCATTTTAGACATTGTATAACAATGTCTATGATGTATGCTGAAGCATAACCTCGCCCTGACTAGGAGCAAAAGAGGACAAAATGTGCCACAGAGGCACAAAAATCCAGGTCGAGGCACTCAGGTGGATTTAGAAATAAAAGGCCTTTATTCAACGGGCTAGAACATTAAAATACACCAACGCGTTTCGGCAAATGCATTCTTCAGGGTGTTACTGACTAGGGTTGGGATTCTTTAGGATATTAACGATTCCGGGTCCTTAACGATGCCCTCCTAACAGTCCGATTCTTACTGGTTCCCTTTAACGATTCATTAGGGGATTTCAAATGGACCCTTACGGGTCAGCAACTCTGATACTGTATATGTTCCAAATAAGATGGAACCAATTCTGGTTCCTCAATATTGGTCCCAACCCTACCCCTGACGTCCTCTATCCATCACATCCCATCATCAACATGTTATCCAACTCCCATCCTCTCACCATCGCTGGTCTCTTGGAACTTGTCCCTGACGCTCTCCAGTTTCTCCATGGCTTTCATGTTGGGTGCACTGATCCTCTGCAGGATGCTCTGTTGCTCATTCAGACGCTGCTGCAGCGTGTTCATCTCTGCTTTGATCTCATCCTCTGCCAGTGCATCCTGTCCAGAAAGAGAAGTCACAAACATCCTTTTAGTTAGGTGCTAGACAGTACAACAACAACAAAAAAATCACTGATTCGATCTTCCTCAGAGTCAATCTCTTCTGCATGGATTTGTGATTATTCTGATATTGGTGCACAATGACTAGGGCTGTCACATGTATTACATAATTGTCTAATCGCAATTATTTGAGGTAATGGCAATTATTTTGCATAATCGCCATAATCATTTCAATGTTGAAAAATGTTCACATATTTTCAAACATTTTCAAAAACAGCCGATCAAGATCTACAAGCTCTACAAGCTCACGTAGATTGTCTATTTCCACTATCAATGTTCTTTTTTAACCCACTTACTGCCAGGGGCCACAAGGTGCCGCTAGAGTGCCAGACATTTCTGCATAGGCCTTCGCTCTAACTTCCGTCTACACAGGCAGTAGTGGCTTGTGCTTTCACTGCAAACACTGTCATGAACGAAGACCGGAGGAAGTGAGCTAACAGTTAGCTATTAGCTTCTTTATTTTTTAGAAGCCCGATCTGAAGCTATTTTAGCCGCAAAAAGACTTTGTCGCTGCCCTGGGAACACAGTTCAGAGAAAAAGGTCTCTAAAGATGTGAGTTTGTATTGGAGTCGGCGGCGCGGTGCGGCGGCATTATCCGATTACGGGCTGATGTAAACAGAATCGCGGCCCGGGGCATGGATGGAAAATTAGACCGGGGCTTCGTTGAGGCCTCCGATTAATTAATTAATTTTATTAAATATCCCGGACTAGATCGGGATAGGCACCCTGGAATACGTCGCGCCGCCGAGAGTATAGATTGAGTTTTTTGAGGGGTGCTCTAAACTTTATTCTAAACCATTTTCAATGGAATAAATCGTCGGACCATCTAGAATCACTCGTTGGAAAGCGTAGGACGAGCCAGGACCACCCACACTCTCTACAAGCAAAAGTAAAATAGCAAAAAAAAAACATTGTATTGGATTGAAAAAATCCCGAACTTGTCCGGGATAGGCACAAGAAGTTGTCAAATATGTCAGTAATCTCTTTCTATATTTAGGTTATGTGTCATAATGTGCAACTTCAAAGCTTAACCGATTTAGTGCCGATCCCGAGAATACTCGTGAAAAATACTCGAAAAGTACATGGTGCCGATCCCGAGTATACTCGTGAAAAGTAATATATTACTGTAACGGCGGGTATCCTACCGAGTACAATGGCCGAAGGTCCCGAGTCCATCTCCGTCGCTGATTCATCATCATCACGGCTCCACGGGCACAAAATAGTAATCCCATAACATTGAGGTGGACGGGGGATCTCATCTTTAATGTCCATTATCTCAAAACTACACTTTAGAAGCGAAGATGGAGGCAGATGCTCGCTTATATAACACATGGTGAAAAGCTCCGATGCGATCCAGCATGGCACCACGTAAAGATGATCGCTTCCTGTGAATGATGCGATGACATCAGACCGGAAGTGTTTACGCTATCGACTTCTGGCCTTCAAAATAAGACAACGCTAGTGAATGGGGCCGGGGGGAGGCGCGCTGGACATTTTAACCCGTTAATGTCAGGAGCACTAAATGGGTTAAAAGCCTTACACAATTAAATCGTTAATCGCAATTATGTGAAATGTAATAATCGTGACAGCCTTAACAATGACACAAATGTTCAGGTGGAGTGCGTGTGGTGTGGCCTTGCTACCTTGAGGTCCTCGTTCAGGTTGGAGTAGTCGATCTCTAGGAGGGCCTCTTTAGCCAGGACGGCGGTGGAGGTCCGCTCACTCTTCTGACTGCTGCTGGACTCATCCGCCTGGCTCCCCTGGAACAACACAACACAGTAAGTATTATATTGTCGCTAACGGGTGGAAACCTCATTATGTGCAAAACCATTGCTTTTCACGAAATGGAAAAGAACAGAACGGAATCAGCGTGTCTTGTGAGCTTGTAGATCTGCTATTTTCACTGCTTTAGTTTAACAATCTTGTATGACGACGTAGGGCATTAACCCTTTCCAAGCCACGGGGAGCCCCTTAATGTTAACACTTATGTTGCAATGATTTTTTCCGGCCAATGTCTCGCGTTGCCATGGTTACCATAGACTTCCATGTAATTGTACAATTGGCTAAAAAGTGCACGCCCATGCCTAGATGATGCACCACGTGTGTAGATGCTGTTCACAGCTTTCAAACAAAAAAATCTGCTTGGAAATCCGTTCAGGCATTCATGATTTATCAGCCATTATGTTTTCTTCAGATGTAAACAAACATGGCTGCCATGTTTGAAAGAATGGGTATGGGGGTTAAACATGCAATTTCGCGATCGCGATCATGCCTAATACATTTCTGGAGGTCCAAAAAACATTTTTGGAAAAAAAAAATTGAAAAAAAAAAAAAAAAATCAAAAACGGCCCAAACTCGGTTGGCACAGCGTTAGTATCAATACAAACTCGGGAAACTCGGGGTTGGCACCAGATGTGTTAAAACCGTACTATATCGAACTTCCTAGGGGGGAGGGGCAGCCAATCGTCTTTTCCCGTACTTTCCCGTATTTACCGAAATAAATGATTTTCATCCGAAAATCGGCGATCGTCTAACCTTCCCTAGTCACCACTCGTGCATCGATAGCTCATGGCTGGGCTGACATGAAGCAGAAGTGATGTCATTGGCCTTTCCTTTTCCAAGGCATATTCCCCCATTCGGTTACTGTCTGTACCCTGGTGCTTCTACAGCAGCCATGCTAGGGGCTATGCTAGCGAAAATTTTCAGTTCTGCTCTTGAGTCACACATGGATTATTTGCGGGGACATTTACGTGAACGGATCGCGCACGCGAAACGCACGGGGAGATCGATGATCGGCCAAAACACCCATTCTATCCCAACGGAGATCGAGAAAATCACGGTGAGCTACTGACCTGGGAAAAAAAAAAAAGAAAAAACAACGGCGGCGGGGCGGAGGAGGGGCGGCGGGCTCATGTTTATAAACATAATATTATGTCTCAGATCACAATACAATAATAGAAATTTCACGGCTAATCTACCAACCACCATTCTATTTCGGACGGCAAAGTGTTAAGTGATGGAAAAAACATAAACAGTTATAATCAAATAAAAGTTATTCATAAAAAATCTAATATGTTGATGTGTTCTGACTTTTATACTCTCTTAGTAGAATTCTAGTAGAATGATGATAAAGGTACTCGGTTCCATTGTTTGTGGCCATGCCCAAGACTTTATACTGGCCATAAGATAAAACGTTGCGAGCAAATATTTTAGATGTTGGGTTATTACAAGCCCTAGTCTATTGCTCTATCATGGAAAAAAGCAGGAAAACCAAGCATCGCTCAGTGGTTTAAGGAGTTAACTTTGTGTGTTCCCTTGGAAAGAATTACTTACACTCTTAAAATCCAACCATTGGTTCGAATTGGAGCGGTGAAATTTAGCAGCTATACCTGTGTGTGTGTGTGTGTGTGTGTGTGTGTGTGTGTGTCTAGGCTGCGCAACAGTGGCCTTCTCAATCTGTTCCTGTTTTTATAGTTAAAAAACACGGCCAGGCACCGTTGTACTCAAGAAACATAACATCGGTCAAAGTGGGTTAAAGTTCATACAAATCGGGACAGACAGACAGAGCCATTTGTTGGGAGCTCACCGCTCCAAAAACAAACAAGATTTGGGGACGATTTATTCAGTATGTCAAGGGCAATGATCTCTCTCATCTAACGGATGAATCAGGAGCTGGGTAATTGTGATTCTCTGCAGTCGTTTGTCTGGTCTTAAAGACTCAAAGGGTGGTACCAAAATAAGTGCTCTTATTTTATTGTCTCCACCAGCCGAAGGCTGAGGGAGAGTATGTTTATTTTTATGTTTTTATGTATGTATGTATGTATGTATGTATGTATGTATGTATGTATGTATGTATGTATGTATGTATGTACCGGTATGTATGTATGTTTGTATGTATGTCTTTTATTTTGGTACGTTGTGTCAGATTAAGCGATTGTATTGTTGAATTATGATGTTGTTATAAAGTGGTAATATACAAAATATTTTGTTAAAAAATATATATGGTGATGTGAGGTTTATGCCTGACAGCGGCGATAAATACAGGCTCATCGTGTAGGCATGTGTGTGTTTGCGAGCACATATACATGTTGTTAACTATAAATATCCATGGGTAGTATAAAGATAAAGGTCTGTTTCAATGTGTACCTCCTGGCTGATGTCATCCATGGTTCCAGATTTGAGAGGTATCACGATGTCCTGCATCTTGGCGGCCTGCAGTAGGTTGTGACGGTCACTGCGTTTCTGCTCCAGTTTGGTCTCAATGGCCGTAACCTCCTTCTGGAGCTGGGTCAGTTCTCTGGAACACACACAGACAAATGATCAAATGAGACTGAATGTCAAGAAATGAAACTTTGCATGGCTTTAGTTGAATAAATATTTTTTTACTGACCCTTAAAGGTGATACACCATGCATTTAAAAAGTATTTATGTCATATTGTTTATGTCTCAAAAACGTTTTTCAAAAGGTTTGAGGCTAAATTACCACTCCTGAATAGAGAGCCTCTCTCATTTTTGAATGGCTCTCAGAGCATTTCAGCTGCAGTACCACCTTTGGCCTGAACTGTGCCACCCCCCCAAAATCCTTTAAAAAAAAAAAAAAAAAAATTGAAAACAAAATCTTTTTCTTCAAAAACGGCAGATGATGACGTCACAATCGGCAGAAAATCTGGATAGCCTGTTTTGAGAACCCGTGGGATACTTTTAACTTTCGCCTTCTCAAAACCAGAGAAAGACACAACGGTCAGAAATGGGACTTTGTGAGGATAGAAGGTGCTAGTGGGACCTCAAAAAAAGGTTTTAAAATAGGAAAAGTGAAATTTCACGGTGTATCACCTTTAACTGACATGCTGAAATATGTTTACCCTACTGCCAACTCTAACTCTAAAAACATACATTGAATAATTTGAAGACAAGCATTTATATTTTGGTTTTAATTTACAAATATAAATGTTTATACATGAGGCATCACTAAAAAGATTTTTTTTATTTAACACTTATTTTCATTTCACCACCAGACAGATCAGAAGCATACACTATGTGTTTAAGTTCACTGACTTGTTGGCACCGCCCAGTTTCTTGCGGATCTCTTCCATTTCATGGTTCTTGTCGTTGACCTCAGACTTCTTGGTCAGATGTGTGTTCTTTAGGTCCTGAAGCTGAGCCATGGTCTCGTCAATGATCTTCATGTGTCTGTGCTCCTCCTACAGGAAAGGGGATGGCAAAACAGAGATGAAAGGAGTGAGCAAGGCAAAATTTAACATACTACACAGTATCTTGGCGTCCAAATCAAGTAAGCACCGACCATATTCACAGGGTGGCCATTTACTCACTTAATACTCAAGTATGTAGTAAGAGAAAAAGATGTCTATACTCAAGTCTCTACACTCCACACAATGTCTCGTCTGTGTTTATCAAAGAGTTTCTTGAATGTGAAGAACATAACTGACATTGTGACATCATCATGAGCATAAATCCTAGACCGTCCACGCATTTACCTTCTTGAGTCTATCAATCTCGGCCTCATCCTTCTTGACGGTCTGCTCCCACATCATGACTTTCTCCTGGTCCTCCTTCAGCTGGTTCTTCTCATAGTCCACCTGGATGCCCAGACGGGTCTTCTGGGTCTCAAACTCCAGACTGGCAGAAATGGGACACAATATTGTTCAAAAAGGGAAATATGCTTTGCTGTGCAATGCATACATGATGATACACATGCACATGATGATACACATGCAGTCTTTAAGCTGGTGGTTCACTGAGCCTACACCCTGCTGGGACTGTCTCAGAGAATACATAAGACTGAACAGCCACAGTGTGGACGGACAGACTCACCGCTTTTTGGCGATCTCATTCTGCCTCTTCACCTTCTCCTCTTCAAACTCTCTGATGTTCCTCACGCCAATCTCCACGCAAAACTCCAAAAACACCTCATCTTCGACCTGGAGAACAAGAAGCACAGATTGTGTTAAGTGCTAAACCATAGATTCTGCACAGAACTATATTTAATCATGTTTAAGGGTTTATGTCACAGCTTAGTGTTTAGATTGGCAAATCAGAATGCTTAAAAGCCTAGACAAGAGCTTAATTATTAGATAATAATATTAAGCAAAGGTTCTGAATTGACAGTCACACAAGACTTAAGTAAGATGTCTAGTGGTTCCTGGACAGGGAGTGTAAAACATGCAGTTTCACTCACCACATTCATGCGGTCCCTGAGGGTAGTGATCTCCTTCTCACGTGACGTGATGATCCTCTTGATGTCGTTGATGCGAGGGCCAAAGTTGGCGAGCTCACTCTCCAGCTTTGACTTCTCCTGCATGATGCAATCAAAAAGAGGTTGATGTGTTAAGTTCCATGTTAAACGAATCAGCAAAAAGTGACCCTTATTGCGTTGCAAGTTGGCCGCACCTGCATGTTGAGGGACAGGTGGCGGGTCTTGGTCTGCTCCAGATCACTCTGGGAGTATTTCAGTCTCATCTGCAGGCCATGCGCCTGAGACTGCACCTGACGCAACTCAGCCTCTTTCCTCTTGGCCTTCATTTGCTCCTAGAGAGAGAAAGGCAACAAGTGGGAATTTTAAGAATTCTTCAAATTAAGTCAATGATATAAAAACCCTATATCAGGAGTGGGCAACTTTGATGATGGACAGGGCCACTACATTTTCACACTCGCTCCAGAGGGCCACAATGCATATACATAGCAAAAATAGCCGATCTACAAGCTCAAAACGCATCGCAGGGCGACACGTTTTGAGCTTTTTAATTGGAATCCCGAAAAGTAACTTTTTTTCTTCTTTTGTTTTAAAATGTCAAATGCATTTTTGAATTTTTTAATTGGAATCCCGAAAAGTAACTTTTTTTCTTCTTTTGTTTTAAAATGTCAAATGCATTTATATGTTCTTATGTTAACTTTATGAACTTAAATACAAATACATTGGACATAAAAAAATACAATAACTGTAATAATTTTAATACTAGTCATTTAGCTACGAATATAGACTGTAATTAAAGCGGGTAATTTTTTCCATGTTTGGAATTGTAACAGCTGAAATCAATAACATATCAGTACTCCAATATTAAGTGAAGGTGGGGGCCGCATGTGGCCCCCGGGTCGCCAGTTGCCCATGTATGCCCTATATAAACCCTAGCTTCTACACAGCCAACGCTAGAGTGAAAGGTTACCTTGAGTTCCTCAGTGAGTTTCTCCTTCTTATCCTTGAGCTTGTCCACTGCCTTCTCGTCCCAGCGCCGGGCCTTGGCTTTCAGGTCGCTGGCTCCTCCAGAGATCACACCAGACTTCTGGAACAGGGTACCGTCCAGGGCTACAGTCTGCTCACAGGGAAAGAAAGAATGTCAGAGGAAAGGCAAGGAGCATCTTTCAGCAGTAAATGTAGGGATGTAACGATACCAACAACTCACTATTTGATAGTCCACTATACCATTTATGAAAATGTTTGTTTGTCCATTCCATTCTGTGATTTATGAAATGGTGTAAAAGGAATTCTCCACACTAGTGCTGTTTTCAAACAATTAGCACTATACAGGTATCTATGTACAATTATGTTTTGGTGTAATAATTCTAAACCTATGTTCTTGCTGTTCTACAACACATACAGCCAATCAGTTGAGTTGCTTTGATGAAATTTAACTTTGCCTTTATGTTTAAACCATTAGGATTTAATGGGAGATGCCTGTGAACATCAATTTTGATCAAACAATTTAGATTTCTAACACTGTGTGTGTGTGTGTGTGTGTGTGTGTGTGTGTGTGTGTGTGTGTGTGTGAGTGTGTGAGTGTGTGTCTGTGTGTGTGTGTGTGTGTGTGTGTGTGTGTGTGTGTGTGTGTGTGTGTGAGAGAGAGAGTGTGCATACGTGTGTGCATGCGTGTGCGTTTACCTTGTGTCTGTATGGCCCTCCAAAGGCGATCCTACGAGCATCTTCTACGTTGTCACAGACCAGTGCATTGCCACAGGCGTACTGCAGGGCCTTCTTGATATGGGGAGGCTCATAGCGGATGACATCGATCACAAGCTTGGCTCCACGCAGTTCTCTCAGTTTCTCGTCTGTAGGCTTTACCTGGGATAACAAAGAAGACATTTGGAAATTATTATAAAATACAATATCTGTACATTTTCTCAGATGCCATTTGTGGGATTAACCCATTTTGAACGGGTACACATTAGTGTGTATCATTATTTTATGCTTTAACTATTGAAAAATAGCAGATATACAAGCTCACAGCGCGGCACCGAGTGCCGCACTGCGAGCTTGTAGATCTGCTATTTTTGAAAAATCGTGAAAATTTGAATTTTGACCCGATTCTATAAGTGTCTTTTGAATCCTTCTAAGATTTTTTGAAAAAACCTATGTTTCTATGTCAGCAATCTGGCCAGCCATTGTCAAAGAAAAGCTCCTTTTCACTCAACTGGAGCTCAGTTAAGTCTGTTCTTGAGAGACTCAGTGGTTCTCAAACCTATTCATGTGAAGGACCCCCAAACTGATATTTATTTGGCCACGGACCCGCATCTCAGAATATTTAGTTCCAGGGACCCCCCCCCCCCCCCCGGGAAGCAAAATTTGAGTTACAAACGTTCGCTTTGAAAATACATATATTCAAAGATTTGCACATTTTCAAGACTTTTTCAAAAAATAGCAGATCTACAAGCTCGCAGCGCGGCACTCGGTGCCGCGCTGTGAGCTTGTATATCTGCTATTTTTTACTGGTTAAAGCATTCAATAATGCTAGGCCTAAATGGGTTAAAATGACATGCCGTCCAAAGATTTCCCATCACTGCATTGTGAACAGCAAACCCTGTTCCCTTCCAGAACGTACCTCCAGATAGTCAAGAGGCAGGAAGGTCTCGGGCTCTCCTCTCTGTTCCTTGATGTACTGGATACAGTCTCTGCCTGTCTTCTCAGAGTCAACGATGATGGCGTCCATGTTCTTCCCCAGCACCTTGGTAACGGCGATCTGGTACTTCTTCTGAGTGGGCTGGCACAGGTCAATCAGACGGCCGTACTGCAGAGAGGAAGAGGTGGATAGAGAAGGAGGGGCAGGGTGAAATTACCGCATTTAATTTATATCAGGCTTATATCAAACTAAACTGTATTAGCCAAAGGGAAGCAAGAAACTGAATGTTTACAATATTATATACCAGTGGTTAAGGCCTTTGTTGGCATGGGCAAACAAGGCAGCCGCCTAAAGCTAGAGGGGATGTTGGGGAGGAGAGAGAACTGATGCCTCATCTCATTTTAAATACCTCTCTAACTGGTGGCAGATGAGCCCATTCGATGAATAAATAAACCAATACTTGTACTACACACATATGGTTTGTGAGGGAGATGCAGCGGAGGTACAGTAGGTTAAGGCACCTGCAAGATTGACCTGTGACATATCAGTCAGAGACATTTATGAAACTGAAAAGTTGGCTTTCCATACAACCAGGACATTAATTGCATTCGCCTGGTGCCCCACTAATTCTAGCCCTATAATCAGGTAGTATGTAAAACCACCAACTACCAAGCATCACGGAGGACTGGAGTTGAGAACCCAAGTTTGCTGCCTTACCACAGAGCCAGGATAAAGCCTCTTGATGCTTTCCATGATTTCTGCCTTGCGCTGCTGGCGGCTGTTCTCCTGCCTGTCAATCCTAGCATCGCCCAGTTGCTCCATCACCTACAGACAAGACACACCCATAAAAATACAAATAGTCCTTTTGTCCGTCACATTTATATGAAGTTTAAATGCAAGGGAAAACATAACATCTGGACTGCTAACTCTGCTATGTGGGGTCCATAGTGTGTGATTAGGGTGAGATCAGCACCTGGTTGAGCTCTGTGTTGATCTCATCAATCCTCCTCTTGGCCTGCTCCACCTCCTCCGTCAGCTCTTCCTCCATGCGCTTCTGCTCGTCCAGAGATTGTCTGAGGAGCAAAAGGAACAAGATAATGGGAGTGAGGAATCAGACGCTAACAATGTAACATCTAGTAACGTTTTTGACCGCTGAATGGATTCCCCAATATAGCCACAGTGGGAAAAAAATGTTTCAGTGTTAAAGGATGTTGTGAAAATTGCCATAGCCTGAAGTTACAGGGGTAGGAATAGTGAATACATGGGAGTGATACTATTCTGAGAACACCATTGTCTATAAATCTACTTAAACGCAGTGCAATGTGTCTTTTTAGGCATTCAAAAGTATTGTTTAATAGTGTTTTTTCCCCACGTTTTGACAATGATGGACTATGTTGATGGTACAAAGAAAATAAAACACCAGTAGTATACTTTAACTGTCACACCTGCTGGTGGTGATGTAATCTTCAAGCTTTTCAATGCGCTTCTGGTTTTCTTCAATTTCACGGATCTTCTGTTTGATCTTGGCCTAGAGGGGGAAAACACACAAAAGAACATCTGTCTATAGTATATTCCAGGGGTTTTCTGACACTGAGACAGTGCACCTCCCTTCAGAAGGGCTACTTGCTCCTTGTTTCATTGTTTTCATGATGGGTCAACCACCTGACACAAACATGGATTCCAAAACATTAAAGCAATCGTTCAGTAATCCACCAGCCAAATATGTTTTTGATTCAGCACACAATTTCTACATAATGGCTGGTTACCGTCACTGTGGGAAGAGATTTCCGACACCAAACTTCAGCAGCATTTTTGTAATGAATTTCCAACTGTTATCATAATGATGATGATGTATACCTCTGTCTCCACTTTCTTCCTCTCCTCAAGGTCTAGACGGTCCTGATCGGCTTTCTGGTCACGGTTAAACTTCTCCAGCTCCTGGGCCAGGGTTGCTGCACGTTTACTGGCCTCCTCCTTTAGGCGATGGTACTGCTTCACCTGCAGGACCGATACAGAGGGGGGGAGGGGGAACACTAGTCAACTACTGTAGTTTAGATAAACTGTCTATTTTGATGGTGCCATTTCACGAGAGCCAAACTGAGATTTGAACCACCTAAAAAAGTGAACTAGTCTTCCTTACTGAAGCAGAAATGTTGAGATAGAAACATCTGTTGACACCAGCCACCTATATTATTTATTACCGATGTTGTAGCAATAATAAAAAAAATGGAACTTGTAATTTTTTATTATAATCTGGGCCACTTTGAAAGCCCATGTTTTCAACTGTTTTTGAGCAGATACGAAAAAGTATAATAATTGGTCAAGCCCAGCCATACAACACACTTATCCATATTACGAGCAGGCCAAACATCAGACCTGGTTCTCCTCCAGGGTGAGGTCCTGGCCCTGACTCTGGGCCTCCTCCTCCATGCGCTCCTCAAACTCCTGCTTGGTCAGCTCCACTGCCTTCATCTCCTTGTCCAGCTCATCCATGTCCGCCTTGCGCTTCTTGTACAGCTTCTGGGCGTTCTGCTGGGACTTTTTCGCCGCCTCTAGCTTCTTGATCTTGTGCGAGGTGTTTTCTTTGGCCTTGATGTACTGGGGCCGCTTCTGGTTCAGCTCGGAATCTTTCTCTCTGGGAGGGGAGAAGAGGAGCGGATGAGAGATGGCTTTAACCCATTAAGACCCGAGGCCGACTCGGTATTTCTCAAACTTTTTCGTAACTCAAAATCATTCAACACTTTTCAAACACTTTCAAGATGTTTCACCAATGTTTAAAAATAGCAGATGTATCCAGGCGCATACCACATAGGCATGGATGCCTAGCGGCGTCGCCGGTTCGATTCCCGATCTGGACGACCTTCGCCAAGTGTCACTTCCCATCTCTCCCCCCATTTCCTGTCAGTCTACTGTCCTATCAATAAAGGCATAAAAGCCAAAAAACGAATCTTATTATTATTATTATTTTTATAGCAGATGTACAAGCTCGGAGCACGGCACGAAGTGACGCACTGTAAGCTTTTATAGTTGCTATTTTTGAATAGCCAACGGTAAAATCTAAAACGACACAGATGCTTTCCTGATTTTAATGGGGTAAAATAATGATGTTATTACTGCTTTGGCATCTTGGTTTCTTTTCCTTTTATGTAAAGGGTTTTACAGTCCCCTTTCTTTTTTAACACATCAGCATTTTTGTCTTTTTAATGTCATTGTATTTTCCTCACCATACTGATCACTAATCTTGTAAAGGAGCATGTAGGATACGTAAGGTGATTTGTTATGCAGCTGCGTTCCTGCAACACAGTAGACTTCAGAACAACAGGTGCGCGAACATCTGCTCACGCTTCTGTGTATGCCGTTCGCTGGGGTAATCCTGATCCCAATCCTGACAGAGACAAATACCTAATCATCATCATCATCATCTCCACTCACTTGATCTCTTTCTCCACCGTCTGCTGCTCCCTCATCAGCCTGCCCAGCTCCTTCTTCTTCTCCTTCAGCTCCTCCTCCACGTGATCCATCTTCTTGCGGTCCTTGTCGATGTCCTTGTTGCGGTGGGCGAGGTCCTTGTTGAGCTTCTCGATCTCCGCCTCGTTGTGGTAGAGCTTGAAGAGCTGCATCTGGACGTGGGCCTTCTGCACGTCGTCCTTCAGCCGCTGGTAGCGCTCGGCCTGACCGACAACACAAGAGAAGAGCGAGGTGAGAGAGACGTAGCATCATGTTGAGTCAAAAGGAAAAGTACATTGGATTTGTGAGAGTCACCCATTATAAGAAGAAAGAATCAACAACCACCAGTAAATAAAACATTGAAATAAAACCAAAATAAATCAATTATAAACTTCAGACCTGGGTCAATGTGAGTGACAGACGGACAGAAACGGAGGCATAGGGGGGGATGTTGAGTGAAATGTGTTTGTAACATAATTAAGTGAACAAACTGTAAGGTTAAGTGTGGTGTCGTAATACTAATGTGTAGTGAACTGAGGTAGAGGGAGTTTCAAGGAGCTCCAGAAAGGCATATTTTTATTTATTTATAATTTTTTTCTAAAGAAACGCATGTCACACCTCTTCTTTCTCTTGTTTGGCCTCCTTCCGCTCAGCTGCAATGTTCTTTTTGCGGTGGTAATTGAACTGGGTGTCCTCCTCAGCTTTCACCATTTCCTTCTTCCTCCGGTCGTATTCCTGGGCCAGCTCCCCAGAACGGGAGATCTCCTCAAACAGGGCCGTACGCTCCTTAGGATTCTTCATGGCAATGGACTCAACAGCTCCCTAGAGTGAAAGAGAGGGGGAAAGTGGGGCTTACAAATTACACAAGACGCTAAAGTATATTAAGTTCTCTCGAATATTTAATATGTCACGTCAATCCAAGGACCTGCATAGACCTTATTGTCGTCCTTCTCTTAGACAGTTCTCAATAAGGTATAGTCTACTAGAGGAGAGGAGCTCACAAATGTTCATGATCAACATTTTTATCAGCAATACCACGTTTTTGGTGCTTCAATTAACCTTGTTGTCTGCACCCACATCTGACACTCGACTAGTTTTGTGTGTGTGTGTGTGTGTGTGTGTGTGTGTGTGTGTGTGTGTTGCATGTTTCATGTTGTGTACAATGTTTTACCTGGAATACAAGGAAGTTCCTGGCTTTGATGAGGATGCCAAGCTTCTCCAGCTCTTCACTGTACTCAGAGAGTCCCACGACCTTACTGTTGATACGGTACTCTGAGGACGAACCTGATGGAAAAACACCACACACACGTCAACCCATTAAGACCCGAGGTCGATTCTACAACCGTCTTCTAAATCCTAACAGTTTTCTGAAAAACGTGTGCAAATAATCACAGTACAGAGTTGTCTGACTACATTATTCAATTGTTGCAGATGAGCATTTGTCACACCCATTGAGCAAGCAAGCATCACCACTAGGGCTGTCACGATTATGACATTTTACATGACGATTAATTTTCTCTCAAATAATTGCGATTAACGATTTAATTGTGTTTTTGTCGTTGACAATTACATTTCTGTTTGGCTTTTAGGCTTTGAAGTTGCACATGGTAGATATGACACACAACCTAAATATACAAAGAAATTACTGACATATTTGACAACTTTATACTTAAAAAAGAACATTGATAGTGGAAATAGCCGATCTACAAGCTCACAACGCGTCTTGTGAGCTTGTAGATCTGCTATTTCCACTATTTTTGACTGGAAACGATTAGGACGATTATGAAAAATAATCACGATTATGTCAAATAATCACGATTAGACGATTATGTAATAATTGTGACAGCCCTAATCACCACCTACCAATGATGACCCTGGTGAAGGTGCGCTCCTCCCCATCATCCTCCTGGTACACCATGCTGACAAAGGCTCTGTTGGCAGCCGGCTTCCCCACAGGCGCTCCATGGATCAGGTCCTTCAGGGTTTTCACACGCAGATTACTGGTCTTCTCTGCCAGCACAAAGCTGATGGCATCCATGAGGTTGGACTTGCCTAAAACATACAGCACACATAATATAAGTATAACACTCAAATAATTATGTTTGCAAAATAAATCTATGCCAAAGAGCTCCATGACCCCAGGATAAGGGTATGCCAAAACAAAGTGAAATAATACAATCTAGGATTATTTTGTTGATGACTAAATGCAGGCACATGTATACTAAATAACTAGATACATCCATAAGCATTGGATCTAAAACGTAATTGTCCACAACTAGTACGACGCCTCAGGGCGAGGTCGCGCCATGTCTTGACTGTCTGGCCAGTAATGTATATCAGACCAGTTATCCATATATGGAGATCCATGTACTGTAAATGGAGATATGCTGTGAGACCCCAAACATGCTTAGTTTACTCAGTTATTCATTAGGGATCTCCATGTATGGGCATAAAGGGGATTCTGTTAGAGTATGGTTTCAATGACATTATCCCTGCTCTGAATATCTATCTAGTGACATTAATCAAGAGTTGGATGCTGACTTGTGCATTTGCAGACAAGTCGAACACATTACACAACACACGTGTACATTCCAACGTCAGATTGGATGTCAACAATACATTCATGCATTACTTCATAGACTGCTAACGCTAGCAAGCTCTTGCGAATTTCTATGTTGGACTAGTTGACTAGTAGCACTAGCCAGCCTAGTAGTAGCCATTAATGTTGCAACATTAATGGCTAGCAGAAGATAGCATAACATACCGGATCCATTGGGTCCAATGATTGCAGTAAACTTGTGGAATGGTCCTATAATCTGTCTTCCCTTATACGACTTGAAGTTTTCGATCTCTATCAATTTCAGATATCCCATTCTGCACGCTTTATTCTGCTTTATAACAATGGGGAAATAGGATGTTTAGCTAACTGTTAGCCCAACGCTAACATGCGATATTTTAGTCAGGCTATCTCAAACGAAAAGCTGTTACAGTCACAGATGCATGAGCCTCGCTGTTCACTGTTTAGCTACAGGACGTATGCATTACATTATAAATAGCTCCTTGCGTACAATTGTTATTAAAATATAGTTCTATCACTGTAAACAACAATGCGCCATTTTACAATCCTGCAGGACGACAGCAGAGCGCGCGATGTGCGTAAAGGCAAACACTCTCGCGATAACGGAACGGAATCCCTCTCGTCCCTCCCATGGTCCCTCCCCAAAGTCAGTGGTGTAAAGAGTCGTGGTGTAAAGTAACCAAGACCAAGTACGTACAATTTGGATGTATTTGTACTTTACTTGAGTATAATGTCCAATTTCCAATACTTTTACTTCTACTCCACTACATCTCAGATCCAAATATTGTAATTTTACTCCACTATTTGAAAACTACTACTAAAGGTTAGTTAATTTGCAGATATAAATTATAATATTTTAAAACATACATAAACCACTTTAGCCATAGTTTATACCTAGGCTGTTTGAAAATAGCTTTGTACTTTTACTTTATTCTTCTTATTTTTTTTTATAGGTTTTGTACTTTTACTTTTGGTACTTTAAGTACATTTTATAATGGCAATACTTTTACTTAAGTACATTTTAAATGACAGACTTCTACTTAATGAATATGCCTACTTCTACATTGCAAAATTGATACTTTTACTTAGGCTAAGTAAAGAATGTGAGTACTTTTTCCATCACTGCATATTTGTTGCATGGGAGAAGTTTTACATTATTCATTATCCTCTTCCATCATTTTTCTTTCTGTCTTTAACAATTTAGGAATATTCTGTAAATTATATGTATTGGTGTGCTATGCCGATTTCGTATATCCTACTTTTTATAAGTAAAATGTGGACAATCTTACAAAGTTATGCTATAATTTGTGCTTTATGATAAACAGTGTTGGATGCAACAGAACGGCAGGGGCGGTAGTCTTCTTCAGACCAACCAGGCATGCGCACCTTTGGTTACTATGGTTACAAAGTCACCAAACACAAAAAGATGTCACTGCATTGTTGCATCCATTTTTCTACTGGGCCTTAAACTGCCTTTTGATGCATTGACGTAAAAGGGATATCGGCAGCGGTAAGTATTAATCAAAACTTCTACTAGTAGTCAAAGTAGTGGAATGCCCTTCCTCAAGCCCTAAAGGAGAGCAAATCCCTAGCCTCCTTCAAAATTGGTATGAAAAGTCACCTTCAGACAGCTGCTACCCGTGACTTGTAAATAGATTAAGCCCCCATGCTCCCCCCCTCCCCCTTTTTTTTCTTTTTTCTACCTTTGTATTTGATGTTATGCTTTTGAAACTGATATTATCCTAGATAAAGTAGGCCTACTATGTTCTATCCGTCTGTCTTTCAATGTTATATGAGATACTATCTCAGAGATAGCCTACTTAAAGTGTGGTTCCTGTGGAAATAAGCCTCGGCTTTCTAGGATCTCCTTTTAGTTGACCTTGTACCAGTGATTTGTACTGTCATGAAACGGTACTTTTTTCTATTGCAAACTTCTAATAAATTCTTCAATCAATCAAAAACATGACCAAACTAAATAACTATGTATGTAGCCTATCAGCAATTGTGCCCACTGCCCATAAACTGATTAAAGCTATTTGGCTATTTATGACTTTGAATAGTTATGTTAATATTGTGAGATTATGTCGCGATGACTTTCCTTTCCTTTTAATACTTTAGGCTCATTCTAACAGTGAACATGTATAAAGTGGATCTACCAGTGAACCACACCACAGAGGATGCTGTTGAGCGCCGGCGCGCCGCAGAACTTGCACGCAAGGCTCGGATCTTCAATACACGGAGCCGTGTGTTGGGCGTGGATCTCAGCGCTCTGGATCAGCAGGTGGAAGAGAAGAAACTACGTCAAAAAGCGGAAAGACAGCGAGGGGATGCTTTTGGTAACACTAACGTCAGGGGACATAAAATCAGGATGAATCATTGAATTGAATTTATAATTCACCACTGCATTTTACATGTTGTTTTACTTTTCCAAATGCTGCAGATGAGTTGAGAAGGAGACAGGAGGAGGCGCTGTTGCAGCAAGAGAGAGATGAGGAGGAGAGGCGAGCAGAGCTGAACAGAGAGCTCATTCAGTATCGCACCATTCATCAGAGTGTGGAGGACTCCCGTGATGCTGATCTCATATGTGGCCTGAAGGGGGCGTTCAGACCCAGCATTCCAGAGGCAGAGCTGGGACCTGCCAGCATGCAGGTCTTTCAGGTGGGCCTCAGCCGCCTCATGTGATCAGTGGCGTCAGTTCAGAAAAAGGTAAGGTATGGCAACATGACTGGTGTCTTGCACGCGCGCCTTGACAGTGACACCAGTCATGTTGCCATGCCATACCTTAGCAACAGGCATGATACATTTATTTGAAGTACATTCTATTTTTTTCCCCAAAAAAATGTCTATGGTTATTGGGCTGGATATGGCAGTCTGGAACAGTTCTTCAAGTGCGGCTAAACTTGGTATAATATAGCCTAGTAAACGAGCCACAATTAACAATAATGAAATGCACCTGTGCAGCTGACCTGCGGAACCTGCGAATATAGGCTACTATTCTGTCAAGATGGGGAGAATAAAAGTGTGGAGAATATAATTATAATACGTTGTTACATTTTGCGTTTGTAGTTATTTTAATGTAATTTAACAACATAACCAGCACAGATAGACAAAGAGACATCCATGGATTTATATTTTAAAGTAACTTGTATTCTCCCCCCTGGACCCAGGGTATGGCAGCTGCACACCCCTGCCATACCCAATTGACGCCCCTGCATGTGATGATGGGTGCAATGTACATATCAATCAGAGTAGCTGTGGAACAGGAACTTCACCCACTGTCCATCAGTGAAGGCTGATGGACGATGGATGATTATTCAGTCCTACCGGCTTTATGCCTTTGTTTATTTTATTTAAAGGGTGAGGACATTGGAGAGAAAGAGAGGAAGAGAATGCAGATGGAGAACACAGAAAGAGAGCTGCGTAGGCAGAAGGAAGTCGATGAGAGAAGGCGTGTGGAGGACAAACACAAAGGTGAAGGCACATGTGCAGACAAGCAAGCACTCACTACACACACGCATGGACGGCACGCATGCACGTGTGTACACACACACACAGACACACACACTGTACACAACGAGTGATCGCTGATGGTCTGACATACAGTATAGCCCCTTTAAATCATATACATGCTTCATGCACACATGCACAAACAATCACACACTCCTACTCGCATGCCCTTATCCCGAGGTGACGTTGATGGATGCTCATCTTAAAGAGCCGTTATGTGTGTGAGAGTATGTTGTTGTAGGGTGTTTTCTACGGGTGATGGATGTGGGCGTGCAAAGTAAGCAGAAGATGACTTCCAGTGTGTGTGTGTGTGTGTGTGTGTGTGTGTGTGTGTGTGTGTGCGTGTGTGTATGTGGGTGTGTGTGTGTGTGTGTGTGTGTGTTTCAGAGGTGCTTCTAGGAAAAGAGATGGTACATCAGGATCTGAGGATGGTTCATCTGGATGCTCTGGAGGCGGAGTGTAATAAAGCTGCTCGCATCGCACTCAACAACTACAATCATGCTCTGGTATTATCATTATGCACACACACACACACACACACACACACACACACACACACACACACACACACACACACACGCGCGCGCGCGCGCGCACCACCTGCCAAGAATCCTCAAGGCAATAACCCAGTGAGGTGTTGAATTGTGGGGATTTTTGGAATGTAGATAACTAATTGAACATGCTAAACGATGCGTACATAGTCACTGGGGGGAGGGGCATGGAAAACTGCTTGAACATATGCATGGGCCCAGTCTGTGTTCTAAAAGCCATCCATTTAGCTATTCCCTCACATGCCTGGATGCACTCTTGTTGAAATCTCCGGTGGGAGGCGTCATTATAAATCCTTAAGGTCACGTTATTCTTTCATGTCAATTACGTGGTTCCGCTAATAACCACTCACATGCATGATGCACAAGAAAACACGACTGACTGAGTGGAGAGCTGGTGTCTCAGGAGGACATTCAACACATGGCAGAACTAACCACAGATCAGAGCTCAGTTTACCCAACCGTATTCCAAATTCCTGATCATCAAGGGAAATGATCAGCGCAACTGACCATGGATCAGTGGTCAGGCCTAAATCTATTGCCGCTCTCACCACCAGGCTGCAGAACGAGCAGAGAAGCTGAGAGAGCGGCGCACGAGAGAGGAAGGGGAGGGTCTGGCAGAGATGTGGCACATGGTGACGTCAGACATGCTGACCGAGTGTGCAGAGGCGGCAGAGAGGGAGTCGGGCGGCCCGGGGCGGCCCAGGGTTCTGACAGACAGGTGGAGAGGAATGAGCGGCGAGCAGCTGAGAGACATCCTCACGGAAAGAGAAGAACAACGTCTTGAGAGGCGGGTAAGTCACACTCAAGCACACAATAGGACAAGGACAATGGCAGGTTTCTATAAGCTGCCTATTCAATGTCAAACCACATTGGGTTTTCCAGGATATTTATACATTTCAACACAAGGTAGTTTAAAAAAAGAGATTATTCCAGAAAAGTGTGAAGCTCAGCACAGCACAAAGTACACACATTTCCTTTTGCCATTTCAGAGCATATCCTTTCAGTTCATCAAATGTTTCTTTCTTTTGTTGTATTTCATTTTTTAGAAGCAGCTCGAGGATGAGAAGCTTCTTGACGCTGCGTGGGACTTCCAGCGAATGAAGCTGACCAGAGAGGCAGAGGAGGAGGAGACGAGAACAGAAGAACTCCAGAGGGAGACGAGGACACAGCTGGACCATTACAACAAGCAGCTGGCTAAAGAACAGCAGACATAGTAGGGAAAGCACACGCATGCATACTCATACAGTACATGCTTGTGTATACTCATACAAACATGCATATAGCCTATAAAAAATAAATGCTTTATAGAGTATTCAGTATGGTATAGCAAACTTTATGTATGAGCACTGAATTCAGAATAAGCATACATACTTTATATATACAGTATATAAGTTATGTATAATTTATTAATATTTTTTATCTTCCCCAGTCAAGAGTTCCTGAACAAGAAACTCTACACCAACAAACCCACTGCAAACTTCTTCAATCAGTTCAATACCAGCTCTCGCTGAGCAGATCAGCACCTTGCATTGCCCACTGGCACTCACACAACTATGCACAAAGTAAATAAATGAAGTCTATTGATTGTTTCACTCAGTATTTATTCCCATCTGGCATCCATACAAAAAGGGTATTCAATTCCTCCAGAGTATTTTTAGGTTGCACATAGCATCGATGTTTGTAAGCGATACGGGGTGATACTGATGACAGAAAGGGACTCCTATTTTGGTACAGATTGTTCCAGTTACTTTATTTCGGATCATATATTCAGTTACAGTAGTTGACTCATTATGCAGATACAATAATATTGGCCCCATATGCAGTACAAGTCCACTCAGAATCTGTCCAACAAAACCCCAACCCCACCCCACCCCACTCTGGTCTTTCTCAATGGCACACACTTCCCTGGGCCTGGTGTCCTAATGGGGTACCCCACACACCCCACACAGAGGCACATCATCCTCTGGCAGTGACATACTGTATATATATATAACCCTCCGCCCCCACCTCCCCCGTCTCCATCAATCTTCCCCTCCCACCTCGGCATCACTATTAGAAATCCATCTGCTCTCATGTACTGAAGTAGCTGTTGCTGTGGTTCTCTATAAATTATGCAACATTTGACTTTTTGATGGATTTTCTCTTTTTTTTTCTTCTTTTTTTACATTTTAACTGTATTTTAAAAAAGGAGGAAACACAACGTAGGTGGAAACAAAGGCCAGTGGCCTCAGCTTTCCCCTCAATGCACGAAAAGCAAAGAGCGAGTGGCAGTAGAGTGAGTATCTGCGCGCGTACACTCAATCCTTCATTCAAGGTTAACAATTGCTCTGACACTGACAAAACACAGATGTTTAGCAGCAGATAGTCAAGATAGAATATTGGCATATTTCATGTCGTTTATCATTACTGTATGAAAATAGACTTCTAACTTCTTTTTTTTGTCCTGAGTGTGTCTGTACAACCAACATCAGGGACTCCACTCAAAGTACAGTTCCTTCAGTGCCACTAGCCCATAAACACAATTACTCTATTCACAATCTCTAGGATTATCAATACAGTAGGTGGCATTTTGGTCTAGTGGCAGACTATTGTTTGAGTAGGGAGTGCAGAGACAGCAACATTGCATACGTATAGCTACTCCCTGTGGTAAGCACAAACTGGCTCACTGCATCCCCATCTCGAATAAATGCACCAGACAAATACTCCACAGATACTCACTGCACTGCAAAGGTTTACTAGATGGTTACAGACATGAATGCGATCTAAGCTCTCTTTCCAATGTTTCTACTATACTATACAAAAGGACAATAGGAGTTAATGCACTTTTTTTAAGTAGGTTTTGCAAACGTCTAAGGAAAGATGGGAATTTTCATTTTTTTCATTTTTTAAAATATTTTTAAACTAGGAACTAGCTTTATTTAAAACAGCCAAATCTCACTTTAATTATTTGTCAAATAAGGAAAGTGTGATTAGCGTCAATACAAGGAAGGGAAAGGCTATTTAAACCTTTCAAAATGAACGTAATACAAAGTTAAAACCTGCACATTTTTCACATTTTCTTTTTATCATACAAACTGGTTCAGTTAATCAAAACAATCGTTAAGGGCTATATTTACATTCAATGAAATGCTGAAAGCTCTCACTCCAGGATCTGTCAATATCCACACCAAAACCTGTCTTCATCTCTTCAGTATATCTCCAGAATTAATTTTTCCTTGAATAATTCCAAAGGGGTTTTTGGCATGTCAATAATACTTCTAACCAGCTTTAACGAAATAATACATTCTGTGTTTGATGTAAATATCAACTGCTCGCCTTCAGTGAACAATGACTGCTGTCACATCTTGCATTGATGAGGGCCTGAAAATAATATGTTGAGTGTACGTCACCCTCAGTTCACCACAGAAACACTGCTCCATTTTGTGACGGGTGAGATGGACAGATATGGGAAGATTGTTCATTAGAGACATTTGTTTAATACACTGTAGAAAGAGACACTGACAAATACAGAAAGCTACACAAAAGGTCTCTACACAAAAGAATTACAGTTTCATACCAATAATGACATTACACTTCTGGTGAAAAGGCGACAGAGTAATGACATCAGTCTGTTGCTCTATGCAGACCCAGCAGGCACGGGAACTTATAAGGAGCAGGTACAGTACATAATCCATAATACTGTCTTATGGCTAATAGATAAATGTAGATGCAGTTATATACACCACGTGCTATTCAGCATTTTCACAGCAAATTCCTTTGATGCATCCAATGTTATTTATAATAAGAAACCTGGCTTCAGTTAGTTGTTGTGACATCTTGATCCATATGAAACGTGTCGGTAAACCTATAGAGGGCATGAAGTACTGAATTTCATATGGGATGTAAAAAATTATATGATAAAGGTTGAAAACATAAATAAACACTGACATAACCAAAAATATGATTTGTATTAAAAAACGTTACGTAGAAAACAAAAAATGGCATTGGCAATTACTGTCTTGAGACATCGAATGGCTTTAGACATAGAAAATACAAAATAATATAAAATGCATGATCATGAATATTTAAGATTTTACCACATCAGCTTGTGCCTCTCTGTTTCCCTCATTAGACTCTCCTACTGCCCCCCTCCACCAACACGCCTCTCCGCAGGACCACAAGATCCTTCTGATATGTCGATCTCTATGGCATTCTAGCTTTCGTTTTTATAGTTGTGTGTATCATAACATCTCTCCCCATCCAATGTCACCATGATAAGGGATAGAGAGAAAGAGAAAAGAGGCAGATAGATGAAAGCCATAATCAGGATATGCTGTAAACTACGAAGAGTAGAGGAGGGGTGGGGTCTAAGGACATCATACGGTCAGGGAAACGTGTCTCTATTTATTGTCTTTCGTCAGTCAGACTTGTGTCTCATCGTCCACTACTCTGGACACTCCTTTGGTCAGAAAATAGTCGGGGGGTCAATCAGATGGTTGCCAGGGGCATCTGAATAGTCAATGTATCGATCGCTTGTTAGTAGTCAAACTATGGATCACAAAGTCAGCAGGGAGCAGGAGCGTATGGGCACGTATGTGTTGACATGTTTTGGTCTGACAGTTCCCCGGGGACGTTGGTGTGTGGGGTTAATCCAGGATGGCCACCGAGTTGGGCAGGCCATTGTTGGTGGGAGGAGGAGGGACGGTGCTGGGGTTGAGGGGGGAGCTGTCCGGTAAACCCTGCAGTTGGGCGGCCTCACTGGGACGGCTGTACTGGCTGTCCAGGGACACGTCTATGTTCAGCTCGGTGGTGATGGCACTGCTGCCAAGGAACTCAAGGGTGTCCTCGCTGCACAGCTTGCTCCCATCACACAGGGACGCCTGGCTGGCCGTGTTCTTCTCCTCGTTGTCACTGCAAAGGGACAACAGAGGAAGAGGAGGAGGAGAAAGAGCAAGTAGGCGCAGGGAGAATAAAACAACAAAGGTCAAAAGAGCCTGTTAATAGGCTACAGATGGCTGCAAGGAAATGTAAGTGTCATTCAATGATTTATAGCGAGTGTTTTCTCAAACGACTGAATATACTGCATACAATCTGGGAAATTGAAAACAAATAAAGGATGGTAAATGAGCTTTTTCTAAACACAAGACAAATGCATATTAACTTAACACAAGGCAGTAGCAGGGGAAGCATGCACCAGTAAGCACATCCCAGCATACCTTTCTAGTGATCTGTTAAGCAGGGCGAGGCATTGGTCAGAAGAGGGAAAAGTGTAAGGAACACAAAGGGTTAGAAAAAAAAAACAATGTCAAGGGAATCAGGGTTGATTTAGGAAGTTAAATGATCAATACATATAATGCTCTAGAAATCATATGCTGATGTTGATAAGTGATTTTCAATATTCTTTTATTTCACAGACCCCCAGTGCATTGCACCAAGTAATGCATCTGATATGGTTTTCATCTCTGGGACCCCAATCTACAATGTCAAATATTCAGTCTTTATTTAAGTCTAAGAATGTACAACTGGAACCAAATGGCTTTGTAAGGGTCTATTCTCTATTTGGTTCCTAAAACCATTAGTCTCGTGTAGCCAGTTCATTAGATACCGCCGCATATCTGGTGACATCTAAATTCAGTGAATGGGCAAACTGTGTGGAAATAATTGCAGTATCACAGAACCAATGCAAAGACTTTAGAGCGATCTTTCATTGAATTTAGATTTCTCCAGACCTATCAGTAGGCTGAGATCTCTGATCATCCAGCCTATGTGAGACTACCTAACTATCAATCATTTAGGACCCTCTGGAACCCCCTCAAATACCCCTGGGGGTTACCGGACCCCACATTAAAAGCCAGATGTCTAGAAGACCGGACTGGACAAACCTGTACTCTCCAAAGGTCTCATCCTTCATAGGCCGTGCTTCTGAATCCATTGGACCCTCTTCTTTATCTTTGACTGAAAGGGAGAATTGGATTGGATTTCATTATCAGTCCTGGCTGTAATCGCCAAGATCATCTCGGATTTGCTCTCTGAGCCACTTCTGGGAAGTTGATAATGACAGTCTGTCGATATATGGTACATGATAGCACGATGGCAGCAGTGACTGAGTGAGTGAATAACCATTGGACAATGCATCAGTAACATATATGGTGGTAGACAAAGGATTTAGTGGCTCTCTGTAAAAAGACAGTATATTTTATGTGGCTCACATATTGTATGTGTTTGAAGTTTGTGTTAAGATCCAGGCTGATTTGTAAAATAATTTAATTATGCTGAGGTACATCTTTGTAAACATGTGATTTATAATAGCTTTGTTGAAATATTGAAATTATGGATTCAACAGGATTTGCCATGTCCTCTTTTCTTTTCTGCTTGCTTTTTCTATCCTTACTTCATCAATAGCACCTTAAACATATGTAAAAGACATATTCCCACAGAAAGCCAGGGCAAGTATTTGGAGTGTGCCTCTAGTCTATAGGGACCACCTTGCCATTAAGCAGAGAGCATACAGTATCCTTTTTAATTCCACTTATTTCCATTAAAAGCCTAATTGCTTGCTGTAGCTTATTCTTCTGATGGCTCAGATCCTGTTCCCATTTAGAAGTCATTTTCAACAATAGACAGTTATAGCCATAGAATCTCTAGACAATTCACCATCCTCAGCATCGCTTCTATTCATTTCCTGGCAGGGAACTGTCTGAGTGAATAATCTGTCAGCAAGAACATTTGAGTTGAAACAACTCATCAGTGAGAGATCCCTTAGGTAACTTCTTGCATATGTGCTGCACATGTCATTTGCCTCACATCTTTTAACTGCGTTCCCTGGTGACCAATATAGAAATAAGAAATAAGAATAAAAAAGTAAAGTGTCCTTGAGCAAGACACGTAAGTGCTCCCCCATGAGCTCTCATCATAATCTGAGCAGCCATCACCTGGGTGAAGCTGAAAACGGAATTTCCCCCACAAAACTAATAAGGTCATTTAAAAATAAACTATGTGCAAGTAGCCCCAGGCCCTGCATAACATTAAAGGGAGATTACATTGGAAGCACAATTCCAACCAGTCTAAACACAACAATCCATTAAAACCAGTTCAAAGGAATTTTGCAATCTGACCCCACAGGCCACAAGTTGGAACCCTCAGAAACAATTGCAATATGTGCAATGTTTCCATTTCTTCTGCCAAAAGCACCAACAATAAGGCCAATAACTATAACATTAGGTGACAGACAAGGAACTTCTGTCTGTCTGTCTGTCTGTCTGTCTGTCTGTCTGTCTGTCTGTCTGTCTGTCTGTCTGTCTCTCATCCTTGTTATAAAGGGTGCGCCTCTATAACTTTAAATAGGACTACTAGGTCATTACAGTAGTAACACCAAAAACCTTCAAGAGAAATAAGCAATGTAACATAGAACTAGACTGTGTGGCTATGACTGACATGACATGTGAAATACAAGTACAAACCAGTAGACAGACAAATGAGTTGTAACACCATATAAATCAATATGGCGATCAGCATGAGAAGCAGCACTCAATAACTCAAACATACAGTATAAATCCAATGTAGCCTACATTTCTTAGTTTGCCATTTTTCTGGTGTAATAAATTCAAAAAACATAAATATTTATTCTGGACACTCATCAATGGGAGAAAATACATTTAGAGTGGCCAAAATATATCTCAAATATATTTTTGAAGATACGTTTCCAGGGCCAAATATATAGTGGCTTATTGCAGTAGTTAATGGCCACAATGACCAAAGGCCTTTGATACATACTGGACTATGGTTGGCTGTTGAGAACAACGTTGTATTCCCACCGCAGGTGGGCAAGACTTACCTGAATACTTTCCACCTTTGCTTCTCTTGATAAAGCAGAGGATGAGCAATATCAGCAGTAGCAGCACGATGGCGCTCACAAGCCCAATGAACCAGCCCTCTGTGGCAAAGCTTGTGCTCTCCATTACTCCTTCAGACAGGGAGAATGGGAGATCGAGGGCAGAATGAAGAAAGAGAAAAAGTGAGAACATTGAAAACGGAGGCATGGGAGAGGAGACGGGATGAAAGCACAGGAGGGGATGGAGGGGATGAAAGAGAGGATGAAAGGAAGAGAAAGGAGATTAAAAAGAGAGCAAAAGAAAGGGAGAGAGAGCGCAGGGTGTCTGTAAACCACAGAGACATTCTGTCAGAGACTGTAGACGTTACAGGAGGGAACCAGGGGAATACGGTGCGATGCCCCAAACAAACCCGCACTAATAGATCATTTCATACGGCTCGCCAAGCCCTCTTTTCATCTGGGTCTTTGAAAGCACTTCACAGGCATCGCAGGCCACCGTGAGCCACTTTGTAGGATCCAAGGCTTTATGTTAGACGCCCAGAGGAGAGGGAGAGGAAAGGGGTGAACTGGAGCATGGGGTCCCTACCTGTCCCACTGGTGGTGATGTCAGTCTCCCAGAACTTGCTGCTGCTGTGGGTGAAGCTTAGGTGGTAATTGGAGCCCGGAGTGAGGCCCTTCAGCTCGTAGAATGACTGAGAGGAGTTCACAGTCACACTCTCTGACTTCTTCCATTTATCATTACCTGCATGAAGGAGAACAGTTAGTCTTTCTTCGTGGTCCAGTGCCACGATGTATCTGTCCACAACATGTATGGTTTACAACAGGCAGGGTGAATGAAATGACGCTTTTTCCTTTCTCCTTGCTCACAACTATTTCTGAAAGATTTTGAAAAATATGATCTATAGGCCAAAATAGGGACACCAAGGTTTTATAAATATGTATCCAATGATTAAATATTAACAAGAGCTTAATTGTGACTAAAAAGAATAACAACATTGGTGGTTTCTGCCCAACAGTGATAACATGCACATCTTGGGCTCCTTATATACCGTTCTTCTTGAGGTAGTGGATCTGGAAGACAAGGTTCCTGTGCCTCTCGTTGGTCACCCAGCTGAAATTGACAGACTTTTCTCCAATAGATACGCCGAAGTTGTCAGGGGGAGCTGAAATGGGTTTCAGACACTCAGACTCACATTCTAGTACTCACATGAAAACATTTTCATTATTTTCATACACTATGATTAGAGATGCAAGATATCGAAATTTTGGCGATACCGATATATTACATTATTATATATTATATTTATATTGAGCTCAATGCAGTTTTTAGTTTTTGTTTCAATTTTCAAAGCCATTAACGGTCACATTATTATTGCGTCAATATCAGTGAAATATCGATCAATATCTGTCAATATCTGTGAAATATCTGTCAATATTGGTAAATATTTGTAGAAACAATGGGTCAATATCGGTGAAAAATAGTGGAAGTATTTTGATATCAGTTCGATACCAATATTGCATTTTTAATGGAATATCGTCCGATATCAATATGCTACAGCAGGGCTACTCAGGGGCCACTCAGAAAAATACAAAAAGTTCAAGGACCGCAAGCTAAAAATGGCGGTCCTATTTTGGACGTTTAGACAATGATTTTGTAACACACTACACGAGTAGTCTAAAAATTAAGGAAACACACAGAAAACAGCCACATTTCCATCTATAAGAATATTGTCATTGAATGATTAAGATTAACAATGAAGTTTCTTCTTTTAGAACAAACAAATTAGCAAAAGTCAAAAATAGTTTCCTAATGGTTTTGGAGAGAAAAACTGAAAAAATGACAACAGAAATGATTTGTCCACACTGAAAATAGACAAAATATATTTAATTGGTATGACCATGACGGGCCGCATAGACATACCGCAGGGGCCCCCCAGGACACAAGTTGAATAGCGCTGTGCTACAGATAATATCGTGCATCACTAACAATGATTTAAATAAACACGCGAGCCCTGCAGTGCAGTTGTACCTCCTTCCAGAACGGTGGCGCCCTCTCTCATAATGGGCTCCCCGCCCCCAGCGTCAGTATGCCCGCTCAGGTAGAAGCGGTAGCGGCTGTGTGGGTCCAGGCCTGTCAGGGTCTGGTGTGTGGTCTCTGGGTCACCGATGTTCACCTCCTGCATGGTGTTGTCATCGCTGTCCACGACTGATCCAGCACAAAATCACAGAACACATCACTCAATCACTGCCTGCTCTCTAACACAACCTTCTGGGTGTGTGACATGCAACTGACTGATAATGACCATTAGCCAGCTCTGGTATTGACTTTCTTCAGTGCTATCGATCATGTGGAGAATGCATTGTCTTATGCCCTCTACTGACATCTACTTTCTATTGTCCTGTATAATGCATGGAAAGAAGCACTTAACAAACAGCAAGATTGATGCATGCTTGAACACAGGCCTGTGTTATGTAAATGTATTTGTAATTGATGGAAGGCGTTCAGGTGCAAATGGTACCCATGAATTGCAGCAGATATCCTTTGAGGATTCCATTGGGTTCGGCAGGTGGAGACCAGCGGACAGTTATCTCTTGCTCTGATGGGCTGTCCAGGACCAGGGACATGGGAGGACCAGGAGCTGCAGTGGCAACAAGACAGTCAAGGCTTGATTACAGTGCACATGGATTAAAGCAAAATAAGATCTCACGACTGAAAGAATTATATATTTGGCCACGGACCCCCATCTCAAAATATTTAGTTCCAGGGACCCCCCAGAAGCAAAATTTTAGTTACAAATGTTTGCATAAAAAATACATATATTCATAATACACACATTTTCACAACGTTTCAAAAATAGCAGATCTACAAGCTCACAGTGCGGCACTCGGTGCCGTGCTGTGAGCTTGTATATCTGCTATTTTTCAAGAAGTATAAGATAATTAAGGCCCCTCCACCTTGGGCCCTAGTAACTCAGTCCCACTCCCCCCCCCCCCCCCCCTTGTGACCCCTGACCACCACCACCAAAATAACCCTAACTCTTTTCCATTTCGCACCTCCCTCCTCAGTGTGGAAGGTCAGTGGCTCGCAGTGTGGTCCCTCTCCCTTGCTGTTGTATACTGTGACAGACAGACGGTAGTGGGAGTACGGCTTAAGACCACTGATCACCCGCTTCTCCTCGCTGGGCCCCGTCTCAATCACCGCGGTGGATTCTGGCTCCCTGGACCTTCGACCTCGGTGATGGCCCCTGGAACCAAACCTGGTCAAGTGGATCTGGAACAGACACACAGGCAGTGGCGTCAGTTCAGCAAAAGCTAGGGTATGGCAAAGATGGGCAAGAAGCATTACATTTTGTATAACACGGTTCTATTGTGAATATAGCAGATCTACATGCTCACAACGCCTCGCGCTGTGAGGCGTTGTGAGCATGTAGATCGGCTATTTTCACAATGTCTGAAGAAAAAAAAAATATTTTTGTCAGCTTTTTACACAGGTTTCTACGGTTTCTTGGGTTGAATATGGCAGCCTGGAACGGTTGTTCAAGTGCAGCTAAACTTGGCATGTTAGTAAACGTGCCAAAATTAACAATAATGCATTGCACCTGTGCAGCTGACCTGCGGAACCTGGGAATATACCATTTTGTCAAGATGGGGAGAATACAAGTGTGGAAAATATAATTATAATACCTTGTTAAAGACAAGTGACCATTTTGTAAAATCTTGCATTTATAGTTATTTTACTGTAATTTAACAACATAATAACTAGCGCAGATAGACAAAGAGACATTCATTTCATGGATTTATATTTAAAAGTAACTTTTATTTTCCCCCCTGGACCCAGGGTATGGCAGCTGCATACCCCTGCCATACCCAATTGACGCCCCTGCACACAGGCCAAGTTGTTGAAGAGGAAAACGCTCAAACAACTTGGTTTGCATGCACTTCCCCTCATTATGTTTGAAGGAAAGAAATCCAGCTCAACTCTAGATCACTGTTTCCCAAATACTGGGTCGGGAGTTGTGGGTCGCAGACACATTTGTATGGGATATTTCGCTTTTTGTTTCCTACATTCAGTTTTTTAATTATTATTATTCAAAATATTTTCAAAATGCAATGATTTTTTTCAGTACTTTCACGAAGAAATCAAAGAAAAATCGAAGAAATTTCATAAATTAGACAAGAAATGTTTAAGAAGTAGTGAAAATAGCAGATCTACAAGCTCACAACGCAGAACGAAGTGACGCGTTGTGAGCTTGTAGATCTGTTGTTTTCACTAGTTTGGGTCCCGGGCAAACGTCTAATCTCTCTTTTGGGTCACAGGCTAAAACGTTTGGGAACCATTGTTCTAGATTACGCATGAATTGCACAGGTTTATTTTATAAGCCCCTATTGTCATTGACAAGTTTCTTTAGTCTCATCATATATTTAATAATATCTTTTTCTAACTTGGACCTAGAGAATGTCACATTTTAGCAAGCTGTGATCCACAGTTCCTCCACCGGTAACAGAGTATGAATTATTCATGAGGACAGATGTGATAGGCCAAAGAATAGAACAGATACAAGAAGCGTACCTTGTATCCCAGCAGGAGTCCTCTGACTGTCTCCTTGTCCACTGGGGCCCAGGTCACTCTGATGGCCGTGCTGTTCAGCACTGCCACTCCCGGATCCATAGGAGCCTCTAGGGGGACTGAGAGAGAGAGAGAGAGAGAGACACACACATTTGAGAGAAGCAACCCAAAAGCATAGCAAACTAGAATGCAATTTGGCCCTAGACAGAGAATACACCGTGGCAGAATACCTAAGTAAGGTGAACGATCCAAAACAAAGACAAATCTTGACAAGGTAGGTACAGACTCAGTGAGCAGTCTTGCAATCGAGAAAGGACTTCATAGGCATACCTGGCTCCCTAGAGAAAACAGACTTTGCACCCACTGCACACAAAATGAAGTGGAAACTGAGCTACCCTTCCTAACCGTCTGTCCACTGTACCAAGACATCAGAGACACATACTTCCCACAGATCATAACCAACCAAGGAGAGTTTGAAAAACTCCCATACCTGCTGGGTGAAGTAAAACAATGTGCAAACACAGCAGCAAGATTTGTGAGCTGCTGTGATAGGAGAAGGATATCAAATGGAATCCAACCACCTTAAAGACCATTTTGATTTTATATATCCCTGCTCTGCCTGCATGTAACCTTGATGCATGAAAACTGTTACACTCCTTCCAGAGAGAAAGATCAGAATCTTCCAAAAGTCTCTTAGTTGACTAATAAAAGACAACTAGCGACTGTTAGCTAGATCACAAAAAATATTTCCAGACCTTTTCCATATTTTTTTTCTTTGGCGATATTGCCCATTTTCTCCCAATTTGGTTGTTATGTTAACTCGCAATTTACGCACACACTTGCGTAGTCTTGTCCCTGCTGACCCCCTACTGGTTGTGGTTTCAGACTGCTATACCACCAAAATGTGGAAAGCCTTACCGAAGGCCATAAAGGAGTGTGGATCCCTAGCATCCTTTAAAATTTCCCTGAAAAACCACTTACAGGCAGCAGCCGTTCGCAACTGGTAAAAAAAAAACACAAAAAAAACAGCCCAGCCCTACCCTCCCCTGCCCCTTCTTTGTATATACTTACTGTTTGTTTAGACTTACTGTTTTCTTTTTTTTGTTCTTTCATTTTATTTTATTTACATATCTACTGCATAGTACTGTGTTCTATTCGTCTGTCATTCAATGTTATATGAGATACTTTAATGGTTTCCTGTGGAAATAAGCTTAGTCTTTTCTAGGATCTCCTTTTAGTAGACCTTGTACCAGTGAACTGTACAGTCATGAAACTGTACCTTTTCCTATGCAAACTTCTAATAAAGTCTTCAATCAATCAAACTGGATGGTCCTAGCCTGTGCGTAGATAGTCTTGAATCTCTGTATGGAACCTGCATTTCCAAGTGGCAGATAAAAAAAAATGCCTCTGGTGATAAAGTTGCCCCATATTTGCATATTGGGCCCTAAATGGTCCCTCACTACTTCGGAGGGAGTGAAATCCAATCACAACTGAGCGGTGCCAGACCAAATCTGCAGAGGGCATTTAAAACTTTTTTTTTTTTTTGCAATGGCAGATTCGTCTGGTTACCAGGCTAGGATGGTCCTAGTGGTGCTATTGAAACCATATGCCTGCAGCTTCTTTCCCCCCTGCTAGTGAGGAGCCATGCCAAGAAACACCCTATTCCTCAGAGTTGAACACCTCTGCTGACAAGTGCGTTGAACTTTACCCCTGCGCCACGCCCCCACCCAAGAATCCCAAAATACATTTTGGCTCTAGCTCTCTTTACCATCCTCCCCAGAGTAGCCAATGACGGGATCTGGCTCTGGTCCCTCTCCTTTTTCATTGATAGCCTGAACTTTGATCTCAAAGGCAGAGTAGTTGGCGACGTCATTGACAACGAAAGGAGGCGTAGTGGTGTAGTTCACGTGCCAGGTTGGTCCGCTGCCCATCACTCGCCTCCACATCACCCTGTACTGGAAGTCCGGTCCATTGAAGCTACGCTTGTCCATGTCCTGGAGTGACAGGGATGAGAGCCAATCACAAACAAGTCACTTCCTGAGCAAATGTGTCGTTTGTGAACTTTCAAATTATCTGCGGGGGAATACAAGGTGCAATAAATAGGCGTACAGTACCTCCCAGGTAATGACCAGAGAGTCAGGGTCAATGGACTCACTCCTTACATCCTCTGGGTTGTTGTCTGGTGCTATGGACCAATCAGAGGTTAACATATTATGTATTAGCTACTGTATATCGTCGTTGTCAGGTGAAAACCTTGTATGTCCAAAACCGTTCGTTTGGCATTTATCATTTTAAAAAGGATTTAAACTAGTGAAAACAGCCGATCTACAAGCACACAACGCCTTGTGGTGCGAGGCGTTGTGTGCTTGTAGATCTGCTGTTTTCACTACTTTTGTGCGTCGGCCTTGTATGATGAAGCAGGGCTTTACTTTGCGAAAGAACGCACACATGTGAAACCTGCATGGAGATACGAGGTTTTTACCCGACAACGACGATTATGTTAAGTGAGCACATTACAAGTTGAATTCATTGCTACTGACTTAAAAATGCTATAAATATGGGTGTTGTAGCATGAGTCTTTATGGATCTATTACAAAAGAATAAACAGTTTTTCATTAAATGCCTAACATATACCTGTCATAACAATAAATACCTTCAGCGGGTGTGTTGTGGATGTCAGAGGGCCTACTGGGGTCGCTCTGGCCCACATCATTGACAGCGATCACCCGGAAACGATAGGACATGTAGGGCAGCAGTGGGAGGTTAGTGGTCGCCTTATTTCCACCTACTCTCTTGAGTTCCTCCCATCCACTGTGCTTGGTGCCCTGGTCTTCAAACTCCACCACATACTCTGGGGAGAGGGGGGGAGAGAGAGAGAGAGAGAGAGAGAGAGAGAGAGAGAGAGAGAGATTCAACAGAAGAGGTGAATTTCAATGGAAACGTGAATAAATGCTCAGCAGAGATAAAGCCATATTGAGACCATTTCAGCTGTGTAGGAATCTGTCAGCGTAATGAAAACAGAGCAGCCTTTCATCTTCCCAGAGGGTGATAGATGATACAAGGATAGTGCTGGGAGTATTGGAGCTAGCCAGAAGCCAGGATGAAATGTTGTGTTAATGTTTGTTTGTGTGTGTGTGTGTGTGTGTGTGTGTGTGTGTGTGTGTGTGTGTGTGTGTGTGTGTGTGTGTGTGTGTGTGTGTGTGTGTGTGTGTGCGCGCGCGCGTGTGTGCGTGTATGTGCGTGCGTGCGTGCAATACCTATTACAGGGCTGTTGTGGTCATCTCCAGGGGTCCAGCTGAGTGTCACAGCACGATGTTTATGATCAGAGATCTGCAGGAGGCCAGGGGGGTCTGGACGATCTGAGGAGGGCAACACACATCATGTATACTTTAGTAACAGATCGTCACAAGAAGTACAATATTAATCAAATGTGTGGACACATTGACAGTCAGACAGACAGACACACAGACAGATAGACAGACAGACAGACAGACAGACAGGGTGATTACAATCCCATTATAATATTGGCCCCTAATTAATCTACTGTAACTATTTGACAACATTTTAGGTTGGCTTATAATTTTAAAGCTATTCCTTGCTGTGTTCTATATTTACGTATATGTTCATGTTCACATTGTCAGTTTTAGACAGTAATTAGGTAACTAGTCTAGTAGCCTCGGGATACAGGCATTTCAAGAAGAAAAGCCTGGGCTAGCCCCCCTGTAACTGTGGTTCACAACATTTTAATTTTATATAAAATATATGTTGTTCAGATATCTTATTTTACATCATTATTGTTCATGTGAACTGGTTTGTTTAGGCTTATCCATTATAATTATAAAATGGCTATGATTTATCACTCGTTTTCCACCGCGGATCACTTCCTCATTTACTCAAAGCAGACAGCAGCAGGAGTCATATCCAGACGCCGGAGGACCCGGTAAGATTTGCCGGGGGCATAGAATGTCCTCGTTAGCTCAGAGTAGGTAACTAGAAATGCAGTCCCTGCAGAAACTGTGTGGGCTCGCTGAAAACACACGCAAAGTATCTGTGCATGTTTTATTCTACTGTACAGTAGAACAGTGGTTCTCAACCTGTGGGTCGGGACCCCCAGGGGGGTCCCCAAATTATTTTGGGGGGTCCCCAGATGATTGGCTTAATGTGTAACGTTATTTTCTCACTCAACAGTAAACAAACCAACATAAAGTTTAAATGTATAGAGGGTATCTGCACATTTCTAAAGTGACAATTTAAGGACTTTTTAACACCTCTAAAATGACAAATTAAACATTGGCCAAATTGTCAAATATTAGAGGCAGAAATTGTGAAAATAGCCGATCTACATGCTCACAACGCCTCGCGCTGCGAGGCGTTGTGAGCATGTAGATCTGCTATTTTCACAATAGAACCGCATAACAAAATGTTATGCCTCAACTCTTAGTGCTCGTCAGGGTGGGGGGTACCCAGTTTAAATATGATTATTTTGGGGGTCACGGCCTGAAAAGGTTGAGAACCACTGCAGTAGAATATGTACAAATCCCTCCTCAGACGCCCAAGCAGTAATATAAATGGTAAAACAGAATTAATTGGGGAAACTGTACAAAGCTGAACAAGTTGAAGTTTGAACGAAATCTCTAGCTCAAAGAATGTGGAAGTAGTAGGATGTCAAACAAAGTGTCGGAATAAATATAAAGCGAGCTCACAATTAGCTAAACAAGGTATGGACAGTCAGATGGTCTGCACGTTCTTACCGACTAAAGTGATGGAGCCACTGGCTGAAACCGTGTCCAGCTCTGTGATGACATCACAGGTGTAGATGCCCTCATCCTCAGGCTCCACATTGGTCACGATGAGATCTGGACCTTTCATTGTATATCTGGAATAGCAGAGCAACGGTCATCATCCTCACCAGCATCACCATTACAGTATAGTTCATTGTCATCCTCACCAGCATGATCATTACAGTATAGTTCTGGTCATTATCATCCTTACCAGCAACATCATTACAGTATAGTTCTTGTCATTATCACTAGTAAGATGCCTCAGGGCGAAATGCGACCAATTCTTGGCCATTTGGCCAGTGATGAATATCGGACCAGTTACCCATATATGGAGACTCCTGCATGATAGTCAACAATGTGATGACAGAATATGGCCATATATGGGCATTACCAAATATGGGCATTCCCAGTTATGTGCTTAATATTGATGACATCGGGGCAGGGATCTCCATATGTGGGTATAAAACGGACAAGGACGTAATTCATTTGCAAGTGTGACTCGTGATGACATCAGTGATCTCTATATATGGGCAAAAAAAGGGACATCAAGCCAGAGCGTGATGTCAGAGCGACAAATCCATTCTGTTGAGAGTGGTTCCCCTGACATCTCAGTGACATCAGAGCATGATTTCCGAGCGACAAACCCATAGAACCACAGACAAACCCATAGAACCACAGAGATACGTGGACAAGATGTGCCGGCTTTCAGAGTATACTTGCGACCTGTGGTCGCAATCATCATCAGCATCATCAACGTCATCATAGATCGTGTCATTATTATCATCATCATTATCTTCATCGTCATCATAGTTCTTGTCATTATCATTAGCATCATTATAGTTACCGCCGGTGCAGACAGAATCAGAATCGGAATAATATAAACTTTATTGTCACCAGTGGTGGAAAAAGGTACTCAGATGTTTTACTTAAGTAAAAGTATCAATACTGCAATGTCAAGTATTGGCATCAATAAGTAGTTAAAGTACCAAAAGTAAAAGTACAAAATCTTTGAAAATCGCAGATCTACAAGCTCACAACGCGCTGTGAGCTTGTAGATCGTTTATTTTCAAATAACCACGAGGCTAAAGTGGTTTGCGTATGTTTTATAATATTATAATTTATATCTGCAAAGTAACTAGCAACTAAAGTTTTCAAATAAATGTAGTGGAGTAAAGGTACAATATTTGGATCCAAGATGTCTAAGTGGAGTAGAAGCAAAAGTCTTGAAATGTGGAAATTCTCAAGTAAAGTACAAATACCTCATACTTAAGTAAATGTACTTAGTTACTTTACACCACTGATTGTCACATCATAGGTTTACAGTTCCAAAGCAGTGGACTGCTGTTGTGCAAGCTCCATCGTTTTTGTTATTTCCATAAGAGAAAGGAAAGAAAGATGGGGCCCGTTGGGGCCGTGGTCACCATTCAGAACACGTGCCCGTTCTGGAGAACCGCTCATCCGCTCGACCTCACACTCGACACTGCACTTCCTCTAGTCCTCAGCGATACACCCGTCAAGTGTGAAGTCAATCGGATGAATAGTTCTCAGAAATATGCAAATGGGAGGACATTCAAAACATACATGCAGATATTCCTGGAATGTATCCACCTCTTTCCGCGGGAGTTTACTGGAGATTATTTGGACCACACATCCGGTTTAACAGCAGACATACAAGCTCACGTCGCGTCGCAGATGCAGCCCGTTGTGAGCTTGTAAACCAGTAAGACTCCCTAATCGGGAGATAAGCGACCGTTGGTCGCTTATCTCCACAAATATCACAACCTCCACCTCTCACGTCATACGGGTAGCCATAGTTACACCTGGAATGTTGAATCTCCATATATGGAGATAACCTACGCATCACACAAAGTCTGACCTCACCAGCCCATACTTGGGCATGGACGACTTATATCTCCATATACGGAGATGGCCATATATGGAGATACGATGACATCACAGAGTCCACAGCTGATGATGTGGCGTGATGTCATACAATACACAAACAAGCCCTATATAAAGGGGCAATTCTCACCAGGGAAGAGAGCATTGCCTGGAATGTTGAATCTCCATATATGGAGATAACCTACGCATCACACAAAGTCTGACCTCACCAGCCCATACTTGGGCATGGACGACTTATATCTCCATATACGGAGATGGCCATATATGGAGATACGATGACATCACAGAGTCCACAGCTGATGATGTGGCGTGATGTCATACAATAAACAAACAAGCCCTATATACTGTACTGATGCGATACGATGACATCACAGAGTCCACAGCTGATGATGTGGCGTGATGTCATACAATAAACAAACAAGCCCTATATACTGATGCGGAGATATGAGCAGGGCAAAGGTGTGACGTGTGACGTGTGACCGACCGACGGACGGACGGCCGGTGGAGGTTTTCATAGTAAACTGCTCCCTGACGGTCGCAATCACACTCGGCTGCGGCGCCGGAAGCTCGGTACAACGTCTGCGCAATGCACTATGGGGCGTTGGAAACCCGTGGATAGGCATACAGTAGAAAGCGTAAATTCAGACAGCACAATAACCCCCTGCAATGGTGGGTTTCAGTACGTGCAGCTTGAACTTTATAAAGGAGATTCACATTATCATTATCTTCATTAGCTTCATCATCATTGCCGTTATTGTTATTATCGTCATAATCGTCATCATCCCCATCATCATTATCATCCTCGTCTCCTTCTCCCTCCACAGCATCAGAGGAACCAGGCCTTACTTGTCGTCATCGTGGGACTGGAAGATCTTCTGCAGGTTCTTCCTCCACTGTATGAGTGGAGCGGGGAGTTTAGGGTCCACCACGGCCAGGCAAGTGAAGATGGCCGCCTCCCCGGGCAGCACGTTCAGGGACTGAGGAGGAGAGATGATCACTGTCCTGTCTGTGGGAGAGAGACAGAGAGAGACAGAGAGAGAGACAGAGAGAGAGAGAGAGAGAGACAGAGAGAGAGAGACAGAGAGAGAGAGAGAGAGAGAGAGAGAGAGAGACAGAGAGACAGAGACAGAGAGAGAGAGAAAGAGAATCAGGGAGCATATCGTCACTGTCAGGCAGAAAGCTTGTATCTCCAAGTTTCAAAGTTGTACGTTTTTTTGTCAAGTAAAGCCCTAATTCATTACACAAGACTGTCGCACAAGACTAGTGAAAATAGCAGATCGACAAGCACACAACGACTCACGGTGCGAGGAGCTGTGCGCTTGTAGATCGTCTATTTTCACTATTTTAATTCATTTTCAAAATGATAAATACAAAACGAACAATTTTGGACATACAAGGTTTCCACCCGACAACAACAAAATAAGAGTCATGGTGAAAATAAGATCAGTGTGTGTGTGTCTGTGTGTGTGCTACTCACTGAGCACCTCCAGTACTGCGCTGATTGACAGGTTGCTGTGCAGCACGGAGCAGGTGTAGAGCCCAGAGTCGTCATGGGAGACATTAGTGATCTGGAGAGCTCCGTTAGCCAGAGGGTTTACTCTGGGATCCTCCAGCAGAGTGGAGGGGTCACTGTCACTTTGCCTGGACACACACACACACACACACACACACGCACGTACGCACGCATGCATGCACGCACACAGCACACATGTGCGCGCGCGCACACACACACACACACACACACACACACACACACACACACACACACACACACACACACACACACACACACACACACACACACACACACACAAACACTATATTATGATCAGGTCGCTGTTGGAATGAATAGTTAACCACAGATATTTATCTGCCTTTAGCTGGTGACTTGGGTTAATCTACGCGCAAAGTCAACAAATACAGTATGTTAATAAACTAGAATAGAATAGAATAGAATAGAATAGAATAGAATAGAATAGAGGTTAGGGTTAGGGTTGTTAAGAATACCAGTAGGTGGCTCAGGACCCATATATAATACATTTTAAATCAAACAACCAAATCTAAGAAATTCCATGAACGAAAAATAATAAAAATTAAGAAGTAGTGAAAATATTCAAGCGCTTGTAGATGTGCTATTTTCACTAGTTTGGGTCCCGGGCAAACGTCTAATCTCTCTTTTGGGTCTTGGCATCCCTATTTTAGGCATCTGCTATTTTGGAAAACGTTATTATAATGACACGCCCAGAATAGTGCTGCCAGATTGAAAGTGGTTAAAAGAAAGAGAATAGAAGAGAGAGGTGACTTACCATGTCCAGGTGACCTTGGGTTTAGGCGAACCAAAGGTCTGGCAGTTTAACACGGCCTCCTGGCCCTCTACTACTGTTTTAGTTTGACCATCCTTGCTCAGGATCTGGGGTTCGAGTTCTGGAGACACACACACAAACAATACATTACATTTGAGTCCCAGAGGGTTTTTAGCCAATTATTTGTACCCCTTTTTCACCCCAATTTAGTCATTATACCAATTGATTCCTCCCCACACACATTTCTGTGTTGTCACTGCTGTTGTATCCTACTGACTCACCTGCCAGTGAGGAGCCCCCACCAGGAGGACGTAGAGCCTTCGTCCTACTCCTCCCGCCCAACACTCCCTGCTGACAGGTGCCGCCCCATCCCGTAGGAATACATGCAATGACCAGTATCACCCTCCCCGTCCGGCTTGCCTCCCCCGAACACGGACCAATTGTGTTCGCAAAGACGCCTGACAAAGCCGGTTGCACCGCAGGGGATTCTAACCCACAACCTTCCATGTGGGTCGGGACCCATTTGTGTGTCATGGACACATTTTTATGGGACCCTTAATTATAGTTTTCCTACATTTTGTTTTAAATTATTATTATTTCTAAACATTTTCAAAAAACATTATCACAATAAAAAAAATGCAGAATCCCTTTAATGCCCATATATGGAGATCCTTGCTCTGAGTATCTGACATCACTGTGATGTCCCTGTGATGTCACAGTGATGTGTCAGGGGAACCACAGTGTCAGGCGTTACCCGTCCACGGACAAGCTGTGAAGGTTCTGATAGTGAACTTACCTACGGTCGCAATCATTTAAATCAGTGGTCCTCAAAGTGGATTTCAGGGTCTCTCTAGGTTCCGTTATGGGTGTCTAAATTAACCCTTACAAGTCAAAGTTAAGGGGAGACCTTCAAATTTCAAAGTTTGAGAACCACTGATTTAAATGGATGTAATCCTAGAACAACGTGGGGGGACCAAAAGTGCGGCGTCACTGTATCCATCCCTCACAGATGCAAGAGCACACACACACTCACCAATAACATAGACGTTGGTGTTGGCCAGGATGGTGCCATGCTTGTTGGAGGCCTTGCACTGGTAGATGGCTGTGTCTGAGAACTCCACGTCCCTGAGGATCAGCGCTCCAGCCGCCGTCACACTACGCCTGGGGTCCTTGTCGATTTCTGATAACAAACACGGGCACCGGCAGGTACACACAGTCAGCACATTCAGATCAATCAATTCAAGTTAATTAAAGGTGAAAGTCAAGCATTCAGCGGTGATGGTTAAAGGGATATTTCACTTTTGTTTTTAAATTGGGTCATTTTATCGTCTACCCAGGCTTTTGGGAGCCTCCAGGGACAGTTGCTCGATTCAGTATTTAGATATTTGATATTCATTTTATCAGACACGCTCCCTCCCTATACAAACCCATTGTAAATTCAAACTCCCTTTTAAACATGATAGTGTGTGTATGTGTGTGTGTGTGTGTGTGTGTGTGTGTGTGTGTGTGTGTGTGTGTGTGGGTGTGTGTGTGTGTGTGTGTGTGTGTGTGTGTGTGTGTGTGTGTGTGTGTGTGTGTGTGTGTGTGTGTGTGTGTGTATGTGCGTGCGTGCGTGCGTGCGTGCGTGCGTGCGTGCGTGCGTGCGTGCGTGCGTGTGTGTGTGTGTACCTGAAAGGGGGGCTCCGTTCATGCTCCAGCTGATGGTAGGAGAGGGTGTGCCATCAGCCTGACAGTCCAGTTTGACAGTCTCATATGGGGCATAGAGCTCGCTCTCTGGCTTCTTGGTCCAGTATGGAGCCGCTAGTAGTAGGCACACAGTAGTACATACAGTGTATAGCACAAATACAAACAACGCAATACATTGTGACACAGAGCTGAGAAAGCTACATTTGACCATTATAACTGTAAACAAAGGACTAAGGTGTGTGCGGTTCGTCTGAGGGCTAGTATGTGTATGTGTGTGTGTGTGTGCGTGCGTGCACGCGTGTGCACACAAGCGTGTGTGCGTGCGTGCATGTGTTCGTACCTTCGACAATCACAGTGTAAGTGTGGGTGACCTTGCCCTGGGTGTTGATGGCGGTGCATTGGTACTCCCCGCCGTCGCTCTCAGAGATGTTGCTGAATGCCAGTCGGCGGTCATGCATCTCCCTGGTGATCCGGGACTCAGACATCTGGTCGTCCTTCCGCAGCCACGTCACAGTGGGAGTGGGACTGGGGAGGCAGGACGGAGAGGAGAGGAGGGGGAGGAGGGGCGAGACGACAGGGAAGAGAGGGGAGGTGGGATGGGGTGGGGTGTGGTGGACGCCGTGGCGCAAGGGAGAGTTGGAGGAGAGAATGGAGACGAGGAGGAGAAATAAGGAAGAGGGGAGGGGTGGAGGGAGAGAAAGAGGTGGAAATAACGGAAAAGGAAGAGGGATACGTGTGGAAGGCAACAGGGAAGCGGAACAATGGTAGAATGAATGGGGAGGGGAAAGGATGAGAGAGTGAGAGTGAAATAGGGGTGGAAATGTGACAGAGGAATATTAGTTAGACAGATTTAACAGTATTATGGTACAACTTACCATACACACACAGACAAGCACGCACGCACACAAGTGCACGCGTTCATGCACACTGCACAGACATACAGTACTCACAGGCCTTGGACGATGCACTCCAGCTCCAGGCTTTGGCCCCTCAGGGCGGAGTAAGTGGAGTGAAGACCAGTAGGTCTCATCATCTGGGGCCTCCTGTTACGCACCGCTGAGTTAGCTGGAGAGAGAGAGAGAGAGAGAGAGAGAGAGAGAGAGAGAGAGAGAGACAGGGAGAGAGGGAGAGAGAGAGAGTGTTCATACATATGTATTGGTAATTGCAAGGCTGCCTGGAGATGGGGTCCATAGCGTTGCTGACAAAGCAAGTCTCTAGATCAACTCTGAACACAGACACATAAGAGGGCGGAGGGTGTTGGGGGTTTGAAGATGAGCTCCTTCTCATCTATAGTAGCAACACATCATATGCATTTCCAATGCTGACACACACAAACACATGCGCGCGCGCACACACATGCGTGTGCACGCACGCACGCGCACGTGCACGCACACAGACACACACACACACACACACACACACACACACACACAGACACACACACACACACACTCAGACAGCAAGGTCCCGTGTTAACATGTGTTCATTTCTCTGACCTCTAGTTGGGTCACAGATGTTGCTGGCCGTGTGTCAGTGTGCCTTGAATCTCATTATCACAGCAGTGAGGTGATTCAAGAGCCCCCCTGCTGTGCTGGGACTGGACTCTGCTCTGGTCAGCACAAAAAGGCTAAAACCCAATTCACACTTCATCGCACGGTGCCGGCGCACAGCGAAAATAGACAACCTACAAGCTCACTGCACGTCGCGGATGCACCATGTTGTGAGCTTATAGGTTGTCTATTTTTATACCCAGAAACACTGGCATGCAATGCCGAATGAATTAGGAATAACTCGTCTCTGCTCGACTTTGATCCAGCTAAAGAACATACTTTGTGTTCAACTAATACCTATTATTAGTGGAAATGTAAGTATGCATGAACACATGATTGTTCTTGTGTACTGTTGTTGTTGAAATTATAGTCATTATCAGCATGTCTCTAGGTTTGTGTGGGCTAGATATGTTGATCAGTTCTTAGTAGGATGGAAGGAATGGTGTAGCAGGACATATGCCTTTACGACATTGCCCATGCATTACTACTGAATAGTTTATGTTGGAGAGTGCAGTTTTCCAAAAGCCCTCAGTCATCGTTATCATCTAATATACGTTTTTGCTTACAATGTAACAAAGATAATAGCAGTCTGAATATCCATTTAGAAAAACCTAACTCAGCTTAGTTCGGAGCACATCACACAACACAGTGAGAGTTAGAACCTCAGTGTTCATTTAACTGTGGAGCCAAATGGTCTAGTTCAATCCAGTTCAGACCAGTCTAGCTCAGCTCACTGTAGTTCAGATGAGTTCATGTGTCCAAAATCAAGGAGCTGGATTATTGATTTCAGACATAACAGAGAACTAGCCAAAGAGGGCATATCAATCACACAATGAAAGTGTAGAATTTGGCACAGCATTGATGTGGCTATTGTGAAGTGGGGGCAAAAGAGGACTCACCCTCTCTGCAAACTACATACATTTTGGCTTCTTCTGGACATGTTCTTGCAAGTCAGTTTTCTCTGTTGCCATCAGGGCAGTGTATTTATGCCTGATTCTGCATGTCACCTTCATGCAATTAAGTGTAATTCAGGCTTTATTTTTAATAAAAAGGTTATCAACCGTATTTATGCATTGTATTTCAAATATGTTGTTCCTCTGTCTATTTGTTTGTTTGAAAGTTGTTGTAAAATGTACTATGAAAACCGGAGGATCCTGTCCGTCAGTGACATCACATTGTTGACTGTTAAGACTGCTGACTATCATCACCTGGACGTCCATATAGATCACAACACTGACCTCATCAAACGTTGCATATCCATACATGGAGACGACTGGATCATCACCTCAATCTCCATATATGGAGCTGACCTCTGCATCTAGATTCCCAGATGATGCCCTGTTAGGGCAACCACACTAATATAATCCCTTTTATGTCCACCAATATTAAGCCCATATTCTGGGAATACCGATACTATTATGCCCATCAATATTAAGCCCATATCTGGGATTGACTGGGAATGCCCATACAGTATATGGACATATTGTGTCAGTCTAACCAGTGTGGTTCTGTACTTGTCCCATATGCCCATACATGGAGATCCCTGATGTCATCAATAATAAGCGCATATCTGGGAATTCTGATATATTAAGCCCATATTTGGCAATGACCATATATGGACGCTCCATATGGCCAAGACAGAATTCATTCGCAAATCAAGACTGCTGACTATCATCACCTGGATATCCATATATGAAGATCACGACACTGACCTCATCAAACCCTGGATATCCATACATGGAGACGACTCGATATATGGAGCTGGTCAATACCTCTACATCTGACCTCACGGACTCCATATATGGATATAGCTGACCTGTCCTGACATCACAGTGTGACTCGACAGCTCAGCATAAGGGTATTCACGCAAAAGTGCCCATGTGCATGCGCCCATGGGTGCGCGACCCCTTAGTGGGTGCGCGACCCCTTAGGCTTAGGGCGTCTTACATGTTACTGTGTTTCTTGTACTGTGTACAAGCTACTCATAACTGATTGCCCCTAGTGGGATTATTACTTGACTTGAATTTGAATTCACTTCAGTATAGTTCAGTTTAGTTCACCTCAATTCAAGATTATGACGAAAAGATTATTACGATTATGCAAAATAATTGCAATTACCTCAAATAATTGCGATTAGACGATTATGTAATAATTGTGACAGTCCTAGATCTTAGCTCAGCTCATGTCAGATGGGTTCGGTTCAGTGCAGAAACTCACAGGCAGTGACACTGAGTGAAATGGGCTGTTTGGGCAGAACCTGGCGTGTCAGCAGGTACTGGATGTTGCAGGTGTAGTCGTTCCTGCTGTCCGCGATTGTTAAGTGGGCAAAGTACAAGTTGCCGTCCTTTCCCAACATCACACGGTCGGTCAGCTGGATGTGACGAAGCTCTGCCGAGGGAGAGAGAGATAGAGAGAGACAGACACGCACGCACGCACGCACGCACGCACGCACGCACGCACGCACGCACGCACGCACGCACGCACGCACGCACGCACACGCACACACACACACACACACACACACACACACACACACACACACACACACACACACACACACACACAGAGACAGACAGACAGACAGACAGACAGACAGACAGACAGACAGAAAGAGGTCAAATGTGAGGTACAGTACAGCACAGAGGAAACAGGCAATGCAAGAAAAAGGGTTAAAGAGACAGAAGGGGGTTTATATATATATATATGTTTGTTTTTTATATTTCTATCAGCAGACAGTGGGGGGTTAATGATAAAATAATGAGAAAAAGAAGAAAAGAGGCACTGAAGATGTCTGTTAAAAAAGTAAGGCCAAAGACACAGGATAAAATGGAACCAGCTCACTCTGATAATAACCACACATCCACACCTGGGCCAACAGCATGATAAAAAAGCTTAATAAAAAGGCAGGATGGATGGATGGACTTGCAAAGGGTATTATTCATGAAAGGGGAGGAGAGATGGAGTTGAAGGTGAAATAAAAGCACAAGGACTCACTCCAGTCCATCCAGTGTATGATGGGCTCCATGGAGCTTGGTGGGGGGTTGCACTTCAGTACCATGCTCTCTCCTTCATCTGCCTTCTTTTTCACGTTCTTCTCGTTCTTCGGCAACTGTGGGGGGCCTATGAGAAGGAAGCACACAAGGAAAATTACCACACCCATAAGTATATGTGCACACAAAGACGAACACACATCCACCCATGCACGGACACTCAAACTCTTTTGCTCACACAATATCTCTGTTCTTAATTTTTTGGGTGTTGAAGGTCTTATGACATCAAAAAAATAAAAATCTTCTTTTCTGGCTTTTTTCATGTTTCCTGACCTCAATTACACCAAAAAAAAAACTGAAGATTCAACATTCAGTGTTTTTTCTGTAATCTGTAGTTTTTTGAATAATAGGACTCAGAAATAGGGCAAAAAAAATTGCCTATGGACGTACGCATCATCATCCAGGGGAGGATGTGGTTGTAGGTGAGGGTGAACGCAACACCTGAACTGTTAAATGGTAAATGTGCATTGGAACCATACAAACACAATGGAAAGTAATATCAAAGGTGATATACCCCCTCCCACCACATCCTCCCCTGGATGATGTTGCGTACATCCAGAGGCAAATGAAACTGTAACTCACTTTTCTGAGCCGAATTATTCAAAAAAACTACAGATTTGAAAAAAAGGCACAAAAAAATAATTGATTTTTTAAGGTCATAAGACCTTTAAATACATAACACAGTGCAACAACTAATTTTCTACTTGTATTATACTGTGTTTATTATATCTTGTTTTATATTTTGTGTACCCGTATGAGTGAGTGACAAATAAAACCTCTTTAATCTTGGATCTTACATGTACTGTACATGATATCCTCTTGCATGCGTGCATGTTGATTTAAAGGTCATTTGACATGCACATATATTATATATTACAATTCAACATAGAAACACGCTGCCTGCCGCACAAGGCGCCGAAAGAATGGAAGCTGAGGCATTATTTATGGCTTCCCGGCTGTGTATTTGACGAGAAGCTTCTTCAAAGGCGGAGTCAAGTTGCCACAGTCTTCCAGAAGTAGGATGATGTGATGCGCTTCGCTTTGTGCGTTGTGCGTGTGTGTGTAGCCTATGCGTGTGTGGTTGCTCTCTCGCCCAGGGGTGTCGTACCAAATTCTGGGCCCTGGTACAAGGATTCACTGCGTTATTTTGTGCTTTAACTATTGAAAAATAGCAGATATGCGAGCTTGTAGATCTGCTATTTTTGAAAAATCGTGAAGATATGTGCAAGTCTTTGAAGATTTTTTGAAAAACCTATGTTTCATTGGTTCTCATAATATATGAACAAGTCTTGGTTTACTGTATGCCCTGAATTTCAAATAAACAAAACTGTAAAAAAAAAAGAAAACCTATGTTTCTATGTCAGTGGTGCTCAAACTTTTTCATGTCAAGGACCCCCAAAATTATATGTATTTTTACCATGGACCCCCATCTCAAAATATTTAGTTCCATGGATCCCCCAGAAGGTAAATTTGAGTCACAAATGTTGGCTTAAAAAATACATATATTCAAAGATTTGCACACATTTTCACGACTTATCAAAAATAGCAGATCTACAAGCTCGCAGCGCGGCACTCGGTGCCGCGCTGTGAGCTTGTATGTCTGCTATTTTTCAATAGCTAAAGTATAAAATAATGCGCCCTTGTGACGCCCCTGCTCTCGCCACACCCTTCCACCCCTCCACCCCTCCTCCTCCCATTGTCGGTAACCCCCACCGGAGCCGTCGTCTTGTCGCTACAGAAGAGTGCTTCGCATGACATCAACTCAAGAGCGTTTCTGGGGAAACCGTTGTCAGGGAAACTGTGTGAAGGTAAGGGTGTCCTGGGAGAGAGCCAGTCATACAGGTGGAAGGAAATCCATAGGCGGTCTGTACATACCCTGTAGCCCGAGGGGGCTTCCGTGTGCACAAACAGACATGGGGTGTGTATACCTTATGAAATGTTGATTAACACATTATGGCCGTGGAAGGAGTGTTAATTGTGTTCTGGGGGATGATGCTGTGAGCGCTATATACCGGTACGAGTTTCCATCTGCTTTGTAAGGCAGAACTAGGAAAGGTTTATGCCGGCCATTGCCGGGGCTGTGGTCATAGCCTAATAAACCGGTTATGGCCAATAAAACTACCAGAAGCCCAGCTTACATCATGCCCTCCTGAACCGAACCAAAGACACATTACTCGGAAGCACGGGTGACACCTTCACATGCAGAGAAATGTGATTCCTTTGATGTGATGGTGTTAGCGCAATCTTTTACATCAAAGCATGTTTGATGTGTTTACACTTTACACCAAAGGGTGTATTTCCTCTTGCAAAAGGCTACATTCAGATCAGAAAACAGCTAATGCAACATTAACATGAATAAATCATCTCTAATATTCTGCTTATATATTATATATTTATTTCTTTTTTTTTTATTAATTCAGTCACAGTCAGGATCTCAGTAACTCAGTCAATTAAATTAATTAATCAATGAATTACTCGAGCAGTTTCAAATTCAATTCAATGTGATTCATTTACATGACAATGTTGTTCGTCCAGGCAAATAACAGATGATAATAGGTTGCTTACTGTCAGTGTTAAGTATGACCTCGTTGGAGATGGCTGTCCCCAGGTCATTGGAGGCATAGCAGATGTATTTGCCCTGGTACTTCTTCAGGGGGCCGGTGCCGATGCCCGATGCACCTAGATCCGAAGCGAAGGAGCCAGTGCCCTCGAAAACCTTCAGCTCTGGGTCAAGGGATGGGTCGAACTCTTCTCCATCCTTTGTCCATCGGAAACTTGATCACAGGGGGAAAGGTCAGACGTGAGAATTCACTTTGTATCCGTAATTTTATATACAGTATATTCTTTTTTTCAATTTTTTATCCCACGATTTTGCAACCCGTTTTCACCCTGTGCCAATTGTCTATGTCATCCTGGGCTCTGCTCTCCCTCTGCCGTGCCTGGGGAGACAACGCACTGACCTCATGCTTCCTTCTTGCATGAGTAGTCCAAGTTGTTTCTTTTCACCTGACAGGGGGGATTTCCATGGGATGGACGTAGCGCGTGGAAGGAACACGTTATTCCAACCAGTTACTTTCCCCTCCATCAGGCGCCCCGGCTGGCCAGGGGGAGGCATTATTGAGACCAGGATTACTGCATGTTTTTGTGAGGGTATCAACCCTAGGAGACACGGGGAGAACATGCAAACTCCACACAGATATACCGTATATTCTGTGGCGAAACTTGAATATGGGGTCTGTTTTTGTTTTTATGCAAAGCTCTTTATGATTGAACTACAACATGGTGACATGATAAGCGTGAAGACTGGTCTGCTGCTGGCCGGTCCTCACTTTAATATAGGATAATCGCAGAAAATAGCTGATTTACAAGCTCACAATGCTGCATCATTTTGTCGATTTTTACTATTTTTGCACAAAGCAAAGGTATAAAATAGCACTTATGTAGGTAGTTAAAGCGGCAACATGTTTCTATGAATAAAATGTAATTCTGTCCAATCTGTATGGTAGAGAATGTTAATACAATATAACTTATACAATTGGGGTGGTTGTATTTGGTCTCCCTGCTCTTCTATTTAGTTCATGTCAAAGTCCATGTCTAAAGTGTCTAAAGTCTGTGTCTTGACCTAATGGTCAAGATTCAATTTATCCCCTGAACAATCAGGCTCTTATGCTGCATTCACACTGAGAGAAGCCAAGCTAATGGTTTGCTTGGTAATTCAATGTATTCTCTATGCAAACCAGCTTTAAAACTTTCCAAGCTTTTTTTCCAGCTTTGAAATTTTAAAAGCTGGTTTGCATAGAGAATACATTGAATTACCAAGCAAACCATTAGCTTGGCTTCTCTCAGTGTGAATGCAGCATAAGGCTACAAGCTTTTATCATGTTAAAAATGTCACACAACGAGATTCAAATCTGGGGTAGAAAAGGAAAGTTACTATCACCTACATGCGTGCTCTGCTGGCGCAAGTATACGACAGCAGTGCTCCTGTCAGGAGCAACCGCTCCTACATCTATCTGGCTTTGTCCGTTTGTCACACGTCTGTCCAGGCACAGACATGGCGTCACATTGGCCAAGATTTGCGGGACGCTTAATGAAATTAACTCATAAATAGCACCCCTCACTTCACACTGGGTGTGATTTTGTATTTAAAATAGCCTATATAAAACCTGCCTCTTGATTATTCAATTCACTGAGAAAGTAATCGATAGAATAATCACTAAGATAATCGATAGTTGCAGCCCTAATTGAAATGTCATATCAGAACGAAATTCCCTTCCTTGAAAGGAGTTCAAAGACATAACAGGGGACTATCATTTCAGCTTATTTAAGATGAGGAAACAAATCAGCGTATCCCCAAATCTGCATGAAGTCCCCCTTTTAAATATGGGAGCCACAGGCTTACAGTATGCTGTGTAATTGTGATATAAATCTTTTCCTCTGCAAATGGAACAGTTTTCCACTTCGGAGCACTCTCAAAAGATTGCTCGGGGGCTTAATGACATTTATCCCTTGTTGAAATTGTCTGGGGGAAGCTGTGCTCTCATGTAATACTAATATGTAGATGTCGGAGAGGGAAGGTCACCCATTCAAGGGTGCTGGTGGTAACCGTTAGGCCATTCCACTGCATGGCTATCTTCTCTCCTATATATTAAATTACTTTATTAAACAAATGCTTAAACAAATGCTTAAACAAATCCTTAAACAAATGCTAAAATGCTAACAAACCAAGATTAAACAAAAAGTCAAAAAGGAAAAAGGAAAAGGAAAAAACGGTTATTGAATCAAAACCTTGGCGGAGGGTTTCCGGTGGCTTCGCAGCTCAGGCCGACGTCTTCCAGATGGAACAAGGTGACAGAAACAGGGTGGGTGGTGATAACCGGCGGCTCCTTTACTGCAAGGAACAAGCATGCACCGAGCTTAGTGATCAATCCATCACATCACAATATAGACGCTGTCGAGCAGAGACCTTGTATCTCCATTATTTCATCTTTCTATGTTTTAGCGATAAATGAATGGATGAAAAATATTGTTCTTATAAAATAAATATAATATTTCACTAGCCTAGCATTAGCCAGACTGATAACATGGATTCACTCACACGTTCCACCACGGTATCAGTCTGGACTTCGGCGCATACAGTAGGAAGCGAGTATGAGAAATCCGAAAATGACCGGGCCAATCAGTGACTGCATTTCAACTGAACAGTGTAACGCAGTCACTGATTGGCCCGGTCATTTTCTGATTTCAGACTGATACCATGGAGGAACATGTGAGTGAATCCACTTCATCAGTCTGGCTAATGCCAGGCTAACGTTATTTCGCCTATAATGACGAGCTTTTATAAATATTGAACCAATGAAAAGTATTAACAAGGGCATGTGACGAAATAATAGCTGGAACACAGCTGTTCTTTTTTCCATTTCATAAAAAGGTTTTGGCATACAAGGTTTCCACCTGACAGCATATAAGCTCTACTTGCACACACACATAGAAGTGCGCCCTCCATGTCCATGACCTGCTGTGTGGCCATATAGGGTATGTTTAATAACTCCTGATGACAGAAACACACGCACACACGCACGCGCGCATGCCACGCACGCATGCCACGCACGCACGCACGCACGCACGCACGCACGCACGCACGCACGCACGCACGCACGCACGCACGCACACACACACACACACGACTCAATATTACCCCACTGTTATTTAAGACAGTCTACCTCAGTGGACAGCTTTAAGTCTCAACTTAAGACTCATCTCTTTTCTATTGCTTTTAGATAATCCTACCCTAGCCTAAATGTCTTTGCTTGTTGCAATTCTATTTTTATTGCTGTTATCTTCTGTGTTAACATTTTATTTACTTTTGTTTTGCTGTATTGTAATTATTGCTGTTTTGTTTTTTATATTTTGTTGTGTGAAGCACTCTGGGCTGCATTTTTGTATGAAGGGTGCTATACAAATAAAGTTTCATTCATTCATTCATTCACTGTAACACACATCCTATAGACACAGCTAGAGGGAAACCACCCATTTCCATAGCTTAAAAGCCACAATAAATATATTCAGTCAATATCACTTAAAACACTCCCCTGAGAAAGATATGAAACGAAGACTGAACAAAAGAGGGAGAGAGGGGGAGAGAGAGCGAGAGAGTTGAGGGAGAAAATGGGTTGAGATGACAGGAAATTGATACAGCAGCATAATGTAAGAGGAGAGAGTTCATGTACAAGGTACTGTATATAGAACAGAGTGAGCGTGGGGAGGTGGTGGTTTTGGGTGGAGATGGGCAGAGTGTGATCTGGTCTCAGAGCCCTGGGGAAATGAAGCAGAGATTCTGAAGGAGAAACGTAATGACCAGCAGGAGAGATTTCTCTTTCTGTGTCACCGCGGCCCATATCGACCATAAACCATAGACTCAATCCCACTGCCAGCACATAAAAACATGGCAGGGTGGGTGTGTGAGCACAACTAGATACATCCAACCCCTTTTCTTTTACGACCTGCTTTTTTTTTTTACGTTCCCCTGTCAGATTATTTTATATTCAGGCTTTTCCAGCATTCAGGGTCAGGAAGCTTTGGTAGTTGTGGCAATGTTAACCGCATTTGAAAATATAAAACGCATTCCTGTGTGGGACTGGGCAATATATCGATATTATGTCGATATTGCGATATTATACTAGATATATTGGATACCATATGATGACATTCATAATATCATTAAGGCTTATTAAATACAAACAGTAGACACACAGGCTAGACATACAGTAGACTTCTTAGACTGTCTTTTGTGCCGTTAGCAATGAAGATGTATAATGATGCACACGATGGCCACTCTGCTCGTTCAATAGACCAATAAGCTCGGACATAACAACAATTCCTTCAAAAGAAAATGTATATTATCGTCACATTACAACATTATATTTAGCATATTGACAAGCCACATCGAGATATTTGGTGAAAACTATGTTTGATTTTGTCCATATTGCACAGCTCTATTCCTTTGTAATGAGTCGGAATGGAGGTTGTGGCTGTGGTACTTGTTGGCAGAGTTCTTAATTTGACTCTAAGGGAAGTAGACAGAGTCTGTGTCTGAGACAAATTAATGTTATGTTGGTAACTGGGAAAAGGAGGACAGCTGATGGAGGATGAGAGAGAGAGAGAGAGAGAGAGAGAGAGAGAGAGAGAGATGGATTTGCAGAATGGAAATGAGATGAGAGTTGAGCAGACATAAGAGAGTGCAGATGAGAGAGAGAGAGATGAAAGAATGGAGTGACACACAAATAGAAAGAAAAAGAACAGCGAGAGACGAGGAGGGAAGTACTATGCGGTAGAGAAAGAGAGAGAGAAGCAGACAGGAATAACGGGGTGGGAACAAAGCGACTTTAATGAAAGAAATCCCAGTGATAAGACATAATAGGCCTGTTTTCTTCGCTGATCCAATTGAAGTCGGGGCTGTGGCGCCCTGCTCCCATATTGTCAGAGGACGAGGAGAGGAGAGGAGCCCCCTTTTATTCCCCCCCATCTTTGATCCCACAGTGCTGCTGTGTGTGTACAGACATGAGCTCCTCACACTTCCTCCAGTGGGGCTCTCACCTATTAGGAGCCCAGACTAAAACGCACTCCCACGTGCGCACAAACACAGACTTGTAAGCAGGCATGTGTTATAAGCAACAAGACACGCACCATACAAAACACACAGAACAATTCCAAAGAGTGTTAAATTATCTCATTATGCGTCCAGTTTTTACACTCAGAGTCAAGTTAACACTCCAGATTTTGCCGACATGAATTAATGTATTTTCACACACAGACACAAAAACGCACGCCTCCAAGGTTCATGAAGACACACAGCACACACGTGCATTGCACTACACTACACAACAAAAACCCACACACACACACTTTCACCTGAGAGAGCACACTAAACCCAGGTTTATTAATCTTAAGCACAGGGGCAATAAGGCTTTTATTGCGCACTGGAAGCAGGATAACCCTTCGGTGCGATGAAAGTGTTTACAATAGGCTTTGTCAACCACTGCATTATAAGACAGACGGACGGATGGACGGACGGACGGACGGACGGACGGACAGACAGACAGGAAGTTGAAAGCACTTACGATCGCTTATATTGTCTGTGAGTGCACAGTGGCAGCCAGAGAGAAAAGACAGTGAGAGAAAATATGTTAGTTACATCAAACATCAAGGAAACAGAGAGAAAGATAGATAGATAGATAGATAGATAGATAGATAGATAGATAGATAGATAGATAGATAGATAGATAGATAGATAGATAGATAGATAGATAGATAGATAGATAGCTCTTGTATAATTGAACAATGATTATTATGACCTGTGGACCACAGACTCGATGTAATATGTTTTAACCCCTTGTCTCCCTGACACATTTGGGATGCCACTCCTCTATTGATCCAGCCTGCTATCCCAGTGACTCTCATTGACATGACAGAGGCCCACTAATTGCAAGGCAGAAGACACCTTGACCTTTACATCTATGACCTGTTCCTCCTGACCTCCCTCTCGTCACCCCCCTCCCCACGTTCCCCCCTTACCTCTGGCCCCACTGTCACCTCATGCCTGCGGGAATTACGATTGGCTGTTTTACTGCAACTCATTGGCATTTAGAAGAATGTGTGGCTCTGTGGACGTGAGCGCGGGCGTTCCCATGCGCGCCCACAAGCGTGTGTGTGTGTGCACGTTTTTGTATGTGCCCGCGAGTAGGCTTAAGTATGTTTTAACACACTTTCTTGTGTGGGCGGTGTAGGTCTTGACTCACAGCTACTCGTTAGTAGCAATGGTGATGGTAGAAAACAATATTCTCTTAGTATCTGAACTCTGTGGGCAGAGACTAGTGGCAGCAGAAAGGATGCAGAATCAATTTTCCTGAAGGCTCACAAACTCAGTTGTATTTCTACCAGATTGTTGCACTGAAAGGGGCGAGGGAGAAGTGAGCTGAGAAACAGGGAAAAGAAAATAGCCTCCACGTCGCTTGATTTTCCTCATCTAGCTAAGCTATGTTGTTGATTGAATTACTCCACAATGCGATGCTGGTTTGCACCAAGGAAACCAGATCAATAATGAAACTAATCAATGCAAGGCACGAGGGGGGGAGGATGGGGGATCAATTAGAAAGTAATTAGAAACACAGCGAATAACCACAGACTTTAGCCAGAAGTAACCCAAGAAACCTTAGCAACTGTGGTTATCATCTGACGCAGCCATGAACAATGACTGACATTGAACCAGGAAAATGATAAGCCTGCTCGATTACATCTGTGATAATTAATAACTAGTGAAAAAAACGGATCATTGTTATATGGCTTAGATGACTCGCTAATCTGATGTCACAGCATAAGGCCACTGGACGATCATCATTATTTCAAGCTTTTGCCTCAATAAAAATTAATGAGCTATTAGTTTTATAGCGAAAATAGCAGATTTTAAATAGCAACAATAGCAAGAAAAGAGCAAGCTCGCATTGTGAGCTTGTGAGCCAGGGTTTTCATGTCTTTTTGCTGATTTATAAAAAATATATACAGTACAGAATATACAGTACAGTATATTAAAAAAAAAACCTGCTTCTCGATTACGCTATTAACCTACATGAGCCAGATCAAGTCCATATTTTCGGTTAATTGCCCGCCCAGTCCTACTACTACAGCGTTCACCTCACAAAGGAAGTCGGCTTCAATGACTGTCGCATGGTAATGAATGACATGAAGTCTTGCAGTACTCACAGTTGGAAGGAATGTGTATGGCTGCCTGGCAGGGCTGCGGAGCTAGGGATAAGATGGGGAGGAGGAGGAGGAGGAGGAGAGGGGTGCACTGCCCCCTACTGCCAACCTGCTGTCGCTGCGTGTGAGGCATTGCTCACTGTCCCATCAAAGTCCCACCTGCTCACACACACGTAAACACACACAGAGGGCAACCTCGGGTGTGTGTGCGCACACACACGCACACGCACGTGCACGCGAAACACTTGCGCTGAGCTGAGTGTGTGCGTCTCTCTCTCTCTCGTCCTCTTTGCCGTCACGCCTTGTCTTTGCCTCGTCTCTCGTGGGTCCTTCACTTCCACTGGTCTCTCTCTTTCTCTTTTTCTCTCTTCTTTTGCTCAGGTCAACGACCTCCTGCTGCTCTCCTCTCTACAAGATAGAAAAGAGGGAGGGGGAGGTAGGAGAGGAGGAGAGGAGAGGAGAGAGGGGGGGGGGGCAGAGGGGGGGCATGTGTCAGAATGGGAGATAAATGATCCCGTACCATGTGGTCACAACTGCAGACAGACAGAGACTTAACACAGCCAGGACAAATTAACCATATAGAACAAACCAAGAACCACAGACGATGTCTGTCACTGCACCACTCCCCGTTGAAGAAGTCCATTTGGTTAATAACGCCACCAGTGGACCATATGGAAGGGCCTTTCAGGCAGGCAGATGGACTGAATGCCACAACAAGAGACTGAACAGAGACACACTCTCCCAGGGCCCATATGGACGTGAGATCAGTACAAACGCAGATGAATGGAGTGTCAGATCAGATAATAAGCATGACAGACATACAAATAGTCAGTAATTAGGTGGTGGTGGTCGGGGGAGGAATTGAAACGAATCGGAACAGCTCTTTACTGTT
>NC_137818.1:31496105-31503605 GCF_963921795.1 Nannobrachium achirus | reverse complement strand
CGACACATCCCCATTCTGATCACTAGGTTAGCATTCACCAGCGTCGGCAGGTTAGCTACTCACCGGTTAGCATTCACCAGCGTTGGCAGGTTAGCTACTCACCGACTAACAAAACCCAACTGGATATAAGAGCTCTCTTCAGGTTATACCTTGATCACAGCAACGCCCTGTAACTCTTCCTCAGGGATGTTACCTTTGTTCCTGCCCACCTCTTACTAACTTGTCTGTCCCTACCTGCAGCCTCCTTTAAATAGGAGTGGATCCTCCCACAGGTCAGGGATCTCCATATACAGTATGGGCATAAAAAGGACAATGACGGATTTCATTTGCGAGTGCGACAACCACACTGGTTATCATGAGATTGACACAATATGTCCATATATGGGCATTCCCAGATATGTGCCTAATAATGATTACATCAGGGATCTTGGCCATGCTGAATATGGGGCGTGACGTGAGGCGTGACATGACGCACGCACGCACGCACGCACATGATCTGCAGGTTTTCATACCGTAGGTCGCATTTATAACAAGCCTTATAAGCCATACAGGAGTACATCTACACATTCAGAAAGCATCGGGCTAATGGTTGTACCTCTGATGGATAGTTAGATTAGATTGCCGACCACCTCTTAAGAGAAGTGAACTCACTGCTCCTGAGTTGGACTGTTTCCAGTAGGGGATCAGCCATGCCTAATTGCCTGTTCTGGATTGGCCATATACCGGTAGAATGTGTCCAGAGCAATATCAGAGCATTGCTCTGCAGCAGTGGTCCTCAAACATTTAATGGACATTATTTCTAGGGATGTCCCGATCATGTTTTTCTGCTCCTGATCCGATTCCGATCATTTGATTTTGAGTATTTGCCGATACTGATTTTTCCCGATCCGATCTTTTGGCAATGCATTAAGAAAAAAACAAACAAAAAAAACAGTAGTTTTTTTTAATTTAAATTAATCACCCGAACTCTCTGATCACCCAATCTGATCGGGACATCCCTAATTATATATATTCTTTTGAATTGTATTTATGAAATACTTGTTGGAAAATGTGTGATTTCTTTGTTTAAACATGTTTTAATCTTTTGAAATGTATACAGGTATATACAGTATACATATATTTTTTTAACGTAAAAAAACATACAAATTGTTTGGGTAAACACTAAACACTGTTTTATAGAATCGAAAATTCAGTGGCAATTTAGATATTTCAATACTAAAATACAGGAATTCAAATATTTTTTTCAACTGTGTTGCATTAGGCCAATTAAAGGTTCAAGGTTCAAGTTTATTTGTCTCCCTTGGGAGAAATTTGTCTTGGAGACAGAGCCACATCTGCATTGTAAATATAAACACTTAACAAAGACAAAAAACTAAACACTAAAAGAAAAAACAGATTGCACCCAACCCCATGATACAGTGCCTCTACTCAATTGGTTACTAGTCTGTCATTTAACTTTTTAATTGACAGAGGAACAAATGAGTGCTTATACCGGTTCAATACATGCAGGGAGTCAGACAATACGTTCCAAGCTTGTGGTGATCGGGGGGATGGCCATAACCATACGGGGGGTCACACGGACCCCCCCTGGCCACAAGCATCTGTGAAACCGTCAAATATTCTAAAACAAAGGCGAAAGGTTGCAAACTTAAGCTCACAGACCGCCCCCTACATGGAGTACTGCCGCTGGGCCTGGCCATACCCATGATCTTCCCTGCCATACTTGCTAGCCTATCTATTTGAGAGTTAACAGTCAGGTTACCAAACCAGCTAGACATACCATCTTAGACATACCATCTCTCAAAATGAATTCTATACTAGCCCTGTAGAAAGTCAACACAATATTCACTCTGACTCCAAAAAGCCTATAAGTCTTTGAAGAAAGACGTTGATGTATCTTAAAACAACAGGTTGTAACATGCATGTGCCAGCTCAGATCAATCTGCATTCCTAGATACTTATACAGGTAGGAGGAGACCTGTTTGATGTTATGGTCGTGAACACTAATCATACTGAGGTCTCCTATGGACCTGGGGTCTACTACCAACTCTGTTGGCTGAGGATGTTAGAATCGCTCTCGAGCAGACTGAGTATCACGGTGTCATCTGAAAACGTAGTAACACATTTATTAGAATAGGAGCTGCAGCTGACACACATCGTCCGTGTATACGGTAAACAGAAATGAGGAGCTGACTGTTCCTTGGGGCACTCCTGTACTACCAAGTGTCTCCTCAGAAAGCACCGAATTGAATCTCACCATCTGTGGTCTTCTTAAATACCATTAATTATAAAGGGGTTCACATCCTAACTGTGCTAATTTACTCAGCAGAATGTCTGGATGTACTGTATGGTATTAAACGCAGAACTAAAGTCAATAAAAAGTAATCTGGCGTATGCTACCTTACTTTCCAGGTGTTTCAGAGTGAGATGTGCAACTGTAGAGATTGCATCGCATCGAGGTCCTACCTCCTTTCGGAGTGCCTCCGTCAGAATCCTCTCCAGTGATTTTACTACATTTGATGTTGATTAACTTCACAACATCTATATACAGTAGGTTGCTGTGAGGGAGGTGCAAAGATAATGTTAATTTTCTTCAATAAATTGTAAAAGCCAGTAAATGATTAGCAGGATCAAGGTCCAGGATCAAGAATGAGGGGTTTACAGCTCTTGTGAAACAGGATCATGAAGAAAGACACTTACTACACCGCCTGCGGTACATCTAAGCAGTAAGTAAGCTAGTAGTAAAAGGGCTAACACTGGAGAGGGTTACCAGGGAAGAGAGCATTGCCTGGAATGTTGAATCTCCATATATGGAGATAACCTACGCATCACACAAAGTCTGACCTCACCAGCCCATACTTGGGCATGGACGACTTATATCTCCATATACGGAGATGGCCATATATGGAGATACGATGACATCACAGAGTCCACAGCTGATGATGTGGCGTGATGTCATACAATAAACAAACAAGCCCTATACTGATGCGATACGATGACATCACAGAGTCCACAGCTGATGATGTGGCGTGATGTCATACAATAAACAAACAAGCCCTATATACTGATGCGGAGATATGAGCAGGGCAAAGGTGTGACGTGTGACGTGTGACCGACCGACCGACCGACCGACGGACGGACGGCCGGTGGAGGTTTTCATAGTAAACTGCTCCCTGACGGTCGCAAAAATGTTTATTAAGATAAGAAAATAAAGTGTAAAGTTCGCCAAGTCCTCATAGACTCCCATTGAGCTGAAGGTTTTTTGGTACCGAACAGCGACATCTGCTGGGCCATTAATTGGAACAGCAGCTTCAAGGAGAACCCAAAAGCTTCATTTCCAGCGAATGGAACTGAATATGTTTGGGTATAACTGTTTGGGTTTTGGGCTGAAGAGGAGCTTTTCCTACTTGTTCTGTACCTTCATGTACCGGTACGTATCTTGTGTTATCTCAATATATTTATTATCACTATGTGTCTGTCTGAGTCTCGGTTTTCAGGATCCCGGTGTATTTCTGGGCCCGGCTCCAAAATCCAAGAGTAGGCAAAGAGGATTGCTCAATAAAAAGTATATATTGGGGGTACAGAAGGAGAACAAGGTGTGAGTGTGATGGAGAAGGAGCCAATGCTTTTTGTGCAGAAGAAGTTATTAAAAATAATAAAAGCAGACCTGCAGTGTTCTGGAAATAGCTTCCAGATATGCAGTGCGGCGCATAAAAACTGCTTCTCCAGGTTTCGTTGTGACTGGGTTCAGAAAGCAGACCTGTCCCAGAGGCTCTACATCTGGATGGTTCATGGTGCGGCACAAGATCAGATATCTATGCAGGCAGACAGGAAGACAGGTACAGTGGTCTGACGAGGTGATCAGACAGATAAAGTGGCATATGCTCCAGTGGGTCCCTGTGTCAGATGGCAGACCTTAACAGGGAATATTCCGGTGATTTGAGCAGGGGCAGCAAAGGGGAACACTATAATAGGTTAGGTGAGTGAGTGTATGCGGGAGAGAGAGAGAGAGAGAGAGAGAGAGAGAGAGAGAGAGAGAGAGAGAGAGAGAGAGAGAGACAGCGGAGGGAGAGAGGGAGCGAGGGGAGAGTCATGCAAGGCTGCCATGTAATGAGACTCTGCCTTCTGAGCGCAACCACCTAAACATGGTGATGCGAGACTGATGTGAGACGAACACACACACACACACACACACACACACACACACACACACACACACACACACACACACACACACACACACACACACACACACACACACACACACACACACACACACACACACACACACACACACACACACACACTCACACACACTGTGAGCGCGGCATGGGGCCGGCGAGGCCCCGGCCATTATCACCGAGGTGAGTGACACTGACACGGCAGCAGATGCCTGATTTCACAACCTCATTGCGTCCGCTGTGCAGCTGTCAAAGATCCAATCCCGGCCCTGTTACCTGCCTCACTGGACCGGGTCAAAGGTCACACCCCAAGACAACTGCCGCAGCTGGGCGGTGCTGGCCACGGCCCCACCCACGTCGTTTCTGAGTGCCTTTAAAAAACTATTAACAGGAGGACATCAAAGGGCTTCATCAGAAGTCGTTCAATCCCCGAGCTAAAAGAGACGTTGTGGACTGGGGCCAGTGGTTCGCAACCCCCTGGAATTCCCTCAAGGGACCGCCCCAGGGGACCTTGAAGGGGTTTCCAGGGGGTCCCCAGGTAAATGATTGCTTGTTAAGAATCAAATGGACCATTACGGGTCTGTTGCTCAGAAAGCGTACAAATGGAACCAAATGAACTGTAAAGGTCTGTTTGGTTCCATTTTTACTCTCAAGAGTAAAAAGAAAAAAGTGAGCGGTGTTATTTATGAGTTAATTCCATTAAGCGTCCCACTGGCCAATCACAGCGCATCCTGCGAAGCTTGGCCAATGGGACCCTGGGCGTACAACAAACCTTGAGCCTATGTGCCAAGATGTAGGCCATATCTAGGCCAGATGTAGGCCACGCTTCAGAGCAAGGACATTTTTTGGGGAACGGACAAAGCAAGATGTTGGAGCTTAGCAGATTGGTTTCCCATCAAAATATATTATTAAATGGGGGTCCATGGCCTAATCTCGCATATCAAACTTGGGGTCCTCGAAAGTCAGGGTGACCGAGCAATGAAGATTCAGAGCGTGTTCTATTCTATTCTCCACAGGGACGTGTGAGTACAGGCAGGACATTAGCCACAGCGACATGGCCACGTATCAAGCTAGCAAGCCTAATCGACCAGATCAATTCTCCAAGTGGATCCATTATTCATGTTCCTCCAGCTTTGGGGCGTTTTGCTTACATGAAAAGGTTTTGGTTGTGGCTGAGGTTTTTGTATTAATGTTATTCAGTTTGCCATCAATAGCAAAGTTTAATTGCGGCCCTAGCAGTGTGCAGTGAACACCTCCTGTCAGCCATTAGATGTCAAATTGTGCCCCTTCAATCGTAGTAATTCGTATTAAGTAGACACAGTGGGTGACGTCGGGGTCTTTCAATCAGAGCCCGACAGATGCCAGATTTGAGGGTCACGACGAAACACAATTTTGGAGCGTCCTAAACCACATGATGTTTAATTACCAATGTTTTGACAGATATTTGATGAACAAGCAAAGAAGTAAATATGAAATGCTCACAAGCTCAACTTTATTTTATTTAACCACTTAAGCCCTATCCAAAAATGCTTATATATATATATATATTATTTTTTTTACTGTTTTCTAACTTTTCAAAACAGCAACGCCAAATTGAAAGTGGTTCAAAATCAGGACAAAGTAGATGCATAGACCAGATGGATATCATCGGTCTATCTCTAATTCCAATAGGCACTATCTCTGTAAAGGCAGAGCGTGGCAACACCTTCAACAAGCCTTACTATTGAAAACACTGTAGGGAAGGGGATAAATACATAAGATCAAACCATAGGAGCCAAATCAGGGTCAAAGGGTTCACACACAAATCGCTAATTCCCCATTGTGAAAATAGCCCACGTTGTCATATCAGGGTTTGTAGTCTCACATGGTCTCATGAGGAGTCGATATATTGGTATCAAAGGGGCCTGTTGGTTGGATTTGTTCAATGTAAACTGTGCAAGTTATGCTATAATCTAGTCTGGAAGTATTTTCAGTATTTGGATCAATTGAGCAGCATCTTTATTGTATTTTGCTTCATTGTATTGTGTAGTGTATATACTGTATTGTGTGCGTGCATGTGCGTGCATGTGCAAACATGTGTGCAGCCCTGTGTCCTGTCATGGCTTGTCTTTAAATATTAACCACCTCCAGCTGTGAAGATGTGTAGGGGGAGGAGGTGAGGCGGAAGGGGGGCAAAAAAATAAATGAATACGTGCCCCCCCGCCTTCACACAGCCCCTCTCCCCTCATCCCTTCAGGGGTCGTCTGTCTGGAAAAACACCAGACCGAAAAAGAGAAGAGGAGAGAAGGAGGAAGAAAGAGAGCCGTTTAAATGGAGGAGCTCGGGGAGTGCTGTGAGAGAGAGAGAGACGGACAGACAGAAGTCAGGCCCCTGCGGAGGGGAGTAGAGGAGAGAGATTGCAAGGGTCAACGAGCAGGAAACGTGAGTAAGCGAGGGTCCTGGTGACCAAGGTGGTGCTGGCAGGGGGCTGAGGGGGGGGGCTGGGGAGTCGGGCCCCCCAGCAAAGTAAATTATTTATAGGCCTCCCTTTCCTGTGGACACAATTTGCCCTAAATTCACCCAAATTCATAATTCATATGCAGGCCATAGATTTGGCAAGGGCCCAGGCTGACGGTGCCCCATCCTTCCATATACAGTACCTTGATTTCCTGCTGTCAGGGGCGTCACAGGTGGGGGGGTTGGGGGGGGGAGGAGTGGGACTGAGTTACTAGGGCCCAAGGGGGGCCTTAATTATTTCATACTTTAGCTATTGAAAAATAGCAGATAATATACAAGCTCACAGCGCTGCGAGCTCGTAGATCTTTTAAAGTTGTGAAAATGTGTGCAAATCTTTGAATGTATGTATTTTTTAAGCGAACATTTGTAACTCAAAACTAAATATTTTGAGATGCAGGTCCGTGGCCAAATACATTATCATTTTGGGGGTCCTTCACATGAAAAGGTTTGAGCACCACTGACATAGGTTTTTCCAAAAACCTTAGAAGGATTTGAAATATTCAAAGACTTGCACACATTTTCACAATTTTTTCAAAAATAGCAGATCTACAAGCTCGCAGCGCGGCACTCGGTGCCGCGCTGTGAGCTTGTATATCTGCTATTTTTCCAATAGTTAAAGCACAAAATAACACGTAATAATGCGTTCCCAGTCTAAACCCCCCCCCCCATGAAGAACATTCATGGGGGGCCCGCAGGGAATCCTTGTAACCCCGGGCCCAGAATTTTGTGCGACACCCCTGCCTGCCGTCTCCTTCCCTCTCTCTCCATCCCCCGCTCCCTCTCTCTGGCAGGGCCCATACTTAATGCATGAGCCTGTTGCAGT
>NC_137818.1:31268605-31491105 GCF_963921795.1 Nannobrachium achirus | reverse complement strand
ATGTTCATGATCTTACAACATATTTTAAATGTATTCTGTCAAAACTTTCTCTAAAATTACACAAATATTTGTGACTCTTCCTGATAATATTCTCTATGTAATCCATAAACATTTTTTTGGTTTAATCATTAATAAAGGTATGATTTCTCACTATTTGGAATGTCACACCAAATGATTTAGTGTCACACCGTATGATCATATCTTCATGTGTCAAAGCAAACTGTGTTTTAACCTACCTATTAGTGAGTACTGAACTTTACTGATTGATTAAACAATTACCCAGGATAACATGGCCTTAATATTTCTGAACAGGATATTATTGTAGGGCTTTAACATGGGATAAGAAAGAATTGTAGTAGTAGATGGATGATGAGGATGTGCACAGGAATGCTACGCACACCTAAGTCTTCTGCCGGCCCACGGCAGAAGGATCCTAAAGGGACAATAAGGCGCATAGCCACACTTGGAGCCAAGGCATTGAAGGCAACATTTTATTAACACCAATTAGTGGAAACAGAACTCAGCATTCAGGTAAATTGCTTTTTTCCGAAGTCTCCTGAACTTGAACACAGCATTTTGTGTTGAACAAATGTAATTAGGAATCATGACATTACACCACATCTCCACTAGCTAAAGAGTGCTGGGTTGCGCAACTCTGAAAATAGCTGATCTACAAGCTCTCGCAGCACAACGTGTTGAGAGCTTGTAGATCAGCTATTTTCGCTAGTTTTGTCTCGGGTCCTACCTTAACACTGTCCACTGTCCAGTCCAGTGAGTCAAAGTACAAAAGTATTAGATCAGATTAGATTATACATTTAGACTGTATTGTACATCAGCCAGTCGTATTTGGTGAGGGTAGCAAACCGGCTGCCTTGTTGCGGTTCTGCTATGCCACAGACAACCTCCTGCTCTTCGTAGAAAATGCAGTCTCGCCCCTTTGGCTCCTCTCTCCTTGCTGGGTCATTGTTTAGTTTCTCCCTGTACTTTCTCGTTCTCTCAGCACTTGTCATTTTCCAGCTGACAAAAGAAAATGGAATGTATAGTTTAAGACAAAGAGAAAATATTGTTTAGATTGAAACAATATGTTAAGGTTTCTGTGAAGGGGTTTCTGCTCTGTCTGATGAATTTGAAGTATCACTGAATGAAGCTAAATTACATTTTATGTAAAAATGTTTAAAACAAATGTTTAAATGTACAAAAGAGACATGGAACTTTGTTATTTGTTGTTATATCTGTAGTTAAATACAGTATAAATCATATGGTGTGACAGTCAAGTCATATGGTGTGACAAGCAGACATGTCACACCATATGATTAAGTGTCACACCATATTACTGTTTTCTCCATTTAGGTTTACCTTGAGGCTACTATGTACACATTAGCATGCTAACAGCATGCTAGCTATAACAAAGCAGCCTAGATCTACATGGAAATATGACCAAAACTTCAAATAACTTAAGCTTTTTTTAAAGAAAAGGTGTCACACCAAAAGACATCCAGAATGGTGAGTTTGTCAACGTTTCAACAAGATGGCATTTCATGAAAATGTTAAAATCATAACTCACCTCAGACACCTGTCTTGCAGTTGTGCTGGGAGTGCTGAATAGCCTTACAGAAGAAGGACCTCTCTAGCCAATAGGTGTCCAAATAATTGCCTGTTTAATTTTTCCAAACTAGTGTCACACCAAATGATTTTGGGTTGGGGGACAAAATGTTTTTGATCAGAAATGACTGAAAACATTATGCTTTGACTTTGAAAAGATATAGGCTCAAAATAGACATTTTTTTTTAGCCTAAATTCATTTTCAAATGATTTTTAGCAATTCTTTTTCTTAGTTTTATTCAAGTTCCCACTTTGAGAAACAAGGTCAGGACAGTCACACCATATGAGTTTTGCCATGTTTGGTTGAAGATTCTGAAGAAATGAGGAATGAAATGTTTTAATCTTGAGTAAGTTCACATAAAGCTTAATGTCCTGCACAATATTCAGAAGGTTTTTGACAAATATATTTTTTATTTATACATGTTTGACACCGAGGACAGCGAAAACGTTACGTCACGTCACCCACCCACATATTGTATAAATGTGTGATGCAGATTTTCATCGATTTCACAGATAGATTCATAGACTTGTTTGACAGCACTGTCATCAGTCTATGTTGGATGCGTGTTAACTTGACCTTTCACTCTGTACTTGGTCTGCTATTTTTTACCTCTACACCAAACCTATTTGCCGAAAATAGCCGATCTACAAGCACTCGACGCCTCGCGCCGCGAGGCGTTGAGAGCTGGCTAAAGTTCTCCTCAGAACAGGGATGCGAGGGTTCGAGTTGTTAATTTAAAAGAATGATCCTATCACAAAGATTTGGTGGCCCCCCTGTAGTAACTCCGAGGACCCCCTAGGGGTCCCGGACCCCCTGTTGAAGACCCTGGGTCTACACAGTCTCCTTGCAAAGAAATAAGCTGAGAGAACATCCTGGAAATAGAAAGACAAAAAAAACGCTGAACTCATTATCTAAAAACACTTTCTAACAACAAAATTAAAGGGTGGTAACTGAGATGCACGCATGCACTTGCACACACGCTCAGAAGCTCACACACACACACACACACACACACACACACACACACACACACACACACACACACACACACACACACACACACACACACACACACACACACACACACACACACACACACACACAAGCATGCGCACTCACGCAGTCTCCAGATTCTAATGCACACACGCGTCACGCGTGTGTGCACTCTCTCTCTCACACTCGCAGATGCTCACTAAACCTCCACATCCATGCCTTTGGGTGTGATTTGCTTCGTTAGCAGCGGCATCATCAGTCAGATTCTGTGCCTGAAGTGCAGAGCCTGCTAATTACAAACACACCCTAGGACCCATGGAGATGATGCAAGACGTGATGCACAGAAGCATCCACAGCACAAACATGCAAATGCATCAACACATTCAGCTCACATCATACTTGAGTATTTGTATATTATGTTTATACCGGTACTTAATGTTTGACCTTCACTCCATTTAGTCCACTACATTTCAAAGACAAATATTGTCTTTGGACTTATTCTAAGAAGGGAAATGTACATTATAAATTAACTACTTCCAATATGGTGAAAACAGCAGATCTACAAGCTCATGTAGATCTAGCAAGTTTGAGTGTTTGATTGCGACCGTAGGTCGCTACTTAGAATGAAAACCTCCAGCTCATGTCTGTCTGTCTATCTGTCTGTCTGTCCATCCGTCACTCTTCTGACATCGACAAAAAACTAAAAATATTATTGAACTCAAGTCTCCATGGCATGGGTAATCAATAGAAAAAATGAGATTTTGGCGGTGAACTACTCCTTTAAACAACCAACCGCAATCACTTGCAAATGAATTCCGTCCATGTCCCTTTTATGTCCATATATGGAGATCCCTGAATATCCCTCAATATTAGGGCGTTCTATTTTAATATTTTCTTCTGCTAAAAGTAAAACTCAATAAAGTGTTGATGTACTTTTTAACAGAAAGCATGAACAACTTTCACTTGTGGTTGAGTAACATTTGACCAGGAGTATGGTACTTTGACTCTGTCCTCCAATGCACATCACCGGGGCAGATAAACCAACGAGGAACATGCGCTGATCAACACAAGTGGTTGTGTATTCAGTAAAGGCTGAAAACAAAGCCAATCTACAAATACAACAATCTACAAACTCAAGAGCTTGTAGATTTCTATTTTTATTTTTTATTTTTTTGCTTCACTGGCACGTGACACCATCACAGCAAGTATAAATTAAGCAAAACACGCACCCGCAAATGCTGCGATATGCTGCAGTGTATGTTGGACATGGGAGGTAATGGTGTACAAGCCCTGGTAGGAATGCTGTGCTGGTCATAACATTAGCCGGGGTAAATAGGAGCAATCATGTGGCATTATGAAATTAAGCGGAAGAGCCATTAGGAGTGACCTTCTCCCTCTGCTTCCCTTGCTGCTTTCAGCATCTTCAGCCTCCGCCTACAGCATCTCTCCCTTCCTCTCTCTTTATCTCTGTCACTCAGCCTCGCCTGAACTATTTTTCACTCTCCACAGTTCTCCTTCTTGTTTTAGTTCCCATTCTGACCTTCACTGTTTTCCTTTTGCTAAGAATCCTAAACTGGCACGTCAGCAGAGATTCTTGAGTAAAGGTATGTGTGTGTGCGCATGTGTTTGTGTGTGAGCGTGCGTGTGTGTGCATGCATGGGCACGGGCACAGGCACTGTCAGAAAGATCAGAGAGAAGGAATAAAGGAAGATCAGACAGCTGAGAGAGAGAGAGAGAGACGGAGAGAAAGTATGTGTGTGTGTGTGTGTGTGTGTGTGTGTGTGTGTGTGTGTGTGTGTGTGTGTGTGTGTGTGTGTGTATTTGTGTGTGTGTGTGCGTGCGTGTGTGCGTGCGTGCGTGCGTGCGTGCGTGCGTGCGTGCTTTGCACGCTAGCAGCCTTTGGGGATCAACACATGGGTCTGCCAGAGTGTCAAGCAGGTCCAGCAGAAAACAGCTGACAACAGTGCAGAGGCCCAGACACCGGAGACGGCACAACACGCTAGAGAGGACATCACAATGCACTCACAACACAAACAACATGCAACATCACTAGAGGGAAAGCAGCAATCATTATTCAAATGCATTTATAAAAATGCATGAGTATAGTCAGCGCCTAAGAGCACAAAACATATTTGGTTCCTTATGTTTCCGCTTCGTTACATTTTTTCTTTTAAAAAACGAAACTGTTTTGTTCTTTTGTTTGTTTTGCATTTTAGAATATGATCCACTTGCGGATATGGCACATACTGGAAGATTATTTTTATCCTTCCTGAGTTGTCTTCCATTTCATTTCTTTTTGTTTTACTCCGAGAGGGTTCTTTCTTGGGAGGTTTTGCTTGCCTATTGTTTCTTTATTTAATGTGAGCCTGTTAAACCCTTAGAGATAAAGGTGATTAAGGGCTATAAAAAAATACAAAGTGTTTTTGTTTGGATTTGTTTGTTGGTGACATTCGTCTCCTGTAGTGACTTCAGGGAAAATGCCAAGGAGTGATGGGAGCCTGGGATTTACCTCGGATGAGACTGTGTGCATGCATGCATTCATGTGGACGTGCACACATCACATCGCTGTACTAGCAGACTAGTTGAAGGTGTGTGTGTGGGCTGACTGTAGGTAGCGTGGGTTTGAGGAGTCAGTCATCGACTCAGATGGAGACAAGAGGAGAACGGAGTGGTCCCCTGGGCCAGGTGATAAGTGGCCTATATAGCGCTGGAGACCACAGCTGCTAGAGGCTCGTGTGACATGCAAGGACACGTGGTTGGCTCCGGAGGGACCCCTGGAACACACACACCACACCCTGAAAAGAGGGGAGGAGTGTTTGTGTGTGATGGATGATAACGTCCTCCAACTGTCCTTCACGACACGCCATTGATTTTGGACGGTCGGCAGGCAAGTCAGGACAACTGAGGACAAATGACATCACTGTCAATCAAAGAGATGAAAGAGAACAGGAGAAAGAGATCTCATGCAGGCACAAAACAATGGGTCTAATAATGTCATGGCCAGTCTTCATGTGGCCAGCCCTGCTATGACGCACTCGTATCTATTATGTACTGGACTGTAGGACTCCAAATTTGGGCAAGATTTCAGCCTGACCAGAAAGCCATAGACCTCCATGATCCCACTCCGTAACAGTCAGATCAGAAAGACACCTGCAGGGCATGACATCCGAGTCAGATGTCATGCCCTGGTGTCTTTGCAATATCTGTGCAATTTCTGTCAAAATCCTTTCCAGTTCCCCTTCAACAGGTTGCGTATTTTCATAATATTCTTACATTTAGCAAAGCACACTTTTCAGCCCTAAGCTTCCTGCAGACAGCTTAGTGCCAAGAGATGTAGACTTGTCTGAAACATCTGTCACGGTCCCTTTAGGTTAGATGCACTGTAATCCCTGTCTATTCTCTATCAGCCTCTCTCTCTCTCTCTCTACCATAGGGAAATGAGCTGTTTGTAGGGCAAGGTCAGATGCAGGGTTTTTGCTACTTTGCTAACACTTTGCATGGAGGGGTCCCAGTGGCACAACGACTATGGGAAAGTGTCAGGGATTGCTCTTTCCCACCTATAGTGCCAGGCTTGCAGGGGCATGCCCAGAGTGAGACATATGCATATCGAATGCACTGACTGTATGCATAACACACACACACACACACACACACACACACACACACACACACACACACACACACACACACACACACACACACACACACACACACACACACACACACACACACACACACACACACACACACACACACACACACACACACACACTTGAATGCATCCGCATTCTGCACATATACACATAATCATAATTTCTGGGGATGAAAGCAATTACAAATGCAAAATACGAATCACCAGGATAAAAACATGAAGTGAAAAATACATCATTTGTATAGCATTAGTCAAAGGAGTTTTGTGGAGTGGTTCAAACAGCTCAGCGATCAGCATCATCGCAATAGCGATAAACCCGGTCAGATGAGTGCATCTCGGTGGTCCCATTAACAAACTAAAAAAAGTGCAAATCAGCGATACTTTTCTTAAGTGCTCCTGATCTAATCAAACACAAGGTGGATGGAGACTGAGGCAAGAGGGAGACATACCTCCACAAAAGGCCAGTAAGTGACTGTAAGCTGTAAAGAGAGTGGGAGGATAATGTTTGTGATGAGAGAGAGAGAGAGACACACACAGAGAGACAGAGAGAGAGATAGGGAGAGAGGGAGAGAGAGAGAGAGACAGAGAGAGAGAGAGAGTAAAAGTGATCCATTTGGGTCCATTCTCACACTGCACGTTCCTTCTTCCATACTCCCTCACAGACACGGGAACATGTGTGCACGCACGCATGTGCTGACATTGAATGTTATGGTTTTCAGTAATTGTCCGTCAAGTTAAGTAAGTTTAAGGGTATTTGCCTGCCATTCAAATAGAGTTGATTGGAGATAAGAGTATGCTGCTGGGCATCTGATGCCACTCAAAGCTCATTTGCAGGCACCGACGCACTGTGTGTGTGTGTGTGTGTGTGTGTGTGTGTGTGTGTGTGCGTGCGTGCGTGCGTGCGTGCGTGCGTGCGTGCGTGCGCGCGCGCGCGCGTGTGTGTGTGTGTGTGTGTGTGAGAGAGATAGGGAGAGAAAACATGTATATTTACTTTAGAGGTGGGAGATGGCATCGTTAAACATGACTCATTTGTTTGTTTAATGTGTGTGTGTGTGTGTGTGTGTGTGTGTGTGTGTGTGTGTGTGTGTGTGTGTGTGTGTGCGTGCATCCATGCATGTCGGCAGCATTGTGTACCAATACTAGGTGTCAATAGCCTCTCTTCCATTCCTTTTCTCACCCCGCTATTACCATGACAACGCCCTGACTCCAGCCCTGCCGCACACAGCAAATATTTCTCTCCCCTCCCCCCTCCATCCATCCATCCTCCTCCTCCTCCCCCCATCCCCCACTCCCTCTCTCTCTCTCTCTCTCTCGCTCTCCCTCGCTCATCCATCTCTACTTTCTTCTTCCCTCTTCCTTCATCTCTCATCTTCCACATCTCTCGTTCTCTTGCCTGCATGCTTTCCCCATCTCTCTCTCTCTCTCTCTTTCTCGCCAGCCCTTCTATAATGTCTACATGTTATCTTTACTTCAAAGTCTTCCTCTTTACTCACTGCAGTCACTGCCTCTACAGTGTATCTCTCTTTTATTTGTACCCCCCCCTGCATCTCTCTCTCTCTCTCTTTCATTATTCTGTTTCTATCTCTCTCTTTCTGCTCCCTGCTGAATGCAAAGCTTCTCGCTGCTCAGACAGCTCTCTCTCCTTCTCGCTCTCTTCCTCTCACGCTTTGCTCCTCTCTCTTCCTTCTCTTTCTTTCCTGCAGGGAGATGCCTGTAGATCACACTCTCCCAGCCGTGCTTCATTAGACGTTCATTACAGCCAACCTGCTAGCATCATGTATAGAATGCAATTACAGGTAGTGCCCCCCCACACGGCCCCACCATCAACCATTAAAATACGGAATTATGCTTGCCGGCAGGAGCAGATGAGCTTTTGGATTGGCTCATCTGGTCTTGCAAACAACACAGACAGCAACACTGTCGTGTGACGGAGTCTGAATTAAGCTTGATCAAACCCTCTGGAAGATAACGTATAGCATTATGAAGGGACCGGACGTGGGTGGCATGGATACAGTAACCCAACTCTCCATTACATCTGTTATGATTATCATCGGCAAACCGCTTCGGCTCGGTAACTAAATCCAATCATTACCAATGGACTCCTTGGCGGAAATCCACGCGAGGTGAAACGTGGCTCGTCCTCCCCGTCACAGGAGGACCATAGCCCCACATCAAAGGCTGCTGCATTATCTGAGACACGCAGACCCTTCGTCTCTGCAGCGGTCCGGGCAAAATCCACCCCTCCCTCCCCTCTCTCTCCCTCCCTCCCTACCCTCCCACCCCTCCCTCTCCCCTCCCCTCTCCCTCCACATTACTCCATAGGCTCCATTCCTCCACGCTGTGCGGTGTAGCAGCGCAAAGACATCAAGGACATGACATTTGGGCGAAACTCGCTCCAGTTTTCAACAACACAAGATATCAAAGGAGGTAAACAGACAAACTGTTCCGCCCCGTCTGTCTGTCTGTCTGTCTGTGTCCTTTCCCATCAGACCGTGAACAGGAGCGGCAAGCGTCTCTGTGATTATTTTAAACTGTAAAATCCTGAATGTTTATTTAACTCTGAATGTACCCAGAAGGGTACATATTTATACCACCTAGGGTAGTGTGGAAAAATCAGTTCCAAACCCATCTCTATTTATTACTTGCTCAACTAATTCTTCTCTTCCTTTCTTTTCCAGCCTCCCCTTATTCCCCTCTTTCCCTACCTTCCCTCTCTCTCTTCTCTCCTTTTCCTCTCCCCTGATCCTCAGGTATTCCTCCATCTCGCAGAAGGTCCAGCTGGGGGACCAAAAGCCAGCTCCACAGTCTCTCTTCTCTCTTTCCGTCCCCCGTTTTATGGTTTACGAGAGATGACAGGAGGGGTTGGCCCTCATTCCAACGGCAACAGACTCTGCACAGGGAGCAAGAGAGAGCGAAGGGACACGGAGCAATGGGAAGCAGAAGACGCGGCGGTGACCTTTCCCCGCAGCTAGCGAGTTAGGCCGACATGCTCTGACAAACCACATATACACGCACAGCCCACACGGACCCACAGCCAGCTGTGTACAAACCCTCATGCATATTCATGTACTCCCACACTCGCTTCACAAAGACACACACAGTACACGTGTGTGCACGCACACGCACACAGAGCCTATCATGGTTGAAAGGCGCAGGCAGGAATGAGACTGTACATCATAACCTCTCTCTCCATAATGGTTAACAAGCGTATCAGCTTCACATCATCATGATAGCACGGGTCCATGCTTCCAACCATGCTGACCACATCAGTTCCAATATAGGACACATAGACCAGACCACATGCTAGGTCAGCAACTACTGTACTGTTAATTAGCCCTAGCATTGGCCAGATCCAAAAGAATCAACCACCAATAAGCTACTGTACTGTAGCTAACAGCATTAGATATGCATGATCAATCGCTCATCATGTCAGTAATGGCCGATATCGGCCTTAAAAATGCAATTTCAGTAAAATCTGCTTCAGCAAAATAATCCTAGTATAATATGTTGTTCGTTTAAAATGCTACCTATAATATTTATGTTTGAATGTGCTGATGAAGCCTTTTATGATGACGGTCTACCTGTGGAACAAAATAAAAGCAAACTAGTTGCAAAAACGTGTTTACTACATTTCAATTGGTTTAACTTTTTTTCTTGTTTTTTTCTTTAGTTTGCATCTGCAACCAGAATCACGGTTACTGTAATGCATCCCTAAGGAGTACAGCTGTTTTGTATACAATAAAATGCTAGTGTTTTATTAACTGTTAAAAGAGAGTACAAATGGATCCTTATAGGGTCAATTTGGTTCCATTTGTACTGTATACAGTTCAGTTCAAAGCCCTCCTCAGTGTAAGCTGAATTCTTCATTCGCTTTATTCAACTGAATCGTGGGGACACTGTTTTCTTCTGATAAAGACCTCAGAGTCCTTCAGACCCCGGGGTCAACATGGGGAGGCCAGTGTGTTGGCTGAGGAGACAGGAGCAGTAATGGCCCTGTCACTAATCTTTACAGTTGGCTTGTTTGTCGCCGCTGAACCAACCACAGGCCGGTCGTCAAAACACACCATAACCGGTCATAAATAAAACCCAGACTGTCCGGCGTGTCCAGCCAGCAGAGAGATGAACGTAAAGATGGGACGAAGGACTGGTGGAGGGAGAGGAAGGACGGAGAAAGGAGGAGAGGAAGGGGTGAATTAAGAGGGAGCGACGAAGGAGAAATGAAAGGCGTGCAGGAAGGTCGAGAACATCATGTTTGTTATCAAGCAGAGCGGAAAATACATTAGGCGTAATGAGAACTCATAAAGACGGATGACATACGGCGCGTACAGCGAATGAAGTCCTCTCAGTGCTTCAGACGTGTTGATTTAATCATGTCTAGTTTGGTCTGTATGGGACGGAACTATACTGTCAGTGGCTGAGGATGGGTACACTTCCTGTTATGTAATTAGTGTCATGAACTTGTTCTTTACACAGCCTGAGAGAGTGCAGGTGAGCATGTGTGTGCCTGTGTGTGTGTGTGTGTGTGTGCGTGTGTGTGTGTGTGTGTGTGTGTGTGTGTGTGTGTGTGTGTGTGTGTGTGTGTGTGTGTGTGTGTGTGTGTGCGTGTGTGTGTGTGTCAGGTATACACAGTACATCTGCCCCTACACATATGACATTTTAATCTCAACAGGGATCTCTCTCCCTCTCTCTCCTACACCACAGTGTCTTCATCTCATTGCATTGTTACACCATCGAAGCCTGATTCAATCCACTCTCCCCGGCCCCCCGAGCAACATCACACCCTAATGCCATAATCAACGATACTAAAAGGTTACTGATAATAGACCTCCATTTTTTTTGTTAACTCAATACCACCCCCACCCCCACCCCCTTTCCCCTTTCCTCTCCTCTCCTCTGTGCCCCACCCAGCCCGGTTTGGCCCGAAGGATGAGCTCTTTGCTTAAATGTATAATTACCTCGTTAAGCCTGTTAACAATGTCCGGACCCGATCTTGTCTCTTCTCTTTCTCATCTCTCTCTCTCGCACAATGGGATTTGTTATTCCCCCACCCAACACAACCCTCCACCAGCTGACATCTGCTCCCCTAAATAAATCTATATAATCTTTTTTTTTTTGCTGTGTTTGGGTTTTCTCCTGGGTATCGTTCATGTTTTCCATATCAACACCTCAACTCACAATGCCTCCTCATCTGTTCATCAATTCCCCTCATATCACTCCAGTGTCTTTAGTCTCTCACCCTCCAAAAATGAAAGGATTACGTTCCTGTGAAGTAGAGAAAATTAAAAATAAAACTATTTCTAATATAAAAATACATAAAATGCCAAAAACAACTCTCGCTTCTTTCCTGAGACTACAACTTGTAAAAGTTTTTACACAAACACAAATGACACCGATGTGCAGCAGAGCATGATGTCTGATACAGGGGTAGATAGAGTGTCTCATTATATCACTTCATTCTCTGTACATGCCCACTCCTGTTTGGTGAGCAAATACAAACAGGTTATTATACTGTAGCTAACTAAAAATAATAAGTAATGAAAACTTGAATTGAGAAATGCGTGATAAATGCGGTCTATTATAATAGCGAGGCAGATAAAGTGCATATTACAGGTGAATCGTTCACTTGCGGATACAAGCACCAAAATTGGCACACATACTCCTTAGGCATTGCTCTTTTCAGAAAACCATCTGGCCAAAATAAAAATCAAGATGGCGGCCAATTTTCATGATGGCCGCCATTGAATATACAGTAATCTTGCATTCCGCAATAAAATCCCATAGACTTGTCCTATTTGAATGATTTTGGTGTCAAATCATACATTTATCACTATGTAGAATCCAAATTTGGACCCATGGACTTACTCAATGGCTTCCTTGTACCATATATCAGTCCCGGAATCCTAATATTCTGCTAAATTAGAGGTTTGTGTTATGTCTGACTCGGGTAAAATGGGTGGTAGTGTATATCTTAGTATTGTTAGAGGTTTATAGTGTGTATGTGTGTGTGTGTGTGTGTGTGTGTGTGTGTGTAATGGATGTAGTGGATGATGAAGACCTGAAAACCTTGGAGAAGTTTGTGGTCATGATGTACGACCGATCCAGCACAGCTGAAGGTGTCAATGATGCGAGGTTGGACTTGTTTGCTCGGAAGCAGAGGACATATGAAGCCATTCCTCCAACGCAAGCAGTACTGAAGCAACATGTGAAGCGCGCTTCCTATCAAGCGGCCTGCATCTGGAGTCAGTCAACAGTATGTCAACCAGAAATGAAGACTCCTGACAACTGGGGCTGGACCAAGAAAGGAGATCTGTGGCAGATTGATTGGACTGAGCTCCCACCCATTGCAGAGAGTTGCCAGCAGCTGACCAAGTGTGGATGCAAGTTGGAATGCTGCAGTCGATGCAAATGCTACCGCTTTGGTCTGACCTGTGCAGCTGCAGGTGCGAGGTTTAGAAGCGTTGTAGTCTAGGCCTACTATACTATTGTACTATACTGCCTAGGCCCTAGATAGAAAAAACTTTTTTTTAAAAAAGAAAAAAACTACCTCCTGCCTCGACGGGATCATCACCTTATCGTGGTGAGGCAGTTTGCGTGTCTCCATGACCCCCAGAGCTATGTTGGCAGGAGTCTTGTACTCCTGGCAGGGTTACCCAAGTCGAAAAGGTCGAAGAATAGAGACTAGACAAAGAGTGATCCCACGGCGCTATTATATCTACCATGCATTTTAGCCGCGTCAGCCGCTGTGCATTGAAATCCACTCCCCCCCCCCCCCCCACACACACACACACACACACACACACACACATACACACTATAAACCTCTAACAATACTAAGATATACACTACCACCCATTTTACCCGAGTCAGACATAACACAAAACTCTAATTTAGCAGAATATTAGGATTCCGGGACTGATATATGGTACAAGGAAGCCAGTGAGTAAGTCCATGGGTCCGAATTTGGATTCTACATAGTGACAAATGTATGATTTGACACCAAGATCATTCAAATAGGACAGGTCTATGGTATTTTATTGCGGAATGCAAGATTACTGTATATTCAATGGCGGCCATCTTGAAAAATGGCCGCCATCTTGAAATTGTATTTGGCCAGATGGTTTTATGAAAAGAGCAATCCCTAAGGAGTATGTGTGCCAATTTTGGTGCTTGTATCCGCAAGTGAACGATTATTTCTGTTATCTGCCCGGCTATAAATACCATGTAGATGGCTTATATGATTGAACAAGGTTTAGGTTAGATAAACCCTTTCTTTCGAGGCTAACAACCGTCTTAATATCACTGTGTTATCAGGTTTGCTCATCAATCCTGTATTGAACAGATGATGATGATGATGATCCATATTGGTTTGTGTGCTATGTAGAATATATGGAACAAGCATCCACTGTAGCTTGAGATTAATACATCCCATTAATATGCGTGGGTAAAAAGACAAACATGCATATTATATATTGTGTATTGTTCAAAGTCTTCTTACGCAAGTCTCCCTATGAAAAGAGGCAAAGGCTTATGGAGGCAGCAGAGTTAGTTAGTTAGTTAAAATGCGGTTATTCTTGTACACATGTACTTTATATACTTGGTGTGCTGCAGAAGGTCATACATGTACCTGCATGTTCCAGTATCATACAATGGTGCCGTAAACACAATCAAGCAACCAGTGATTCATTCTAATGTATTCAAGAATCTATTCAGCATGACAGCTGAAGGCTGATGGACTCTCAGGCTCACCCACTTTAACTGTCAGCGATGCACCAGAATGTTAAAACCTCCCAGGTCAGAAAAAAGCCAATCCAAATCAAATAGAGGAAGATTATTCCAGGAACTTTATGTTAAATGTATCCAGACAAAATACTGTAGGGAGTTACACAAAAAGTTTTTTTTTGTTTTTGTAAGGAGACATCTCTCCTGTCTCTTCACTGTTCAACCCCTCTACGTAGCCTGTGTTCTCTCTCCTTAGTCCTTGCCATAACATTTCCTCTTTCTTTCCTTGTATTTCTCTCTTTCTCTCGCCCATTGTGGTTCTATTGAACTCTCCTTTTCACTGCAGCTACATCCACTCCATCCTCTCTCCTTTAGCACCGTGCCTCTTGTTCTGTCACCCGGCTCTAACCCCTCAAGCCCCCTCCTCATCTCCCCCTTCAGTCGCTGTCTGTGCACGCATGCACGTTGGTGGGCGTAGTGTGTAATAGGATGGCACAGTAGGTGAGATTAAATTAGGCCCAGTGTATGGGGATTACAACCCACTTCAGATTCGATCCCCTCCCACTCCCCGTAATCCAGCACCTAATGAATGTATCACGGCTGACGCGGCAGAGAAGAAGGAACCCATGCAGTCACAACACACGCATGGGGGGAGACGAACACCGACAGCCTGTTTACTCACACCAGCGTGTCTGTTGTTGTGCACAAGTTTGCTTTGCTCGAAATGAATACACAGTTTATGTCCCATCTGTTCCTTGTGAGCTGATTCACATACGTGTACTGTAGCTATTGGGAGGTGGGTGGGATGAGGTACAGAACACAATGATTCAGAATCGATACAGCAAGATATAACTGAATGCAATCCTTCAGCTGTATTGACCATACAATCAAACCATATATTCTGCTGCGATTGTGTTGCACACAGGGCACGTTATACGCGGCGGCATGACTCAATGTCAAACAGTCATCTTTCATTCAGTGCATTTAACTCCCAGCGCCTCTGTGCGTCAGAGAGACGACACACGTCTCAATTGTCTGCCGACTCTCTCGGCTCAAGTTCTCTCCTCCGACACCAACACGCTACTTCCCCTTCATATCATTCCAGTTTATAGACCCAGTCAGATGAGTCACTCTGTGACAGCCATAAGTGTGCGATCATCACACTGCATTACCGGACACAACCCAGCATGTCCGGTAAAAGGTTGCTAATGTTGCAGCTTTGCAAGAGAACAAGCTTTCATCTTTCAGATGGAAGAATGTCGTTGTAAACAGGGTTGTACAATGAAAATGCCAGCGGTTATCACCAGCGCGTACTATGATCCAATCTTGGAGTGATCTAACAGATGCAACTAATGATAATCATATCGTTCATTATCCAAATCATAATAATAATGTTATTGCGACCATAGGTCGCAGTTAACTATGGAAACCGGCACATCTTGTTCACGTATCTCTGTCTGTCTGTATGTCATGCCTGACACTGTGGTTCCCCTGACACATCACTGTGACATCACAGTCAGATACTCAGTGCAGGGATCTCCATATATGGGCATAAACAGGTGACATCACAGTGGTGTGGCTGGTTCAGACAGGGATCTCCATGTATGGGCATAAAATGTATCGTATGTTGTGATGTCATGGGAACCACTCTAACAAAATCTCTTTTATGCCCATATATGGAGATCCCTGATGTCATCAACATTAAGCCCATATCTAACAGGACTTCATATGGGAATGCCCATATATGGACATTGTGGCTGCGACCTCACCCTTTTTGGGGCGAGGTCGCATGTCTTCCTGAGGCGTCTTACTAGTGATATTGATATAAAGAAAATAATAATAATAATTGTACAAGATATTTTCTATAATAAATTAAAACAAATGTTACAAATAAAACTAATAATCAGTCATGGTGATGCTGAAATAATGCCATATGTCTCTGAAGGTTAGGTTGGTTGCGTGACCATAAGGACTCTCACTCCAAGGCTCTGCCCTTGTCTGTCATTGACCCAGTTCACTCACTGGTTGGCTTGGCCATGTTATTTCTCATCATGAAAGCATGCACACAAAATCACAAATCCCTTTTTTCATGGCCGGGTCTGTAGGGAATTATATTATTTTTCATTAGCTGTATGGCAGTTCCAGTGCTTTAATAAATGTATCAAGTCACTGCCAGGGTTGCTTAACCCTTGCCAGTTTCTCTAACACACTGCTTCCATCTCCATGTGGACAGCCTAATAGATGTTACACACATCTCTCTGGAAATGTGGACGTGGCTCTCAGAGGTTAATGAGGGCATTACTGAGATCTCATGCCAGTTTCACTGTGCAGCCATGGTGAGTAAGATGCCTTCCATTGGTCCAGCAACTTTCAGGTCCATCAATTGCCAGGGTTTTCACATACCAACGACAGGGCTTTAGTGCTGCCAGAATTTTGTGCTTCTTATTGCTTAGACATGATGTGCTGTCCTGTGCAAATTGACCAAGTAACAAACACTGCACGTAAAATTACTACACATGCAACAAACGCAGAACAACAGAATTTCTACAGTGATCCACTTAAGATTAACCACCCATGCATGCATTGCACACAGCACCTAAAGTCTACTATAATTATTGCATGTACTGTATCTAATTATTTCTTTCTACTATCATTACTATTCTTACTCTATACGTTTTAATGTGTATTGCTGCTACATTGTTGAGGAGCCGAAACCAAAGAATGTAACTCTTCATGTAACAAATACAATATTTTAAATGTTATTCTATAGTGTTCAGTCAAATAAGGGTTCAAAAGTGATAGAAATATTTGAAAATGATTAACATATAAAGTGTGTTTATAATCAATTTCAAAACAACTGGGAGTAGATGATCCTCACTCACTCACAAACATGTTAAATAAAGACAGACATATTTCTAACTATTTGTTTATGGTAGAGAAATATGTTCAATATATTCGAGATACATTCCAACTTGATGCTGAAGCCATGTGGAGATTTAGACTATTATCTCAGTTACAGTGAGGGTTTTCTCCACAGACACTGTGGTCACTTACACAGCGCATCTAGTAGCCTGGGCTATTCATGCATGTACACGCACACATGAGTGACACGCACATCCGCAGTTAGGCTGTATACAGACTTCAGAGGGGACTACAGAGGGTCAATTCAGTCTACTTTTAACCACTGATTTGACTGATAAAGCCTCTTTGATAGAAATTATGGTGGGGAATTCTCTCTGCGATTCACACAAAGACATAATTTTGTGAAGCAGAACATGAGGGTGCATGTGCCACTGCCTGCCAGTCTGGAAGACGTTGAGAAAAGGTCAGATACAGAGTTTCTCTTCATGTCTTACCCTTTTTTTCTCCCTTCTCGTTCTTGTCAGCTCTGCAACTTCATCGTCACCCTTTTCTGTGGTTTCTTTGGTCTTCTGGATTGAAGTCTCATCACAGAATAAGGAAATGAATGAATTTAAGCCATATATACAGTAGGCCTACAGTATGTCTAAATCATTACAACATTAAAGTAATTCGTTTTGACAAAATGGAATCTTCCTTAAACAACGTCCGTCTTCTTGTCCGTTTTGTTTCAACTCAAGTATAGTCTGCATTGTCCGTTATTAATTTCTCTTATGGCTCAATCCAATAAGTGCATTATGCAGTTTCAATTTCTTAACGAACCAATACCATATTGTTTCCCAAGGGAAAGCTCCCATTTATGTTCTTCTCTCGCGCAATCAGTGCTGAAAGACATAATAAGGTAATTCACTCTGTCAAATTAATTTCGTTCTCCATACATAAATACGACGCCTCTGGTTTGTGCTCCCCCGCCTCTCTCCATAGCACATTCAATTGAATAATTGGGTTCGTTTTATGATTCTTTGTCTGATGGCTGCTGGGAAGCCCAATACAGGAATCTCGCTCATTTTGATTAAGGCCATGAGTTAAGGAGGCCGCCCGCGCTTCTGCGTGCATGCGCTAATGCATGAACAGACATGACACGAAACGCTGGGAGGGAAGAGAAAGTGGAAGGAGTGAGGAGGAGATGCAGAATTACCTAGGCTGACAGGTTCGCTCTAGTAGTCTAGATACTTGAAGTGAAGACTCGCTCGGTTGAGAAGGTGCTTCAGAGATACCGGCCTGACAACTGAATCCACCTCTGCTCTGCCGCGTTTCATCTGAGCTTTTCCTGAACAGCCCGCTTCACCTTGTTTCCAGTTCCACCCACTGAACCCATGTTCTGCTTCTCACTCGTCCTCCACGCATTTCATGCCATATTCTCTGCCTCCCTCTTATTATGTTTTAAGATCTCCTGCTGCTCCCCTTTCCCATAGAGAATATAGGCTAACTGTAAGCCCGTCGATGCACCCGACACCTTCCCTCTGTAAATCCCCGCATGTTGATGATAGTTGAGCGAGTTAAAGTATTGTTGCCTTTGAAGGGGAAAAACAGCTGTTTTCAGCACCTTAATTCAGCACCTTGGACAGCGACCTATGTCGTTCTTCATTGATTGAGCGCAGCCGCGCTAAATTAGCAGGCAGGCATTCACACTAAACACACCAAAATGTAGGCTATTCTAGCCAAAATAAAAGTCTGGGTTTCCGAGGCTAGGAGGTGGGTGACTATCATGCGAAATCTCATGTAATCCTACTTTTAACCACTAAATTTCAACCAAGTAGCTAGCCTACCCCATTTGGTGTATATATAAGTGAAATGCCAAGATTGTTTCAAACATAGCGAAATGTTTGGGTTGTAAACTGGCAACAATAGCCCTCAAGTGGTTAAAGAAATCTTGATAGCATCATCAAGAAGACAGTCTTATACACTCTCCCATACGTTTGCTCTCACTAAAGTATTGTGAAAATCGCTCGGACGCACTTGCACGCTCACACGCACACGATTTATCATGAGCCAAGAAGAACCGATTCATCTGGGCTAATAGAGCCTGTGCTTGTACAGTACAACTTTACATGTGATATTCTACAAGGAGGATAAGAGAGCAATGAAGACAGGTATACGAGATGAAGCAGTTGTTTACTTTTCATTGTGAAATCTAGTTCACTCTTTAGCCATTCTCCCTTACCACTTGACGGTTGAATCCCTGGAAAGTAGCAGGTGCAGTCTTTGATCTATGGCAGACGTTTAACTAATCAGGCCAGGCAAGCTATGATGGAGAATGTTTAATTTGGTGCAGATGCAACAGGATGCTGCTGTGTGTGTACAGCTGAGAGAGAGAGAGCTCTTCATTTACTGTGTGTGTGTGTGTGTGTGTGTGTGTGTGTGTGTGTGTGTCCTATTTGCAAACAACACAGAGGGTGTGTATGTAAAGAGACACAGGTGTGCACATTATCAAACTTGAAATACAAGTCAATAACCAATACCAGTGGTTTTCTGCCTACAGTATGTGTTTCTAGTTCTACGTGTGGGATAACTGTGGAAATGTGTTTGCTATTGTGAAACTGCCATGCACGTACTGTATGTGTGTACTGTACAAGTGTTCCTGTGAGCGAGCGTGTACTGTGCACAGGTGTGTGTGTGGTGGGTGCATGGTTGACTGGTAGAGGTGCCCTGAGGCTATAGAACAGGTGGCAGAGAGAGGAGAGTGTACTGCCATGCATGCACAGTGCTCACTGCAGGGTTGATTTTGACAGCACATTTAGATTTTAGTTTTTGTCATAATCTTTTGAATAAAATTCCATTTAGTTTTAGTCATATTTTAGTCATAAATATATCGACTAAATATCTAAATCTACAATTGATTTTGGCAGATTTTACACTTGGTTGAATGCTGAAAATAGCCGATCTACAATCTCAACATAATGCGTCACAGCAGTGACAGCACAGCGCGTTGTGGGCTTGTAGATTTGCTATTTAGAAGATAAAGCACAACCAAACATAAAATGACTGGTCTTTTAGTTGTACTGGATCTCTTCTCCACTAGTCCCTTCCAAACATTCTTATCTTTTGTTATTTGTTGACGAAATTGTCAATACTTAGTTTTAGTCATCGTATCATCGTTTTTAATCAGTTATTATTCAGTTTTCGTGAGTGAAAAAAGGTAGTCAGCGAACATTTTTTCGTCATAGTTTTAAGTCGACGAAATCAACACTGCATGGTTGACTGGTAGAGGTGGCCTGAGGCTAGAACAGGTGGCAGAGAGAGGATGCATGCCCAGTGCACACTGCTCTTCCCTGGAGCTCCCCTCCTGACTGGCACATTGAGAGCAGATATAGCTCGTCTCAGGCAACTACTGTACACAATACCATGACATCTCTCTCTCTCTGACAGAGGCGATGCTAAACTAGACTGGGGAAACAGGCCGCAGTCTCGGCTGTTATATATACTTCACATAAAGATTAACTGTGCAAAACCATAAATACACCAGCCTGGAGGGGACGACCTCCGCTGCGTTGTTCACAGCAGAGATCGGAATCATTTATTATACGGGGAACGATTGTGTGGATAGATCCTCGTTCTTTCCACCTTGTTGCCTTGGCTCCTTTGCTTCCGTTCTGCTCTCTCTGTGACCTTGCCCTTTCCTCTATCACAGTTGATCCCCCATTCTCTTGTCTCACACACACACAATACCTCTGGCAGCACAGGATTTGCCTTTCAAATGGAAGCCAACACTCTTCTCCCTATCTCTCATCATCATACAGTATCACCCTCCCTTTCTCCTTATCTATATCCGTCGCATCTCTCTCCTGCATTTTCTCTGCCCTGCTCCACTACCCCCCCACCCCCCCCCCATCTCTCGCTCTCCTTTTTCCCTCTGTTCTCTCACTTCTTTTCCTCCCCCAAATCACTTTTCACCCACATCCATCTCTCCGATGGAACAGCTCAATTAGCCAGCCAGCGTCACAGGGGAGATTACTTTCTGTACCATATTGTAGCAGAGGTAATCATACACTCAACTCTAGCCAGCTGCTCTGACAACAACAAGCTACTGTATTCTGCGTCAACACCAGCTCTCAGCACCGGCAAGCGAATCGCCAACCGTTGTACACACACACACACACACACACACACACACACACACACACACACACACACACACACACACACACACACACACACACACACACACACACACACACACACACACACACACACACACCATTGCATTAAATAGTATGATAATGTGGCTAAACAGTACAGGGTCTCTGGAGCATTTTTAACACATTCACACACACACACACACACACACACACACACACACACACACACACACAGTCTCACACACACACACACACACACACACACACACACACACACACACACACACACACACACACACACACACACACACACACACACACACACACACACACACACACAGAGAGCCTCTATAGCTAGGGCTATCTTGATCTTTGGTGTGTGTGTGTGTGTGTGTGTGTGTGTGTGTGTGTGTGTGTGTGTGTGTGTGTGTGTTGCAGCAGCAGCAGCAGCAGCAGCATGTTTATGGATGTCGTACAGATGGTAACAAGTCATTGTCAGGTGCCCCTCCCCTCTGCTCCCTTGACTCTTCTCATCTGGGACAGGCTGGAGGCTACTGAGGCGCCGACATTCGGAGGCTGAGGAGGAGAGTGCGCTCGGTTCAGAGGCACACACGAGCACACCAAATAAACAGGTGCACAAAGAAGAAGTGGCTGCAGAAATATATGCACACCCACGCAATCGACACACAGTCAGAACACGACACACCCACATACACAAGCAAAAACACAAACAAGCAAACACTATACACATCCACCAGGCTGAAACATTGACAGCCGTTGTTGGGGGAGGGGGGCGGGGGGTCCAGTTCTGGTGGTGAAATTATTTTCCATGCAAGTAATGTAATTGCCGGAGCCTTTTTTTTTCTTCTCGATTTCCCCCTGTCAGGTGGAACAGATGTATTCCAGGCTACTCTACTGAGGCGCTCTGGCACGCAGCCAGGTAAGGGCCTTCCTCTCATGGGCACACCTCAATCTGTTTCTGTTTGGAGGGCTGCCCCACCCGCGTTCTCTCTCCTCCTGCCATCTCCCTATACCTCCCTCTCTCTCTCATTCCTCCCTGTTGATGTCTCCCATCACTTTTTGTCCTACTCTCTCTCTCTCTCTCTCTCTCACCCATCTCTTTTTCTCTGCCTCTAGTCCTTCCGTATAAGTCCATAATTTAAGGTTATCTGGTTCTGTGTGTTTGCCCCAGGAAACAAGCCCACTACTGCAGCAATAGAAGAGAAGAGGCAGCGAGTAGAGCTGTGCACTCTCTCTCTCTCTCTCTGTCTGTCTGTATCTCTCATAGGCTACTACATTAGAAGCGCTCCATCCTCCACATCAATTGAATACCATTAATGCATGTTGCAATCAAGGACTATACTTAACCACATTACGCCACTCAGCTACTAGTCTGGGGACGGGAAGGCAACATACAGTAGAGGTAAAATGTACTGTACATTAAAGTAGAAAGATAAAGGGAATGATACATCAAAAAAGAGCATATGTTTTATGAGTAATGACCCAAAGTTGGCAGAAACTTAACTGAGGTAACACAATTTGGCTGAAATGTGCAAAAGACGCACAATCACAAAACCAAGCTGTATAGGAGCTAGATAGGAATTGAATCATACTTGGTAGGAAATGGTAATGAAGTGGTGTTTAAATGTTTTTTAGCAGATTTACAGTAAGTCAATTGGACAATATATAACACACATCCATGATGCACAAAGAATGTGTAAAAAAAAAGAAAGGCATCTTTCTTGTAAAATGTGTATGTATCAATGTTTATATACAGTATGTACAACACCAACTGCACAGTAAAATGCAAATGAGTTAATTTGGTTACACACTCAGAGGTTCAAATTCACTAGGTATTTACTGTGTGGATGGGTCACAGACATATAAAGTAATATTGTAGAATATTGAAATGATCACCAGCGTGTTCTGTGAGGCAGCATAACAGGGCACAGCATTATAAAACATGCAATATTAATATGAGAGCAGAGCGGACCCTGTTGCATGCAACACATAGAGCATCAATCGCTCGGCAGAATCACAGTACACACAACACCCTGCTTTTTTTCCCCAAACAGCAACATGTACCAACAAGTCAACCTCATGAGACAATCGTTTAACTTCATTGCATCACTAATTAACTCAAACAATTAAAAGTATTGCATGTGATATTGCACAGCGCTACATTTCACCACAACACCCCCAACCATCACTGGAAAAGAATCAGAATTTCTAGAAATAGCAGCTATCATACTGTAGTTTTCCTCAGTGACAACGCAGCTCATTAAAAAGACAAAACTCCAGCCAAATGAATAAAATTATGTCATTAAACAAATATCCCCCAAGTCATTGACATGAACCTGACTACCATCTTGTGGTGCCAGCAGATGTACCGACGTATCCCAAGGTGTGATTCTATGACAAGTGCCTCCACCCAACAACCTAATTAAACCGCGCAACAGCCCCTCCTCTCTCTTGTTAATGACAAACTCTGTCCATGTCTGGTGAAATGGCCGCGGCAGGATTCTTACCTCCTCCACAGGTTTGAAAGACGGCCTCGGGGATGCTCCTATCCACTGGCTCGCTCCTCGCGTCCTCCCTTTTTTTCCTCCTTCCTTATCTAGTTGTATTTTCTTCTTCTTCTTCTTCTTCTCCTGTGTAAAATTGATTGTGCCCTCTCCTCTGTGCTGATGCTGCAGTGATAGAAAAACACACCCTCTCTCACTGCTCTCTCTCCCTTCCTGACTCTCATTGGTTGCTTGCTAGAGGTGACATCACCCCTTCTCCTCTGCCTTCCTCCCTCCTACCCTGTTCCCTCCCTTTTCCTCTCCTCTCCTGCTCTCTCTCTCTCTCCTGTGCTCTCATCTCCCCGGTCTCTGTGGATTCTGACCATTCCTTTATTGTATCCTCCCCCCATCCTCCTTTCTCCATATCCTCGATGCACCTCTGCCCCCACCTCCTCTCTCTCTCTCTCTTCCTTCTCTCAAGCAGTCTCTGTGACTGGATTAGCAGGGCCAGTCGCCCTGTGCCAGAAAAGCCACACTACAGTAATATCTGCTCCTCTTATTCAGCCATGCAGAGCAGGCATAACAATACTCTCATTAATGTCAGGAGCACGTACAGTAGCACCTCCTCGCCCGCTCCTCCTTTGCACCAAGCGGGGAGCTAAAAGGCCACACAGGTGAAGCAATAACCGAATTAGATTTTGTATCAATAATCTCACTGTGCTTTGAAGAACCACACTTTTATCAACCTTAGCTCAGCCTGTCATCGAGATATTATTGTTGGGCTACATTTAATGACAGCACCACCAAAGAAAACTCTGGATGTGGTAACTGTTATGTAATGCTGGTGTGTGTGTTGCACGCACACACACACACCAGGTGGTGGTGGTGGGGAGGAGAGGGGTGGTACAATTTACTGTTGTCTTTCATCTGTATCTGAAAAGTGGGCCAAGGAGAAGCAGAGATATAGTGGGTTTGTGTGTGTGTGTGTGTGTGTGTGTGTGTGTGTGTGTGTGTGTGTGTGTGTGTGTGTAATCTGGGTGTGTGTGTCTGCAGTGTGATATGATTACATGACAGTGGTGAGGCTGGTAAACAATGATACAGCAAGCAGGGGTGCCAGAGACTTGCGATATGATGCGATACTGGCATAGCACTGCCTGTGTGCTGTTGACAGCACACACCTGCACTCACACACTCTGGGATTTGGAGCGGGTCCTGAAATAAGGAACTCTCTCTCTCATTCCCTCTCTAGCACGCACGCACGCACGCACGCACGCACGCACGCTTTCCAGGCGCCATGCCACAACATCAAAGTAAATCCCCATTCCACAAAAACATTGTAACATGATTTTGGAATCCAAAGATTTGCCATGTACTGTAGGTGTAGAACATAACTGCAGGCACCACTGAGTTGATCCTCAACATGGCTTTCTTCCACCGGGGACGGTCCATAGAGTGCTCTCATGTCAGGTGACATGGTCATCTGCCAGGTCTTCTTTGGATGGCCAATGGGTCTTCGTTAAGTTTCCAGTCATTTCCTTCCTTCCGCACGACGTGTCCCTATCTTAGTCTGCCTCTGCTCACCATATCCGCTATCGTCTCCACTCCCGTCTTCTGTCTCAGCTCTCCGCTCATCTTTCTCTCCCTCAGTGACATGATGCGGCACTTCCATCCGATCATCCTCGTCTCTGCTCTGTCCAGCTTCTCCTCGTCCTCCGCCCTCAGGGCCCATGCACGTCTCACTTCCGTACACCAGGCGACTTCTCCCCCACACACACTTTTCAAAAAACCTACATTTTAGAGTAGTCATGCAACTTCTGACGCAGGCTGAAAGCACTTTCAGAGATGAAAGGGCAAAGTGTAGTCAGCCTGCATCAGCACCTCCAGGACCCCACTAACCCCCCGTTCACATTCAGCTCCCGTGGTTCTCGGTGTTGTGCCTCCGTTTCCCCTCCAGCACTGAGGAGTGCCAGTGTGCCCATCTGCCACACGTACCACCAGGATCTGCCAGGCGGGGTGGCGGACAAAAGCTGTGGGAGGAGGGGGCAGACGGAGGAGGTCAGGGCATGGGAAAAAATGATTGATGACAGAGGCCCAGGTAGTCATATAGACCAGAGTCATTATCCTCAGTCTGAGGCTGAGGTTGGAAGGTTGTCTGGAACACAACCGTGGCCGGATGCCAAGATTGTACACGCAGACAAAGACTGGGCATCCGATCAAAACGACAAGGGATGGAGATGATGAGATTATCTGCTTCCGGCTCCGCTCATACTGCAGTCCAGTCTATTGTAATGGGAGGCAGGACTAAAAGATGTCACACTCACTTCTTAAAATAATTAGAATCCATAAAGTGGAACTGGATTTACAACCATAGGCCAAAGGTTTTATTATTTTTTGCTAATGGATAGAAGGCAGGCCATTCCCTCTGTTTTGTTCCCTTCATTGAGAAATACAGGAGAGAGAGAGAGAGAGAGCATAATCAAAGAAGAGGCAGCTAAAGTTGTTTTCATTCAGAGATCTGAGAGAGATATGTGTGGTTCCAGGCAACAGGGAATATGAGAAAGGTTTTATGTCACTCCATCCACAAGAAATCAGAAAGTTTGCCAGAAGCTTAATTTCATTCACCGAAAATTGAGAAATGATTTATGGTGAGTGACACAACAAAGTATAAATTACTCTTAAGTGTGTGCACGTGAGAATCAGTCCAACCCTTTCTCCGAAACATTTCATCATGAGTGGTGCGTGTTAAGACCCAGCCGTTAAAACACGGATGATAATGTAATATTTAGCAGCTACTTGCCAGTGAAGAGCTTGGGATGGAGGGGAAATCAGGTCTACAGCTTGTAGGAAGTCTCACTCAGACCGATCAATAGAGATAATGTCTCCTCTGTCTCTCTCTCCCAGCTTGTTTCACCTCAACATAGCCAGCCTGCCTGGCTCTCACATCCCCTCTGAAACCCAGCTGCATATCGCTGCCGTCGGGCGAAAAACCTTGTATGAACCCGAAGATCCATGGCTATTTAGACACAAGCACTTGGTAATACATTTCATTGGTTAAACATGAAACCAACAGGCAGACTTAACCACTTTCAACTTGGCACCCCTATTTTGGCATGTCGAAAATGGTTGACATTTGACCCATTAAAACTGGGAAAGCATTTGTGTGATTTTAGATTCACCACTTTGGCTATTCAAAAATAGTAGATATAAAGGCTCATAGTGCGTCACTTCATGCCACGCTAAGAGCTTGTAGATCTGCTATTTTTTTATCATTAAGATTTGTGACAAAGTGAACATTTTTAACTAAGATCTTTGCTTGTTTGAGAACCACAGATATAGCAACATACGTTTTTCAGGAAACGTACCGGTCTTAATGGATTAATAGTAAAAATAGCAACACGCATCACATTGTGTTGTGAGCTTGTAGAACTGCTAGTTTCACTACCATTGTGTAACACTAAGACGACAAAGTATAAAATAGGGCATTATTATTTATTTTTTTAAGATATGTTAAAAGGGACCGGGCGCCCCAAATAGGGCGTTATTTTATGGAAATAATCCCACCTAGTTTGAAGTGAGCAGTGCCATTTATGAGTTAATTTCATTAAGAGTCCTGCGAAGCTTGGCCAATGTGACCACAGGCGTACAATTACACTTTGAGCGCTTTGTGCCAAGATGTAGGCCAGATGTAGTAGGCCACGCTTCAGAGCCCGGACAAAGCCAGATGTTGGAGCATTAGCTCCTTCCAGGAGCACCGCTCAAAAACAAACAGATAAACATGGAGACACAAGGTTTCTGCCCAAAAGCGACATTAAAAATCAGTTTATATGTCCTGACTCCATAGACTCCAGTGCTGAGAATGAAATAACCTAAAAAAAAAAGAGTAAGAGTAAGTAAGAGTAATTCTACTCTATGTACAGTACACCAGCTGTCAGTCATTCTCTCATGCCCTCTGCTCCAAGGTCCTTGGTTTAAACCAGACCCTCAGTTTAAACCCATTTGCGTCTAAGAGACTCTTCACCTGCCCTTGGAAAACCTTTTTCCTCTTTCTGCTGCTCTCCTCTTCCTCCACTCTCCATACATTGCTGTAAGTGAGTCAGCTGGCAGACAGGGAACAAGAGAAATAGAATGATATATGAGGAGGAAGGAGGGAGCACAGAGAGAGGAGGGGGGAGGGCCTTGGTGGAGAGGGAGAGAGAGAGAGAGAGAGAGAGAGAGAGAGAGAGAGAGAGAGAGAGAGAGAGAGAGAGAGAGAGAGATAGAGAGAGAGAGAGGAAGGCTATGAATGGACAACTTTAAGACCAGGTTTGCGGGAAAAAGTGATGCGGTCAGCAAACAAGACTGAGCGAAAGTATTCCATCAGCTTAAACAACAGTGAGGCAAATAAGTGAAGCAATAGAGTAAATGGAAACAGTATATGGGTGTGCGGGTTCAAGAAAGGCTGGGAGGGAGGAGGGGGGAGAAACGGAGAAGCACAGAGAGGGAGATGAAAACAAATGGGGGAGAGGAGTGTAGAAGGAAAGAGTGAAGAAAGGAGATGCTATGGTGTATGGCTGGTGTGAGATACTGAGGTGTGTTAGTGTGTGTGTGTGTGTGTGTGTGTGTGTGTGTGTGTGTGTGTGTTTGCGCTCAAGCAAGCACGTCAGTCCGAGACGTGCAGACGGGTGAGAAAAGGGAATAAGAAGTGAGAAGTGAGAACATGTTGAGAAAGTTGAAGAGCAGCTGGAAGATGGGGGCAGTTATAAGTGAGACAGAGGGAGCGACAGATGAAATGATATGGCAGTGAGCCGGAGAGGAAAGAAAGAGAGAAAGAGGCATCAAAATAGAAGGAAAGAAAAATAAACTGTGGGAGGGACAGGTTGACATACAGGCATTGGGAGGGTGAGAGAAATAGAGACATGGTTAGTCAAAGTGAGAAATATAGCGAGAGTGAGAGATGGAGGCCTGCAGTTTTTAAAACTCTCCACAATCTCCCACAAGGCGTTTCCAGGAGCAACTGATGACTGATTGGTTGTTGCTAGGCTCCCGATGTGGCCGGTGGTTTGGTGGCCCCATTGATCCACTAAACTCATTAGTTGGCTGGAAGGTCAGCGGTCCGTCTCTGACCCCAGTGTTAATCACTCTGTAATTGAAGGGAAATGACTCTGATTGAGTTTCCTGTCATACTTGAGTGGCCCGGCTGCCAGCTATGACCAGCACTTTGGTCACCCAAACACATGTCATTAAAGCATGCTAGCTGTATGTAAATAGGTAATGTTTGAGTGACCAGCAGAAAAATGCCCTTTGGGTAGGGGTTAGGGTACTGTCAAAGACGTTAGCCATCACCCGAGATCGAGAGCGATGGGAGAGTAGAAGAAGAGAAATGTTCAAAGCAAACTTTGGGGTGCCATTTTTGGCACAAAGTGCTATCTGTTTTTAAAGTGCAGGGATGAATGTGACCTCAGCTAGCTTGCCATTTGTCACTTCAAAGACCTTATCTGCTGTATGCAAACAAATGTCTCCTGTCCTTTATCTTGAGTTACACAAAACCATGTCGAAATTGCATCATTCCATGATTTGCATATTTTATAGTAAGATGGCCATAAAAATTAACCATGAAGAGGACATATTTAACTTGAAACTTTACAGCAGTGAAAGGCTCACTCTCACTGTAAATGTACAGTATGTAATACGGTTTTAAATTTAACGTTTCAATGCTTCAAAGTAACGTCATGTCATCATGACTCATGATAAAAGATGATACAGCAGCTTTTCAACAATCATTAGTACATCTCTGAAAACCCCAGACCAACAAACACAACGTAACCACTTAAACACTATACTTAGTTGACCGGAATCCTACATAGCCCGCTCCTTGACAGGAAGGGGCTATTCTATGCCCCCTCCTGTTTTTGCTCTATACTAACTATATTTGCAGGAAAAAAGCAGATCTACAAGCACCCAACACATTGTATATTTGCTCGAGAATAGGGATGCTAGGGTTCATGTGGTTAAAGGCCCATATCCATTCACCCAAAATAGTCATCTGGAGTATTAGGGGGTTTGATCCAGCGACCACCTGCTTCTTCTTAAAATGCCACAGGGTAAAAGCCCTGCCGTCATGGAGGGTTGGTGAGGGGGAGGGGTGTACAGGTGCAGTGTGATAGATAGATAGTGAGCACAGCAACATCTAAAACATGATGACCTTTACAGTAGACATGAACTGTCACTTCCGTTTTGAGTTTGGACCGAGGGGTCTCTGAGTTTACGTGTCTACTGTACTGTATGTATGACCTAAGACCATCCAGTATCCACCTGATGACCAGCTGAGCTCCATCTCCCAGGGGCAGTGGTGGAAAGTAACTAAGTACATTTATTTAATTAAGTATTGTACTTAAAGGACGACTTTGCCACTTTTCCAACCTATTTTCATATAATAATAATAGGTCCTCACTAATGTTCATAATAAAATAGCAATTTTTTTTCTACTCGGTCCAAGTCTCTAGTCTAGACGATCTAGCTCACAATTCATTGCATCGCGGCTTTTATACATTTTGAAAACTTGTGAAATGGGATATTCTGCATGAGTACTTTTACTTTTGTACTTAAAGTATATTTTGATGTCAATATTCTGGACTTTTACTTGTAACACTTGTTTCCACCACTGTCCAGGGGTCGACTGGCTTCCTCTCTCTCTCTCACACACACACACACACACACACACACACACACACACACACACACACACACACACACACACACACACACACACACACACACACACACACACACACACACACACACACACACACACACACACACACACACTAATACATGCAGTAGGCCACATGTTCTACTCAGTGGTGGAAAAAGTACTCACATTCTTTCCTTAAAGGAGTAGTTCACCACTTTTCAACCTGTCTTTATATAATAGGTCCTCACTAATGTTCATGATAAAATATCACAATTTTTTTCTACTCAGTCCAAGTCTGTGCTGAAGTTCAGAATCCATCGTCTTGTGACATCATCATTTTCCCAAAGATTTAGCTGGATTGGCAATCGATGATGTCACAAGACGATGGGTTTCTGACCTGCCCACAACCCTCCTCTGAGAAAAAAAAAAGAAAGAAAAAAAGCTATTTTTGAGTGAGGACCAATTATATGAACATAGGTTGACAAGTGGTGGAGTGCCCCTTTAAGTAGAAGTTGCAATACTGCAGTATAGATATACTCTGTTACAAGTAAAAGTCCGGAATTAAAAATGTACTTGAGTAAAAGTACAAAAGTATTGGTGTCAAAATGTACTTAAAGTACCAAAAGTATAAAGTACTGATTATGCAGAATGTCCCATTTCAAATGTATAAAATGTCTAAAAATCTTTAGAAAATAGCAGATCTACAAGCTCACCATGCGTCGCATAGAGACGCATTGTGAACATGTAGATCGGCTATTTTCAAATGGCCGAAATGTATATAGGGCTGAAGTGGTTAGTGTATGTTTTGTAATGAAAATCTACAAAATAACTAATAACTAAAGTTTTCAAATAATTGCAGTGGAGTAAAAGTACAATATTTGGATCTGAGATGTAGTGGAGTAGAAGTAAAAGTACTGAGAATTGAAAATACTCCAGTAAAGTACAAATAACTCAAAATTATACTTAAGTACAGTACCTAAGTAAATGTAGTTGGTTACTTAACACCACTGGTTCTACTTCAGTGACAGCATGGGAGAGAATATCTCATCGTGGTCCAAGGCTGGTGGGAATCATCTCTCCTCTTTAGGAATAAGTCGACAGTCCACATCTATACTGCTCTCGCCTCCCTGCTGGTGTGCAGAAATAGCAGCCTAATCAGGAAGTGATGACACGCTAGGGGGGTTAATTTCACAACAGCTCATAACACTCTGGCCAATGTGTCACACCACTGTCAAAAGACTAGATAAAATGCAATGTCTTAATGCAGGGGTCCTAAACAGGGTCCCCAGAGTTACTACAGGGGGCCAAATCTTTGTCTACAACACAATTTTATACAATAAAACTGGCACTGCTTCATCTCTCTCTCAACTAGGGTCCCCTAGTTGAGAGAGTCCCCTTAGTGAATAAACATACCGTAGCATTAAATTATGACTATTCAACATTGGCCTACAAGAATCTCTCCTCACATGTCCACTGGGATGCTTCAAGGTTTACAAATGGAGCATCCAACCATACATACATGAACTTAATGTGTGTGTGTGTGTGTGTGTGTGTGTGTGTGTGTGTGTGTGTATGTGTGTGGGTAAATAAAGATGCTGCAATCAGATCTCTAATGTAAATATATCACACACCTCCAAAGTGAGGGCTACTCCTGTCTGCATTTTCAGCTTTTCTTTTCATCCGTAAACCATAGCTTTCTGTATAAAATGCATTTTTAGTGCAACAGAGAAACATTACTGTATATGGGGTTACATTTTGACAAACCAACATACAGATAGGCCTATAATAGATTATCTTTCAGCTATCTACTGGGATGCATTAAGGTTGACAAATGAGGCATCCAACCATACACAAACAGTGCTTAATTATAATAAAGGTTTGTGGAAGGGGCTGTAAATAACGATGCTGCAAACAGGTCTCCAAAGTAGATATATCAAACACCGCCAATGATGTATGCAACTCTGGTCCCCACCCCACAATGCATCTACGGATAAGGGCTCTCCAGTGTTCTTTTTCTAGCAAGCAACCCCCACCCCCACCAGTGTTCTTGGAGCATGATCATAAGAATTGAATGAAAAGCAATGGGAGCGGGTAGCGAGCATTACAACCAAGGAAATGGTTAATTGCTGTCATTGCTTCCCTCCTGTCATGAATAAATCACTTCAATCAAGCCAGTCAGAAACATTAAACCAATTACTCTAATGAACTGATCCTGTGCCCACCCTCTAGTGTTTGGCGCTCAATGCTGAAAGAAGTCTTTTATCCTTTCGCCGTGTGAGGGCCATAATATAGTGATTTATGCCAGGGATGCTGGAAGCATCAGCAGCAGAATGTATTTAGTCTGAGAGCATTCTGACGTATACACAAAGTAGATTTTATTAATGAACTGCTCTACCAGCCTTCATTTCCTGTTCAGCGCCAACTATCAGGTCAATCATTGATAAAGATTGTTTGTTCTATTATGCCTACTCTGTGTGCTAGCAGCAAGGGAGGCGGCACTAAATACTGTACGTATGCAGAAAGTGATTTTGCAGAGGGGAAATGGTCTTGTAAGACAAAAAAAAAAAGAGAGAAATGAATAACCTATGACCAATTACAGATTGGTTCCCCCTGCCTTTCAGAAGACTGGGAGCATCAGCGGTTCCAAACAAACATTGGTCACCCCCAAAACATGCCTGGGGCATGAAATGGATCACAAGCGTTGTGGATGATTTTGCTGGAAAACAACTGCATTCATGTTGAATAAGGCAACAGGGAACATCCTGTTCACCGTGTTGAGTCCCACGGGGCAGAGTGCAGTGAGGTTACACAGAAAACCTATCCAAGCTCATTTTGCCAGACAATTGATATCCTGATTATGCACAAGTTGTGAAGGCTTTGCGGTCAGTGTTTCTATAGAGTTGCTTCAGAGTACACCCCACAATAAAAAAGAAAGACAGCTGCACGGTAAACCTAATTATCAGGGAAGGTATTAGAGGGCATTGTGAAATCCTCTGCTAGGCATATTCCCAGGGTGACTAGCAATTAATTTTCTACTTTATTTGAGAATCATAATCTCTATGCATCAACTGATACACACAATATGTTTAAATTATGTGTGGCCAATATCCCAGTGCTAAATTGCATCTGTGCCTCTCCCAGGAGGGGGCCAAACAAGCTGGTTGGCCTTTCTAAAAACCAGAAGTGGGGCCTGAAATCCCCTGCATGACGGCACTGTAATTTCATTTATCACGCCTCAGCGCACACTAAATCATACATGATTGCTCCTATTCGACTGCCTGTGTGGCTTTCAGTAGGCAGAGGGGAGCGAGTCTAAGAAGCAGCCAAGAAGTGCTAGAGAATAAGATTCGATTTCCTCTGGTGTAGCACGTCTTCAAGTGGAACAAATACAGCACGCAAGAACAGGTAAGAGTAAATGGATACACAACAGGGGATTCGGAAGGAGAGACGGGTGCAAGAGCCCTAACACTTCCTCAGTGCAGGAGCAGGGAGCTTGACACGTTAAACAGAACCAGGTGAGAACAAGTTGGGAAGTGTGCTGCATGGCTGCACAATACACAATTACTTGTAAATCCTTCAGGACATTACAGATTTCTCAAGTGCAATACATCTAGAGACTGAAGAAACAAACCAAAGGGGACAGAGGACATCGAGACCCATTTTCAGTGATGTGACATGAACATGACATGTGAACCTCTGTCTGCCATCTTGGTTCATTGAAGTCCAGACGGTTAGCGAGATGTTCTTCCAGAGACAGACACGGCAGACCAGATGGCTCTAACAAAGACCCAAACCACATAATAGTGACATTATCTGGTCTACTGCACAGCACTTAAATCCTAACCATGTAAGAAAGTTGTGAGATTTCACGTCATTCTGCACCCATCTAAGAATTTTCAGGTCACCAGAGATGAGATTGTGGCAGAGAAGGGACACTGTGGGCTGAGTAATCAGGGGTACAGACACATTTGAGCCAGGAGAAGCACTGGGCCAGTGTCAACTTGCCAACTAGATGACGGGAACACTGTACCTCTGAGCTCCCATCAGACGGATCCATTTAACCCAAAGGCACAAGAGACAGAGGATGAGGAAAGCACTTAAGGATGGCATTAGATCGCTGTTCCTGTGACTAAACCTTCATCCGTTTGTCTGATAAAGAGCTAATACTTTAAACGTCTTGTGGGGGAAATCAATTGCTATGAACATTTTCTAGAGTGTGGACTTTACTATTTTTTGTCCATCATCTACAAACTAATAACATGAAAGTCAGGTGTTGTCATTGGGGGGAGATTGACTGCTCCAGTGCTGGGTCAAACCCTAAGATCTCAAATTCAGGTGACTGAAGGCTAATTAATACTTTGTAGCCATGAGTCAATTCAATCAGCACAAACTAGAAATTTACAAGTGTGGTTACACACACCACTTGATAATTAGTAGATTTGGGTGATTTACACTGCACATAATGGTTATGAACAATGTTAAAAGAGACAATGGACTCAATTTTATGCATTTATTCATGTAGTTATTCCACTCTGATTCAAAGGCTCAAGGCTGGGTCAGCGATTTAATAGCCAAAAATACTCTAGAATTTATGGTTAATTTCTTTATCTCCTTCAGTTGTTCTCTTCATTTTTTGTACCATCCTTCCTTAAAAATGCCACAAAACTTTGAAAAGTGCATTTCCGCTAATATCTCCAAAACTTCTCAAGTTGTTCTTTATCCCCCCATAAAAATTTCCCCCATTTTCAAGGCTTATGAGGTCACAAATTTGCAACAAGAAACAGCCAACATTTTTTCCCCAAAGGTTTTATAACCATCCTGTTCACACACACACAACCTTCTCCTTTTTCTTTTTTACACAGCCAGAGAAGAACAAAAAAGATTAAACATAATAAACTCCCAAACCTTTTGTACAGAGAAATCAAACTAAATGGAGAAAATGTCTCTTATATTAGTCCATGTTTTTAATCCTCTGAATCCGCTTTCGCGTTTTGCCATTAAACTGGGAAGGGAGACACAACCGTGTCAACATGAGGCTCTGTGTGTAGTAGGCAATGTCAATCAGTCCCATTTTGCTTGCTGGTTTATCTGTTTCATTATATGGATTTCAAAACCAGTAAGTCTAGGCCATTCAACAAGTTATCCAGTAATGTTTATGATAGTGGACAGTATGTGTGCACGTGTGGTGCGTGTTTGTGTACATGTGCGTTTATGGGTTGTTGGTATGAATGTGTCAAGAGTAGGCAAGTAATTCAGGTGTTCTGAATGCATGTCTGTGTGTTAAGAGTCTCAGTGTTTAAGCCAGTCCGAATCCCTCTGAACATTCCTGAATGGCCATCAGCAGCATATGTCTCAGCTTTTCATAGCTCTCATAGGCTGGGAGATCCAGCTGGTTAAAGCTAGGGGAGAAAGAAAGACAGAACAAACTTGTATAATACAATTACATTATGAGGCTCTATTCATAAAAACGTTTAAACTGAAGCCAGATGAACTGTGCTGTAATGCTATACATTGGTTAAATAAAAGCTTGCAATCTAGCTTCAAACTGTACCAGGTATGAGCAGACGGCAGGCGGTCAGTGGAGCGGTCATCACGGTGGATCTGGAACTTCTGGATGCCATTCATGCCCTCTAGAGCAGCAAAACCCTGCAGGGGCACCTTGGACGTCCCTGTAACAAACTGTAGGAACTTGGCCCGGTCTGCCTGGTCGAAGGAACGTAGGGCTCTCCAGAACCACTGGATCTTTAAAAACATAAATGAATGTAATCATAATATTTTGTATCTTTTCAGGGGTAGGTGGTGGTCAGCAAACCAGTTACACTATTGCTAAGTGGGATAAACAGATAGCCTTTTCAAATGTGACATTAAAACGCCCCCTTCTGGCGAAAGGCAGTAACAGTATTAAAGTCCATAAGAAACAAATTAGGGCCCTAGACCTAATCGAATTTGCACCCTTAATACAAATACAATGATTACATTATAGAATTTCTAAGCCCTATATGTATCCTGATGTGTTATTGATCCGTACCTGAATGGAGCTGGACTGGTACTTGTGGTACTCCGTGTTGGCTTTGAGGTCGTCGATGTCGATGTTGGGCAGGCCAGAAATCAGCAGCTCCAGCTCCTGCTCAGTGAAGATGGAGATCAGCCTCTTCGGAATGATCTCATAAAAGCCCTCCAGGAAGGATCCCAGCTGCTTACGGATTGCACCTAAGTAGCAGAACACAGCGAGTATGAAGTCAAAACCACTTAAATGCGCCTTCTTCTGTGGATTGTTCCCATTCAAGAGACAGATTTTGTTTGGTCGAGTCAACTGCCGATTCTCACCTGTCATCTTCATCTGGCAGACAAGGTGTACATATTCTTTCTTGTTATCTTCTGTGACCACGATGTTTGCTCCATTGGGCTTGAGGTCCCTTACTTCACAAACCCCAAACTCCTGGACCTACACACACAGACACACACACACACAGCAAGAGGATTTATAGCACTGCTTCTCTTGAACTGTTAAAGCCCAATCTCAGATGGTCACAGTTGGCATCCATTAACAGTAATTTAGGACCAGCTGACTTTAAATTACACTTTTGAGGCACTTAGTGGTGTAATTAGCACTTGGCTTCCCATAATGAAAGGAAAAGAGCATGGAGCATGCTGGACTCAAATCCTTCTAGCACCATATCAATTTGAACAGTTTTAGGACACGATGCAGCATGAGAATCAATTTTCTACTTGAAACTGAATGGTGAGATGAGTGAAGCCTTACTTCAGTGCTGAATGTCAGCTCATAGCCCAGTGTGGACACATCATTTTCCAGCAGATATACCAGGCCCTGGAAGAACGGGTAGTCCTCGCTCTCCATGTCTGTGTACCTGTGGATAACACATAAACATGAAAATTGCACATATTATGCAATAATTCCTCGATCCTTACTGGATTTCACATTCAAAAGGTTTATTTCCTGTGGCTCCGCTACCTGACACTCTTGCCCAGGATGTGCTTGTAGAAGCTGCGTGTGAAGTAGCACTCGAGCAGCCTGTTGTCGTAGACTGCCTTGGCCACCACACGGCCCACAAACTTGAAGTAGCTGAGATGGTTGGGGTTGCAATGGGAGGAGGGGTTGATGGTGTAGGTGACGCGGTCACCCGGTGAGGTGCGGAACAGGGCATACATGGGGTTGAACATCTCCCTGGAGATGATCATGTACCATTCCCTGAGCAGGCCACCGGCATCCTGGCCCTCTTCTCCTTCAAACACAATGTACCTGGAGCAGGAACACAGGGGAAATCAGTAAGGGTTCTGGAATTGAAACAATGACAAGGGGACCAGACGGACAATGAGTACACTTGGCGCCTTACAGCCGATTCTTCATGTCTTCTGGGCTCTTGCGATGCAGCTCCCTGTAGGAGTCCTCAAACACGTGGTCTCTCCTGACATGCACCGCCATGTCTTCCTTTCTCAGGCCCTCATCCAGACGCTCAAGCTCCTGGCGGAAATACCTGCAAGAGAGGAGGGCAGAGAGGGTAAGATCATTTCAAACAATATTAGATTTAACAAAACCTGAGCCAACAACAAATCACCCTTACTTCCTCTTGACATCGAAGTCAAGGATGCGGATGTAGTCGACTAGAACCGCAAAAGGCCCGTCAGCCAGGTGAGTGGTGGATTGGCGCAGGATCTGGTTAAGCACTGTGCGGTGAGTTTCTGATAAAGAGAGGAGATGGAAACACGTTTAATGCACATCACTAATTTTCATCCATTCGTTTGGTTTGCCCCTAAACAATTACCCATGTTCCTTTTACTATTATCAGATGATGTTGGCGTCTGGAACTCACCGGCAAAGCGGAGGAACTTCTGGGTGTCAGGAGGCAGATTGGAGGAGATGTGCATGGAGGAGGGCTCCCTGGAAAAGAAGGGGTCCAGAGAGGAGGGTGTGGCAGGGGTGAGGGGTGCTGGGGACAGCGGTGGAGGCTCGTCCTTGATGTGTGACAACTGACTCTCCCGGGTGTCCCTCACTGGGGGTTTGCTCTCCCGTTCCGTGGCATGAACCAAGAAGAAGGCCTCCACTGCTGGCTGGAGAACTGGAGAGAAGAGATGAGACAAGAGATGATGAAATGCATCATACAGTAGCTGGATCAGTCTTTAAAAAGTAATGCAGGCTTTATTTCAGACCAGAGTACATAAGTCCTTTAAAAACACCAACCACCACTAAGTGTGGCTGCGACTTACCCAGCACGGCATGCTGGTCATGGGACTCCTCCAGCTCTTTTAGGCACTCCCCGAGCATGTCCCACAGCTCGTCTAAAAGCAGCTGCTCACTCAGCAGAGGGAGGTCTGGAAGCCTCTCCTCACTCTCAGACTGGCCACTGCCTTCTTCATCTGAACATGGGGGAAATCAAATGCAATATATTGTAATACCTACCAGTAAGACTCCCTAATCGGGAGATAAGCGACCTCTCACGTCATACGGGCAGCCATAGTTACACCTGGAATGTTGAATCTCCATATATGGAGATAACCTACCCATCACACAAAGTCTGACCTCACCAGCCCATACCTGGGCATGGACGACTTATATCTCCATATACGGAGATGGCCATATATGGAGATACGATGACATCACAGAGTCCACAGCTGATGATGTGGCGTGATGTCATACAATACACAAACAAGCCCTATATAAAGGGGCAATTCTCACCAGGGAAGAGAGCATTCCCCACTAGCTGAGTATCTTAAGATGGTTGGATGTGATGATAAGCCACAAATAGGCCAAAAGTTTGTTTTACCAATTATCAAGACATACGGGCAGTTGACAGTTTGCCATTGTTACTCATTGAAGTTGAATCTCCATCTGAATCCCTTTTATGCCCATATATGGAGATCCCTGCTCTGAGTATCTGACATCACTAATCCCTTTTATGCCCATATATGGAGATCCCTGCTCTGAGTATCTGACATCACTAATCCCTTTTATGCCCATATACAGTATGGAGATCCCTAACAGAATCCATTTTATGCCCATATATGGAGATACCTGCTCTGAGTATCTGACATCACTGTGATGTCACCTGTTTATGCCTAAATATGGAGATCCCTGCTCTGAGTATCTGACATCACTGCGATCTCACCTGTGATGTCACAGTGACACATCACCTCAGTATCTGTGATGTCACAGTGACACATCACCTCAGTATCAGGCGTTACACGTATACATTGAGCAGGGCAAAGGTGTGACGGACGGACGGACGGCCGGTGGAGGTTTTCATTCTAAACTGCGACCTTACGGTCGCAATTAATCTTAACCACTTGAACAGCCCCGCTTCCCTATTCTGGGGCCAACAGTTGGAGAAAATAGCAGATCTACAAGCTCACAATCGGTCACAAAACGACCCGTTGTGAGCTTGTAGATCGGCTATTTTAAGCTAAGAGGTCTGGTGTAAGGGGAAATATCAGCAGATCTAGTATAGATTCCCGTCAACAAATAAAATGTTGTTAAAGTGGCATCTGAGGATCAAACATTTATTAAAACAAATTGAAGTGGAGCCAACAGATATATGCCATCAGAGAGGTGCTGTGGTTTTGCTAGAGCAGCGTCTATAGGTGGTCCTACCCAAAGATGCAGGGTCCTGATCCAGAGGAGATGGCTGGTCCACGTCCATGGGAGACTCATCTCTCTGGGCTGCCTGGCTCTCCGATACAGACTGTACCTCCGACTAAGGGGATGGGCACACACAGAATAACACATATGGGGCAGATAAGAGGAGAGCGAAAGGAACCAAGATTAGTAGATCGCAAACTTATTGAAGTCTTAAGACTGCCATGCATTACAATGACATTTCCATGAACCTGTGAGGGAGGAGAGGAGCTGGGACAAGGACTGGAGAAGGGGAGGGGAAGGCCAAAAGCAAGAAGCCATGTCAGCCAGCTAACCGATCAGATAACATATCATGGAGCAGGCAGCACATTCACACTGCATACCGGTTCAACGGTAAGTAACATGTCAATGCAGACCAAACCATTACTCTATATAGAATGCAGTGGGACCACTGGTGCATCAGTCTTTCTTCCAGGACTGCCAGTTCTCATATCAGCAGTGTGTACACTCAGATACATAACACTGCATGCTGCAAGATAAATGCAATTATTTTGTCTGCGGTAGTGGCAACATACAGTAATACAATAATTGAGGGTACCATTTATTGCCTTTTCCCCAGTTGCGTGCACAGGCAGTACACAGCAGTCACTAATAGCCTCTTGAGACCAAAACTGGATTTGACAGTATTCTTTCTGTAGTAGGCCATACTGTGTAACATTCATTTTAATAGTTTGTTTTAATGACATCCCTTTTGCAGGTATGAAACTACAGCTGAACAAGGAATCTAGCAGGGTCCTTGCACTGGAGGCTATCTTCTAATGCAAAAACACATCGTCAGAAACTGTAAAATACCCATGTCGTTTTGCCACAGGTGACGGGTACAGACACTTGCACTGTTAAATTGCGTTTCGAGAAGTTGTCAAAAAATATTATGTGGAATGGTTGTGAGACACGTAGCAGTGGAAGTAATAAAAAATAAAATTTGTTTAATTGAAATGTTACACAGTATGCCTTTACGTTCATCACCAGTAGGTAATATTGTAGTGGATGTATAACACATGGTAGTGGAAACTGTACCTATATTTTAACCACATTGATTGTAATATCATGTCTGTTGTGGCTGGGTCTCAGATTAAATAGCCTGTATGAATAAGGTTACATGTCTATTTTTGTACTGTTTCAGTACACAAGGTGTGCGTGTGTGAGTAGCAGTCTGCCCATGCTAACCGTGGCAGTGCCAGCAGCGCTGGCAGGGGGGGCAGCGCCAGCAGGGGGGGCATGGGGAGCCGCCACGGAAGATCCTGCAGCGGCGGCAACAGCGACGGCGGCAGAGGCAGAGGAGGCGGTGGGCGGTGGGGCCTGCTGGAGCCGGCGTGCCCGCTGGCCCTCTCTCACCATCTGGATGATGGCGTCGGCCTCGGCCTCTAGCTGACGCACCGCGGCCTGGATGCTGCTGGCGGAGCCTAGGCTGGTGGAGCCTGGCCATGCAGAGAGCAACGAGGAAAGGGACAAACGTCAACATAAATAATTGGGGTATTAGCTTCAATTGGGAGAAATGTATGTTTATTGATGTTTTAAACTAAATGTCTGGTCAGATGGCCACGGTGCTGTGGGTGTACGTGGTTCTCCTACCTAACCGTCCCGTCTGCTTGGCCTTCTTGTTGGCACGGCGCGTGTCTTCGCGGAGCTGGATGATGACCTGTAGTACGCGGAGGAAGAACTTCTGCGTGGATGTCTTGGAGGTCAGCGAGCTCATGCAGGGCAGCTGCAACTCACGCCCCCCAAGGGTGCGCTTCTGAGCAGCCACGATCACTACGCTTTCTGAACCGTCGAACCTGCGCCCCCGCCAACACACGAGCATGGGCGACAAGACGAATGCAGTTATTATAAAGAAATGGATGAGCATGCAAAAACAGGCACGCACACAAAAATGACACCCGAATTATCTGAATCCCACTTATCCCAGTAGCTGGTCCATTATGATTTCATATATATAGATTAAAAGAATAAAACCGATTAAAATCCATTTATATTTCAATCTTTGTATGGTCAATAAAATGGTCTGCATGAGCCAAATGCCAGCCTACGTGAATCTGCTTGCTGTTCTACAAATCGACATGTCAAGGGATGTGTGCATTATTGACCAAAATCTTTTCTGAAAAGTCTTGTCCCCATGGATGATCGAATATTCGACAAGACAATGGTTGAAAATTACATTTTACCACCATCTCTTTTTATTCAACTGGTGTCAAAGTAATGCAACCTCCTCCCACAGCTGTTCTCGGCTCACCTGCTGCTCATCTTGCCCTTGAGCCTTGCAGAAAGGGATGAGTCCTCTGGAGGGGCATCGGGGGACTGGGCATCAGCTCGCGCCCTTCTCTGCTGCTCCAAGTTGTATTCTCTAAGCTCTGCCAATAATGTGCCTGGGGAAGTAGAGAAAAGGGTTTAAGATATGAATGGAAGGATGGTAGAAACAAATATACAGTATGCATATTCAGCTAGGGATACAGGATTGTAACCGTTGACTAAAAAGGACATGGCAACCATAATGTCCCCAGTGGTTTTGGGAGTCCCGTTTTGAAGTCTAAAGTTCTACATTTTGACCGTTGCAATAATGGATTTTTGCAGCCAAAAGTGATCATATTTGGACCAAGAGGATGGAGCTTAGCATAGGCATTGTAACACTTTTCCTCTCACAATGTATGCACACAATATAGCCTACTCTGCTTTTTTTCCTTTAAGTTTTTCCTCCCAATTTAGTTTACTAACATCCCCCATGTGAATAGTACCTGTCACTGATGTTTGGTCTTGGACAACCACAGGCATTCTTTTGTTTGTTTTATTAAAGTATGCTGTAAGTGTAAGATTCTATGAATCAAGTCATCATAATGTGCAGTGGTTCTATACTGACCAATCTGTTTGCAGAGAGTGTATCCGAGATGTCTGGCTCCACTGAGCAGCAATCTGAGCACTGTGTCTCTAGTTGCTCCATCTCCTCTGGACAGCTGAAGCAGGATGTTGGCAGCGTCTTCCAGACCCTCCTCTGAACACGAGTGAGACGTTAACACCTGGTTAAAAGAAGAGCAGAAGGTCATCAGGACATTAGGATTAGGGTTAGTATTTTGCACTTAAAAGTTGATATGTTAATGAACACAGATCACATGGTAGAGGTTTGTAAGATTAGGGAACACATTTCTTTGTTACATTAATTCCTATGGCCTTTCTCTAAAGACATTTTGGCATTTCTTTCCATAGTATTTGGCGTTGTGCCTGTATGAAAAATAAAACCCTGATTAAACTTTTCCCCTACCTCCACAGAGAGTTGTAGTTGTTTCTCAGTGAGTCCAGTGGAGGCCATCTTGGCATCACTCTCAATACTGCTAACAACAGTCCTCTGCTTCCCTGTTCAGATCAACAAAAACACACTGCATCGTTATTTTGCTCCAAATTTTATAACGGCGTCACAAAGAGACTTTTTCTTTGGCCTGCTACGACGGTATGACATGACAGTGTATATACCTGTGGAGCTGACTCCAGTGGATGTGGGTATAGATACTGCTGTAGAAGAGGAGGTCTGGGAGGCTGCTAGAACAGACCCTGAGGATGAAGTCTGGGCTCCAACTCCCACAGAGCCCCCTGAGCTTACTGCAGCAGCCTGGACAGAGCCAACTGATGCCAAAGCTTGGGTGGCAGCCATGGCTGTTGCCGCGGCAGCGGCAGAGCTCACAGTTGTGCTGGAGTTGGCAGCCTGCGGGGTAGGGTGGCCGGCAGGCACCTCTGTGGCCTTGTTGTCGGGCAGGGCAATAGAGATGAGAGAGAGCAGCCTCAACAGCTTCTCTGTTAGCAGGGAGCTGCGCCGGATGACAGGGTGGGACAGCATATTCATCAACTGGCCCAGCGGAGAGGCCTCCAAACTGAACTGGGCTCCCTCTGCCTCAGAATTGCCCCCCAGTGGCACTGTCTTCATGGAGGCTTTGCCCTTGCGGCTGACATTCATGTTGTCCAGCTTGACCAGCAAGTCCCAGAAGTCGGTGGAGATGCCCAGGGACTGGGGCGTGAAAGCGAAGGAACCCAGAGAGTTCTGGGTGGGGTTGGAGGGGTTTGAGCTAGGATTGTTCTGGGATCCTGACCTTGAACCCCCACCTCCCCCTCCTCCACTAGATGAGCCCGAGAGTAGGCGAGAGTCCAAGTCAGTGGAGGACAATGACAGATCCTTACAGCGCTGCTGGGTGAAGTGGCTGGGAAACACCTGCAGCGAGGGAGAGACATGAATAGTTCATTGTCCAAGTTAACCAAGAAACTTTAAAAATCTTGACAATGCATTTTGTAAATAAAATTCTATGCATCATTTCATATTCACTTTGCCTCCAAAACAATTACCTTATAGCTAGGGCTGGGCAATTAACAATTATAGATAGATTTTTTACAATTGACTATTATTGTACAATGGGGGCTTGCAAAATTAAGACAATCTACTAGCTCACAAGTCACGATTACAACACCATGACGTCGTCATCAAAAACAAGAATATTCTAAACTTGAAAAAAGATTATTCTGTACAACCCTAGAATCTCCAGTGACTCACCTTGGCCAGTTGGATGAGTGTGTCCAGTACATGTCGACAGACCACCGGGGCAGCCTGAGGGTGAATGTGCACAGTGGAACCTCCACCCCCAGCACAAGTGACGCTTGCCGATGGCCCAGACATCGCTCCTCCTCCTCCTAATGATCCCGGTCCCGCTGAGCTTCCTGTGGAGTGGCGGTCAGCGTGTTTCCTACTAGACGCTCGCTGGATCTGGAAAATGTTTGTGCGACAGCCCAGAGCAGCGTCCATGGAAACTGAGAGCCAGGAGAGCTGGCTGGAGCTGCGAGACTCCACCCTGTTCAACAGCTCCAAGGAGGAGGACGACGATGAGGAAGAGGAAGAAGACGAGGACGAGGAGGAGGAGAGGGAAGAGGTGGTGGTGGCCGAGCCTTTCGGTCCGCACCCCCCCTGGGCGCTCCTCTTGCCCCGTGCCCCGTCTTCAAGGCGCGACGTCTCCACACAGACCTCACTCTCACTGCTGCGCTGCAGAATGGAAAGCAGGCTACGGATCACCCAGCCACGCGTCTGCGAGTGGTAGCACAGGTTCCTGAGCACGCGGTGCAGGCGGCTGGTGTTTAGCTTGGGCTCATCCACAAACAGCAGCACCAGCAGACAGGACAGGGCCTCGTGGTCCAGCAATAGCCGGCCTCGCAGACGGAGTAACGAGTCTACACTGGAACTGGACGGTCTGTGGACAAGACAAATCAATCATTTTTGATAGGAAAATCTATGAATAATATCTACTGTGTAAATTGTAACTTAAAGATTGTACTTCTCAGTGCAGTTTGTATTCAACAGTATTGTGTTAATCCCATGAACCCTAGCATCCCTATTCGGGGGAAAACAGTCAGCTTGTACTGTTGTGTTATATTTTTGCTCAGACTGCATTGCAACACGATGCACTGGCACAGATTTGGTGTACGAAAAAGTCCAAGAATAGAGCTCTAGGGGAACCTGGACAATATAGGGTTTAAGGGGTTAATACAATGTTCAAGGTTTTTAAACAGTGCTAACCGCTCCTACATCTGGCTTTGTCTTTATGCATGTATGCATGTCCCACACTTGGCTCATTGGCCAAGCTTCGCGGGATGCTTCATGAAATGAACTCATGAAAAGCACGGCTCACTTCACACGGTGTGATTTCTTTTTAAAATATGTTTCACATTATTCTGGACTTCTCACCTGCTGTGGTTGGTTCCTCCTCCCATCTGGAAGGTTCCTCCTCTCTGCACAGCCAGCCGGGTGTACTGGACGCCACGGTTGCTGCCTAGCCGGCTGGTGAAGGCCGGCGACCGTAGGATGGCTGACAGGGCCGAGGATGAGCTGTGACCAAACAGTCTCTCGTGCATCAGCTGCCTCTGGCGGGCCTCTTGTTCCCTGCGTAGCGCAGCCGCCTCAGCAGCGATGTCTGGGGGCATCACAGCCAGCACACTGTCCTCCATGTCCTCCAGGACGCTGCGGCGGAGCTCCGAGGGCAGTGTCTGGATGAAGGTGACCGGGTCCAGGGGAGTGTCTCCCTGGGTAGGCTGCTGGGAGAGCTCCCTGCGCTGCTGCTCAGCCCGCTGCTGGGCCAACACCTGGATAGACCAAGAACATGGCCAGAATTAGCTCAAAATAAACAACCGTTTCAGGTAGGTGTTGTTGAGAACTGACTTAAGTTGATTTCACTGTCTACTGTACTGGCGATCCTAAGTTAGACTGGCAGAAGTAAAGGTTTAAAGCTGAATCATAATTGTTTGAGTAGTAAATGAGCATAATAAAAGCACCCAAGTAATGAGCACAATAAAAGCACTAAAATAATCAACCAAGACTTTCAGAACAAAAGTCAACTAACAAATTTATCGACTTCTTTTATTATAGAAAATGGCCTTTAACATATAAAAGTATGAAACCACAAAAATAGGCAAGCAAAGGAATATCTATTATATTGCGTCCTAGAGAGCAACAGATTGGAATGAGTATTATGAAAGCAAGTTTTTCCTCTCACCTCCTCCTGGATGGCTGGCGGTAAGGCTGCGAGGAACTCAGGGCTGACCTCCGTGACCCCTGGCCCTCCCAGGACAGGGGCGGTGGTGGAGGGCAGGGTGGCGGAAGCAGGGGGACGGGCGGGTGGTCTGATGCCCAGCTGATTCTGCAACACTTCACGACGGATGTCCTCAGGAAGTGCTGCCAGGAAGGATGGGTCCACGCCCTCTGGCAGACTAATGCCTGCGGTTAACAAAGACAAAGCAACATGGTGAAAATGCCATGACGAGAATACACACATTATAAGACTAAAATAATCTAATGTCGAGGACAAGCCATGCTAGAGACATTCATCTTACCTGCCAGTGGGTCTTCCTCATCGTTGCTGGTGGATGGGAGGGGCTCCTCCTGGATGGCCTGGGATTGGCTGTCGGCACTGTCACTCCTGGGCATCGTTTCCCCGGGCGATGAGATGGAGGTGGAGCTACGACAGGAAAAGGGGGCAGCTTCAGTCAGAATTCATAACAACTGTATCCTGTCCTCATTTTGTACATCTACAGTACACAGTGTACACAAGTAATCTGTGTTTATTTAACCGAGTTGTACACTCCCAAGTTAAATAAATGCTCTGACAGTATTCTACATGATGCCTCTTGAAGCCACTGACCCAGTCTCTGCATCCGTCTGCCGGTCCGTCAACCCACTCTCCCCACTACCGGACAGCTCCTGGGACAGCTGGGCGGTCTGGGCAGGATTAGATGGCGCTTCTTCCTGCGTGGCAGAAGCAGGGCTGCTGGTATCCATGGGCGACCCCTCTAACTGTGACACGCCGGCTGCTGCAGGCTCCGAGGTCTCCACGATGTCTGGACTTAGGGAGGCTGATTTAAGGAAGGGAAAGAACAAGATGTTTCAACATAATTAAAATAATATTGACGGTAAAAAATAAAAATGTTAATAGTTTATAAGGCAGATCGTTCCGAAAAGCAAATGACAGATCTTTGGCTACCAGCTTGGTCAACATCGCTGCCACTACAAGATGTGCACCCTTTACTGCTGGCCAGTGAGTATAAAGAGAGTTTTCAAAGTTAGTCTACCTTCCCTGCCTCCATCCAATGCTCCTCCACCTCTCTCACCGATTGTGGGCGCTGGAGACATTTCCATCTGAGACGCCTCTGCTTCACTGCTGGGCCTATCAGCTGCCGACAGGGGTGGAAGGTCCGCCGCCCCCAGAACGGCCAGTGAGTTGACATGCGACTCAGCGAGCAGCTCGGCACGAGACTCAGCCAGAGACTCAGCCAGCAGCATGTCAGCGATTGGCTGGTGGACCTGCTGGCTGATGGCTGCCTCCAGGGAGACCAGGGCCTGTTCATGGGGAGCAGGGGTGGTGGGGGTGACTTCTCCAGATGGGGGAGCAGTGAGGAAGCCCTCAGAGACCCTGGGTGGGTCTAGACATGACACAGTACCACCTTGAGCCTGTTCACCTTCTGGAACAATCAGACAAGAGAGGCTTTACCCACTTTTAGAGGAAAATGGTTTACAAAATATTTTACTTTGTCCACCATCAGTGACTGGTCCACATTGATAAAAAGCTGAAATGATGCAACACCAATCAGGTATTATTTTATTGTCACTGAAACAAACTGTTTTACATGAGGTGCCATTAATCTGAAACTAATCTGTTAACAAAGCTCAAGGCTAACTACCAATTTAGCCAGGAATGCAGGGCGTCAAGGACCTACACTGAGGAAGGCAGTAAGTTGTATAGTTATCTCCTTAACGGGGTGCACAATCCTGATCCCCAACAACAACACAACTTACTACCTCACCACAGCATAGACAGACAAATGTAAAGCACAGGGTTGAAATTTTCAATACACACGGTTAAAAAGCAGTGTAGCCATTTTGAAATCAACACAGGGTCTCCACTGTAGCTGTAGGTTGAAGAGTTGGTTTGGCGTTGCCGTAAGAAAGACAGTAGACTGTATAGTTATCTCCCAGATCTGGTGTGATCCTAAAACTATACAAACTACTACCTCATCCCACAGCACGCAGTGCCTCTGGCTGACCATCACATCCACTTCCTCTGCTGTCTCCTCTCTTGAAGGATAAGATGGCACTTTGACCAAACAAGTATAGGTGTAATAACAGTTTTATGGTGACTGTACCTGCAGTGCTCTCTGTGCCATTAACTGTTCCCAGTCCAGAACCCTGTCAACACAGACCAAAAAAGGTTAACAGGCACTAAAAGCCAAATAATTGACAAAATTCTAATCTGAAATGTGCTACAGATGCACAGCCTGCAAACATGTCTCTTTATCTCCTAACCTGCAGGCTTTGTTCCCTAACCTCCTCTGCACCAGAGGCCCTCCTCTCATTCTGCTTTGTCTCCTCCTCCTCCGCCAGCTGCCGCCTCCTCTTCTCCCGACGCTCTTCCAGCTCCTCATCACGCAGACTCTCTAGGTGCTGCAGGATGGGCACCTTCACCACTGAAAGTGTTGTACAAAGGTCAGTGACCCGTACCAAGTTGGTTGAGCATGCAAATCATGATTTGTCTAGGAAATCAGCCAACCTGCTACGCAGTCATGCATGCTCTCAGCATCCAACACTTTACACTCGTCTGTCCATCTTGTTAAGGCAGTGGGTATACTAGAGAGGGTGCCTAGAAGGATGAGAAGTCAGCAGTGTTAATAATTTACCATGACCCACAAAAAGTGTCATTCTTCCCATGTATATCAATGTGTTACAGTGGTTTTCACCTGCTTGTCCACCTGTGCTGCTCTGCTCATGGAAGAAGTCATCTAGCAGCTCATCGTCAGAGCGGGCGATTATGTGCACATCCTCGTTGCCCACCAGAAGGCGGGCACGGCCACGGGACTGCAGGGGCAGAGAGCTGGACAGCTGCAGAATGTCTGCTGCTGCGCTGGGACCCAGTAATCTGAGAGAGATGGAAGACACCAATAATAAGCATCTAAACCAAAACAGGTTTTGAGGTTTTGAGTGACAATAGAAATGGACAAAGAGACCAATTATTTTAGTGTTTCAACAGCGTTATCAATCAAGGAAATTCTTGCTGTTGTCACACCATTACATTATATTATTACACACACACAAAAGCGTCTGCCAGTTACACCCACATACGACAAGTGGGTGTACTCACCCTTCACTGATTACCTGTTAGTTTTAGAATTTATTTAAAATTGTCTGTTTTTAAAGACCTAGTTGGTTGCCGCTGCACGAGATTCTCCAACAGGGCTTTAGTAATGGTTCAGCTGCATAACTTCATGCCTAGAGATCTCAGGTAGGTTAACTCTGTATCCGTAAAATTTCTTCTTAAAACAACATTTTATAGTACAGATTAATGCTATCATGTTCTTCTTAAATTTGATGTTTTATTCACTTTCATGTTTTTATTGTAAAGCATTATATTTTGGAACTAGCTTTTGATACAGTAGGTGCTATATACTGTACATAAAGCTACCAATATACCGATCAGTGTTTTCACCTCTGTAGGATGAGTGGGGGGTTGGGCTGCCGGTTGCCGGGGTAGTGGACATGGATAGTGTGTCCCGTGTTGGCTGTGAGCTGGCGCAGCGTACGCTGGCTGCGGCCCATGCCCTGCGCCAGCCGACTGCTTGTGCTCGCCGAACCCAGGGTGAGGGAGCCATGGTCGGCATGACGCACCATCAGCGGGTGAGAACTGGGGATGTTGCCTGGGGAGGGAGGGATGTCAGCTGATGGAAGAACACAATAGAGAAGAGGACGCAGACATTAAAGGACTGCTCACTCGCAACCCCCAAGTCATTCAGTGTCATTCAGGTAAGCTACCGCAATTCAAAATTCTTCCTGCCATACTTGTACGATGTGATTTACATAAAAAATTATCAAATAAAAAGAAAGAAATATTACAGAATAAAAACGAAGACAATATCAGGCATAAAAACCGGGTGTGAAAAACGTGACAAGAATTGGGAGAGCCCCCAAAAATATTTTTTTTGGGCATAGCGTGGCATCACCAGTTAGGCTATATAGTTGCTCAACGCTCACTTGCTCATTACCCTTCAGATTTGAACACTTTTATGTTCTCTGATCAACACTCTTTCATACTGCTATGCAGCAGAAATGTTTTCGAAGCTCCACCAATCCGTGAAGCCGACGGTTTATGTAGGCCAAGTTGGCCAACTACAGTATGGCTTGTTTACCAGCTTAGTTGTGTGGTATGGCTTACAAAGTAACTGTTAAAAGTAAATGTTCGATTGAAATAAACATTTTAGACATATATGTGAGACAATTCAATACAGTCCTGCCAACTTACCAGTGGTGGAGAACATGCTGTCAAACTCTATGATGAGGTCGTCGTCCCTATCGAACCTCTCAAATCGGATGTGGGGTGCAGCGTTGATGTCAGGGAAGTCTTCATCTAGCTCCATTTCTGAACCTTCATCATCATCATCCTCATCTCCTTCTTCATCGTCCTTTGGGGTGAATGAAGCAGTGAGCATTGAAGACAAATCCACACCCCGTGTTTCCCAGAAATGTTATACATTTTCCTACATACCTGATCCTCCTCCTCTTCCTCTTCTTCTTCCTCTTCCTCATCCTGGCTGTCCTCATCATCGTTGCTCCCACTAGAATCCTCCTCCTGCGTGTGCTCCTCATCCTCTGGCTCCAGGATGTTCATGGAGTCTGATGAAGAAGAGAGTGTAGTGGTAACAAACACACAAATGAACAAAAAAATCGAACCTCTGTTCGAAGTGGAGCTGTGTGTGTGTGTGTGTGTGTGTGTGTGTGTGGGCTGAACAACAGCGCCCTCGTGTGGTCACAAAAGGTCCTGTAGGCTACAGACCGACAGACAGACAGACACGGAGACAGACCCACACACACGGCCACGTATAGGGAGCTTGTGTTCCACACAGCTCCAAAAATGTTTCAGGTTCTCTCAGACTGTGAGGTCATAATTGCACTATGACCACACAGGTCACTGTTACCACCTCACCTTCACGGTTGGCCTGAAGAGTGGAGGCCTGGCTAATATTGGAAGGGGCCTCATCCATCAACACGTCCTCGTTCGATTCATCCTCACCGCTCCGTCCCACTGGTTGATAGAGGAAACAAATCAGACAAGCCCTAGGCTTCCCCTATGACCAAACATGGTCTCCACCAAGTAGGAGCTGTAAACTTACCTATAATAGCACTGTTAACAGTGCCTCCATCCCTCTCCAACAATTCATCAATCAGATCCACTAGCTCGTTCTCCACCTGTACGTATGTATGAAACAGGGCACACAAGCGCAATGCAAGACACTGTTATTTCAGTGTTAGGTAATGGGCGGTATTACCATTTGAGCAACGCCTTACAGGTATTCTTTGAGTTACTCACCTGCATGTCCTGTGTGCTGAGCACCTCTGGCTGGCCAGCGATGACCACCGTGTCTCCTTCTGCTTCTCCATCCATCAGATCACTGTCTGTACCTTGCACTCTGTGGCTGCCCTCCACCGGCTCTGCCTCGCAAGACTCACCTGGAAAAACACACCAAACAGCAAGGGGTGTTTGTGAGCATTAAGGTCACAATTAATTCACATAAATGTAAACATCTGTTTGTGTCATGCGTACATCGCACAACAAATAAAAGTATCAACCTGTATGAATGAGGCATCATCAGGTTAATAGTTTCATATTTGCAACGCAATTTCGGATTGTTTATTCGTCACGTACCCATGTGTTTGTGTCATTTGGATTGGTTGATTGAATTAAGTCAAAGGTTATGATAAAGGCATCACAAAAAAAGCTCCAGGGGGCTTGTTTCCATTGTACTAAATTCATCAGTAATACATATATATATATAGATATGGGTAGCAAACACAGTAGTATCAAACTATTTACCTTGGTCCTGTGTGTTGCTGTTACTGTCCCTGGCGGTGCCCACTGTGTCATGTTCCGTCTTGTTCTTGCTGGAACCTCCCTTGCCACCAAACAGACTGCTGGGCTGATTTACGATGCGAGACAGAGTCTCCAGAGGCTTCAGGGCTGCATTAACTGTATTGGCCATGTTGGGACTGAAGCACGCACACACACACACGCACACAGAAAATAATTAATGTGAAGCCAGTTCAGACAGAAGAACAAACAAGTCTGTACAAGGAAAAACCTCAATATTAATTTACATGCTGGTACGTTTTGACACTTTTGCTGTTCTCCTGAGGTAAATAACCACTTTGGAAGTAGAGAGGGAGCTCAGACTAAATATGTACCAATGTACCATTCAATTTAATTTAATCACCATACAAATACGCTCAATGTTCTCAAAACCCAAGAGTACAATGACTTGGGAGCAGTACTGTCAGTGTATATTATATTGTGGTGTAATTTGTGTACCTGGACAGATCCAGGCTGTGAGGTACACGGGCCAGATCGTTGACCAGGCCCTTCTTGAGGAACAGGCGAATGATGTTATTCATGCCATTGTGCTGTGTCTTGGCCGCCGCAGTGCTGTAGAAGCTGGACGTGGAAGGACACGACTCCATGATGGTACTGATGATGCACATCACTGCTTGCAGCCTGAGAGGTGGAGAGAGATAAGGAGTCAGTGTGGAACCAGCTTTCCCCACCATACGGCTGGGTCAAATTCCTGCCTACATGATGTCAAGCTGAAAAACATCAATTTTCAAAATAAAGTTTGTTCTTGGGTTACTGAAATAGTTTTACTCCAGTTTTCCTGACTACTTTTACCTGGCATGTTTCTCTGTGCCTTCTGTCATAGCCAGTGCCCGACTGAGTGCAGCCTTCACTTCATTAACCAAGGCCACCTGAGCATCAGTGCCTGTGCCAGCAGCAGCCAGGCTGGCCAAGAAGAGGCGGGCCAGGGCTGGGGTATCCTTGTCCTCAGAGTTCTGGGTGTGGGGCAGCAGGTGGTCCAGCACAAAGGCTAGAACACTACAGTCCTATGGGATGAAGTACAGTACAGTCAACAAACAGGCTGAGGCTGTCAACGAGGGCTGATCTCAGAAATTACAATTACTTAAAAATGGGCCATTGTCATGACACTAAATAAGTATAAATGTTGAATCATCTACCTCCTTGATGAGCTCAGATTGTCCAGCGGTGTAGCAGTAGGAGGCTATGAGTGTGGCGATGCCCACATAGGAGCGCACAAGCTCAGCTAGCAGTCTAAGGATGGTAGAGGTGGGCATCAAAGGCTTGCTAGCCTTAGCTTTAGCTGCTTTTGCCTCCTCTGAGGCACCCTTATCACCTTCCTGCTCTTTCTTCTCTTCCCGCATCTCCTCTGGTGTGGAGGCTGAGGGAGAAGAAGACAAAACATTAGGACCAAACTCTTTTCCTCTAATACTATATGCTGAATAGATTGATAAATGTAACAGATTTCCATCTCACCTTCTCCTTGTGGTGTGCCAGACTGGGAAGTCTCAGCTACACCCCCATCTGCAGCAAACACCTGAGCCTGATAAGGAAAAGACAGGCTTCTGTTATTAACTGAAGACAAAGGAGTACACATTTGTGATAATCCTTAATATCTCACATAAAGATCAAATTTGATACTTTTCCTTTTGTATCAATAGCTATTTAATGTAATATCAACGTAACTGATGCAAAGATCACTGCCCATTGGCATACGGAGGCGCAGGGCAATCATAAAGGAGGAATACTTCAAAATGAGATTTGCACAGATTAGTCGAGGCAGGTTTTGTTCATATACTTGCAAGTCCACAACACCCGTCTTTCTCTAGGAAATGACAAGTGATCGCCTGGCACAGCCTTTGCAATCGACACAAATCTTTTATCCTGTGTTCTGCATCAACCACAGAAATTACCCATTTTGGATTAAAAATAAAAAGCAGACTCATTAGCCAGTGTATAAAAGCTAGTGTATAAACAGAATGGAATGCTGAGATTTGTATTATTAAAATGCAATTGATGTGACCACCAGTCACCACATGATGTCGCCAAATCAGCAAATAGTCCATCTTGTGACTAATGGCATCATTCCGCACAATACCCATTTATTTGCCACTGTAGGTCAGGTAGACTCACATTGATGTGGAAGGCAGACTGGGAGTCATAGTCGCTGCCCTGCCTAGTGAGTCTGTACTGCTGGTAGACATCATCCCCAACATCCTGCAGGATCTGGCACAAGTCCTGGCCACCAGGCACCGTCACTGCTCGCTCCTCCGGACGCTCAGCTGCAACACACAAACAAACTTAGCAGGCGGGTAACATAAAATAGGGCTGTACAATAGACAACTTATATGGCAAATTGTATATTGACACATTGAATATGTTGATAGAAATAATATGGAGAGTTGGTAAACATCCAGGTTTGGGCAAAAAATATCACACTTGAAGCAGCAATACATAACCTTTTTTGGTGGAAACATTTTTATTTAACCAATCTGTTTGGCATAGTACACCATCTTACCCTCTTCAGGGGCATGGTAGGCAGCCAGAGCATTGAGCATGTCATAGATGACCTCCTTGATGGTGTCAGGGATGGTGGGAAGGGGGGACAGTTTTAGTGGGGTGGTCTTCACCAGCTGTACAGCATTGGGCCCCTTGATCCGCAGGTTCTCAAACTCATCATCAGAGGCTGAAGGGAAAGGGGTTGATAGGACGATAGAGGATGAAAACAGACCTCTAGTCAACACTCCAAACTTCCTAGAGGAGATTTTATTCCCTAGAAAGAATAGATAAGCTAGCAAACTCACCTGTTCCAGCTCCGCGGGGTGCAGGCAGAGCGATACGGACACAGTTGTTGGCTGTGTCAGCAAAGCAATCAGGGTTGCGGCAGGCAGCTGGGCCCAGGACACGCAGGATGTAGTTGATCTCTCTGGAACCCAGACTACCTGACACCACACCTGATGTGGTGCTGCCTGCTCCACTGGTTACTGCTGACCTCACCACCTAACAAAATAAAAGCAGACACAGTCACTTAGTCAGGGGTGGTGTTTATGATATGGTATAGGGGCCTACTATACTCCAGATATCATGACCTGTTCTTCAAATGTATCTAACCTTCTCCATGGTGTGCCTAAGTGTGGCTGGATCCTCTATGATGTGTCTGAACAGCAGGGTCACCAGTGGGGTGAAACCATTGAAACCCGAACCTTGCGTCAGCCCTAGGATCATTCGTGTGCTCTTCAGCTCAGCAAACATCATGGCGTAGTGGTGGGTACGTGTCAGTCGCAGGCAGAGACGCAAGGTGGCATGGAGGGTGTCTGGGTCCACAGGCACGCTGATCATACTGACACAGGCTCTGATGAGGACGGTGGTCATGTCCTCCGTCAAACCTTGGACCACAATATCACCCTGGGGCTGGTCTGGTTCCAGGGAGACACCAGGAGTGGAGGAAGCCGGTGGCACAGACGGAGCTTCCTTCAGTTGGCTGGAATCATCTTTCGGAGCTGCCATTTCTACTGCCACGGAGGCTGAATCTAGAAGGAGAATACAGATTAGGGCTGTGTGCGGATATTCGGTTCAACAATTAGATAGTATTGCGCCTACCAAAGTGAACTAAATATTATTTGTGTATACCATTAATGTATCATATATATTTTTTATAATTGAGACTTTTACGCTTTCACTTTATACATTAAACTTTTTAAAGTTTACGTCATGTCTAATACCTAATTGGTACGTCTTTTTACTTGTTAAAAGCAGCATTTTATTAACACCTGGATCTCTTTTATTAAGCTCAAACCTGAATATAGCAGCATTGCTTTGCCTCATTGAATCGTATACAGTATTATTCATCAAGAACAATTCGACTTTTTTTCCAAAACCTGCAAGCAGTTGCGTGCATTCTGTAGTTCTGCATCAGTACCTGCATCAGGCTGGGTGTCCTCTACTTTGCTCCTCTCCCCCTCGTCTCTCTCAGACTCTGTAGTGCTGCCCGTCTTGGCAGGCTTGGTCACACGAGGTACTCTCTGGACAGTGAGCATCACTGGCCTCCTGTTACCAGTCTCCTCATTCACCTGCCACACAGAACAGAGGAGATCAGCAACCGTTACTTGCATGCGCTTGAATCAAACTCACACATGATGCTATGAATATCCAAACACTGGTGCTAAAACTGTGTATTCAAGGAGGACCATGTCCACAGCCTTTACCTGCACCATAGTGTTGAATTGTACGGTATATCTCCTGCGTCCGGCAGTGAAGCGGACACTGCTCTCCCCGGCCCTCCATGCCGAGTCGATTGTACTATTGTTGGAAGCACTGTAACTGCACCAGCGGCCAGAGCGGTCGTCGAACCACCGCCAGTTGTTACCATTAGGCTGCAAGTACTGAAAGGACAGACAGAATGACTGTAAACAGAAGAACGATTGCCTTAAAAAGTGGGATAATTATTCATTAATAAATAACTCATGATTCAGATCGCCATTTTTGTTGGGGCACAAATTCAATGGCTACCTTGTTCATTTGTGCTCTGCGCTTTGAGGAGACGGCCATCTTCTCGTAGAAGTCGATGATCAACAGCACTGGGGTGATCCATCTATACAGAAGACAGTTTAAAAATGTATGTTATATATTGTTTTCTGTAATGTTGACACTTGCAAGCCTAAATACAAAGAATGCCATGAGTCACAGTGTGTTGGCATTTAAGCATTGGCAAAGGTTATGCAGAGCTATTTTTAATCTGTCTGCTCTGTAGATTGCGAGTGGCGAGTTGTAGACCACTCACTTGGGTGTCTGTATGTCCTTCTGTTCTTTGGCAGCCTGCAGACAGGGCTGCACCACCTCCAGCAGCTTAATCAGCAAATTGAGAATCCCGCTGTTCTCCACCACTCTGGCACACAACAGCTTCAGCTCCTGCATGAAATTAACAGGCAGTGCCATTACCCCAAGATGTGCTTTTATTAAGGCAAACAGTGATAGGTTCTGAATACTAAGGACTACTAAGGACAACTCTCTTCTTTTTTAAAGTCATGCGAAAGCAAGATTTTGACATGTAACCCACACAGTGGAATGATATTATTAAATAATGTATGTAAACTGTACAACACTGCATTTATTCAAGCGTTCATTTGTGTGTGATTACCTCGAAGAGCAAGGTGAGCAGCAGAATTCGAGTTGCAAGTTTGGAGGCCTGGGGCAGTGTGGCCATCTGCCTGGTCCACTCAGCTACCGTCTTTGTGTCACTGGTGGTTAGAGGCACGGCGGCCTTGATCAGCACGTCTGCCGCATTCCACACCTACACACAACCCACACAGCATCAGGCTGACGCAAGCAAAATGTTCTCCCACGCCACAACAAGTACAAGTGAAATCTTATTCCAAGTCATTTACTTTCTGCACTGTTACTTTCTGCTCCCGAATAAAGCTTTTGTAATACTCTGAGTCGTCAGAGGATTTAAGATTTACTGCCATATGAACTAAATTAGATTAGTCACAATAAGACCCTGCTCAGAACTATCATAAAGTAGCACCCAATTATTGCAATTATTTACATTGCAATTATGTTATAACTTAGAATTATGTTATCCAAATAGGCTATGAAGTAAAAAAAAAAAAAAAAAAAAAAAAGGAACATATGATTGGCCGGAATCAGTAGCTAGGATCCTTATCTGGAGATGTTTGTCCCTCATCCCATCCATCAAAGTGACTGAGGTCAGAGAGTCAGGACACTACTATTTAAATCCTGGCCCAGCATATTACATAAAGTTGCAGTGGTGGCCTACCATTCATTTTAAGGCTACTCTCACAATTTTATATTTTTAAACCACTTACAATACATATTGGTATTCCTAACTTTCTGGTGCTAATTTTGAGCCCCGATTAGGCACTTAGTGCAACTTAGTGCTTTTCAAAATAAAGTAATAAAGAGCTTTGGAAAACAAGATTAAAATCGAATCAGGTATTAAAATATTATCAGAACAAGGTCAAAATCATCAACAATATACAAACAATGCATCTCTTCACACTGACCTGGTCAACAACCTGGCTCAAGATCAGGTCTCGGTACTCCGGGCCACTCCTCTTGATGGCCGTCATCAGCAGATCACAGAGGCGGTAGACAGTGTCAGGAAGCTCGTCTAACAGGTGGAAGCAGCCAGGCAGCATGGAGTCTGTGAAGGTATGCAGCTCTTGGGGGTCCAGGGGCTCAGCCTCCATGAAGCGCTCCAAGCAGCGTGCCTCCTCCTCCTCCGCCCGCTCCCTGGCCCGCCTGTCCTCCTCCTCACGTCTCCGGGCAGCTTCCTGAGGTAGAAAGAAGAGGCAGAAATGGGAGATGAGGTCAACCCGTCATGTAATTTAGCAACAGGTGGCTCAGAGAGTGTGTGTTCCTCTGCGTAATGTGTTAAGTGAGGAGGCGCACCTCAGGGGAGTCAGAGCGCTGCTCCATGCTAACCTCTTGTCCCAGTGACATGGCGATGGCCCTCATCATCTGGTCCTCTTCAGACATGGTCAGGTCCTAGAAAAACCAAGGAGAAAAAAAAAAAAAAAAAACTCACCGTTACTACAACGCACCACACATGTGCCAATGTGGTGAGGGACAGAAAGGTACAGTTTGTGTGTGTGTGTGTGTGTGTATTATACTGTATATGTGCATCTCTCCCCTTTAATTGTTTCTAAGTAGCCTTACCCTGACAGCTCCACTGAGGAGGGGTGGAGGGTGTGTCAACAGGTACTCGGTTGCCTGCTCCATGGTGCTGGTGTTGAGCAGGGCCTCCATAGCATGCTCCCTGGAGAAACCCATGTCCATCAGCTGAGAACAGACAGCAGGCGGTCAGGTCACATCATTAATTAAAATAGTCGGGGGGGGTGCGAAGAGAAAAGAGGGAATGATGAGGACGCAAGGGATTTTTGCAGAAGAGTCAAGGAGGGCAGTGAAAGGTCAAAGACTGTTACGGAATATTATCATTATAAAAGACCAGGGAAACATTCTTCCACACATTCCTTCTCTTCCCTTCATTTGCTTTTAATAACACTTGAGTGGCCTCAGCAACCGGCTCTCTTTAATCTCTGCATAGCATCCAATCATCATACCTTACCTTGCCCAACACCACCCTTATGAACAACCTCAGATGGGTTGAATCCCATTACTCTGATTAAAATTCTTCTCACCAAATTAATCCTCCTCCCTCTTCATGTTTTCCCCCTCTGTCTAATCTATCCTCCCTCCCTCCTGCTCGCTCTACCTCTCCTGCCAATCTCTCCACTCCCCATCTCTTATTCCTGCTGGAGTTGCTGCCGACAGACCCGTGGGTACTTCCCTCTCCCCCGTTTCAAAACAAACGGTGGACCCAGGGTTCAGATCATGCAGAATATAGAATAATGCTCCCTCTCCATAGTCTTGCGTTGCAGAAAATCAGGCTTCCAATACACCTGGAGACATCTGTATTCAACATAGTAGCTAGACAAACCTATGACTACTGCTTAATAATATCACTGTCCAAATAAGGATCACCGTGTCTTCACATTGGTTCAGCAAATGCAGTTATTTGTTACATTTCCAATCGTTTCCACCCACTTTCAGCAACTGCATTGAATTTAGATGTTTCCAGACTTATCAGCAGAAAGATTTCCAATATAATCTTTCCTCCCTCCCACCAACTCTCCTGTCAATCTCCCTCCCTCCCCATCTCTTATACCTGCTGAAGTTGTTGCTGGCGGGCATGTGGGTCACTCTCTCTCCCTCTGCCTCTTCCCTGTTTCAAAACAAACGGTGGGCCTGAGGTTCAGTTCATGCATTAAATAGGGGAGGAAGTGTGTCATAAACACAGCAGCTCTGTTCTGGTCTCACTGAAATGGCCACCTAGATATCCAATTATGTTGTTAACCTGTGCTGTCAAAACTGCCTGCATACCACAGCAAGCAGACAACAGCACTGTAACAAGTTTGTGAGAAGGCCCTGAGCCTAAGAAATGTATAATACTACCACAAAATAACCAAAGCCTATGAAATAGCCATACAATAAAAAGGTTATCTTTTTTTTCTTTTTTTTTAAGAAAAGGAAAAAAAGAGCAATGACGAAAGAATGTGATCCTGCAAGAATTCTACATTTTGAGCCAGAGATTAAGAACTTTGGACGACATAATACAAAGATGGCTCATCTCCTTACCTGCGTGAGCTGGGACTGGTTGACCTGCGGATCTCTACGGGGGGTGGAGTTGGTGGACTCGTCGGTAGACCCTCCTGCTGCGCCTGGGGCCGGCGCTGTCCCGGCCGGTGCCGTTCCCTCTCCAGGTGGTGCAACGACACCGGGGGCGCTGCTGCTGGGTGCAGTGGGCGCGGAGGGGGTCCCCTCCTCTTCTGGACGGACTGTGCCCTCCGTCTCCTTGGCCAGGCGCTCTTGGATGACAGGTTCCCCTCTCAGGATGTGGCAGAGGATGGCCAGCATGGACTCTGCCATCCGGCCTCCATAAACCTTCAGAGGTTTGCGGTTCCACAAGCTGCGTATGCAGTTGAATGCAGCCTACAGAGGGAGAAGGAGTTCGCGTTAACAAGTGTATGTGCACACAAACAAAAAAGCTAGTAACACTATCCATAGGCACCTCACTCTTTTAAACAGACACCAACCATACAGTTGTTTGAGACATACAGAGTAGTTTAATGTTGGATGCAGATATTCTTCTGTTGGTGAGTTGAGGCATACTGCATAGTAATTCTGTCATGTTAATAGTCACTGACCTTTTGGGTGACAATGAGAAACCGCAGGGCACTAAACTGGGGTGTGGTCGGGGTGACACCAGGCACCTTAGCTGGCAGGGAGTGTGGAGAGTCCAGCACAGTGCTGGGATTCACCATCTTCTCCACCAGCATCAACCAGGCATCCAGGAACTCTCCTGTGCCATCTGGCAGATCAGTGTGTTCCAGACCCTCAGACACAGGCACCTTACCACCCATGGTCAAGGCCCAGTTAAATGTCCTACAGAGAGAAGAACATAATCAACTGTTGCTGAAAACATCCATGAGGTCCGCCATAGTCCTTTACAAGCCAGCTGATTATGTTCCACAATTAATTTCAGACTCACTCGAACAAGGCATCATGTCCTCCAGAGCAGAAGAACTTCTGCAGCATCAGATGGTAGGGGTACTTCCTCTCATCAAATAGCATTGGAGACGTGAAGCCCACAGAGCAGATGAAGAAAGTCAGCCTACAGCAACAGAGAACACAACACTTGACCATCTGCAAACAACATAATCCATTACCAATGCCAACAAACAGATAACAGTATCAGATTGAAAACAGTAAGTCATGTAATTATTTACAAGCCAGTGACTAGGAGAATGATGATTGATTGACTTAAGCGAGTCTGCTCATACCTAAAGCGAGGAGTGGGCGTGTAGGGTGGGGGCTGCCAACTCAGGCCCTTGGTGAGTAGCTTGGTGAGGGAGGAGGCGGTGGCGCGGGCAGCAGGGGTAGGGGCAGTGCCCGTGCTGGTGGCATGGTGAGAACGGCGCTGTCTCACTGGGGAGCCCACGCACAGCTTGACAAGTAGGCCAAAGAGCTCAGCCAGAGCCCTTCCAAGACGAGACGAGGCTAGAGGGACGGAGACATAGGTTTGTTGAGAATGTAATAATCGATTATGCAACCCGAAGTCTAGGATGTGAAAACGCACAGTACAAATAAGGACAAAAAGTCAAAAAATGAATCCCAATATTGACAGAAACTGAGAAAATTCAACTCTATGTTTGCCACAGAACGAGTTTCCTCGAGTTATTCCCGCTGGTCCAGGCCTAAAGCAGGCCTTACATTAGCAGATCATCGGGCACGAATCAGGTTTAAGATTCTCTTACCAGATAATCTTAACAGGATCACACTAGCCGATTTAAAAAGTCAGGGGACTACGAACACTACAGCATATTGAAGTAACACTTCAATATGGAAGTTGTGTCCCATTTTGATGATATGGCAAGAGCAAAGCGAGACGTGCGCCGTTCCCAGTCTGTGACTGGTAGTGATTTCTGTTTGATATAAAAGAAACCCGTTCCTGTTGAGTTTTAATTCCCATCCCAATCATGATACAACCACACAAGTGTCTCTGTGTGTGACAGACCCCATTTCTTGCATCCGAAACAGTGGCGGTCTTTCGCTTGGTCCCCCACTGACGTTCCATACCAGTATAGCGATCCAGAAAAATATCAAACTTTTTTTTAATCTGTCAGGTCGGCCCCGATCGTCCTGCGAGCAACTCAGCAGTGTTCAGGTTGGATCTGTGAACCCTCACACTAGACAACATTTATGCCTGATAATCGGCCCAGTTTCAGAGGCAGGCAGCCCGATAGTCAGGAGGGTCATTAAATGCCCCGATTATCAGCTAGTGTGCGGCTACCTTAAGACGTCCACAGGTGTCTTAACATTTACCCCCTGTGGAGTGCCACAGGGGGTAAATTAAAAGGTAAGAAAACGAAAAATAGCTGGCAGGGAACGTCACAAGTTGAAAAACAACGTTAGCAGTCAACGAGTTCATTTGGTGACACCCACTCACCAGAAAGCAGTGGTTTAATCTGTTTAATGCGGGTGGCCATGGCTGGGGTGAGTTTGGACTTGGCCTTTGGGTCGGTGGTGGTGGGCTCATCAGTCTCCATAGGGGCGAGTGTGTCGCCATCCAACCCCATGCCTTCTAGCAGGCCCCCAGCAGATGAATCCACAGACACCGCCTCAGACTCTACTAGGGCAAGGGGGAAGAGGAGAAAGCAAGATAAGTGGGAGGCATTCAGTCAACCCTTCCAAGAACATGACGAACACTGGTTGTTTAACCAAGTCAAATGGCTCCATTACCTGTTCTCTTGGAGCCAGAGGCTGCGGATGCTGCAGAGCTACCAGGTGGCTTCTCCTCCTTGGGCACCAGTTTCTGCATGTCAGCCTGGCCAAACTCGCAGCCTGGAGGCAGACTGAGGGGACAGATAAGTGAGGGTCATTGCTTGACAACTTATCAGGAAAGGAGGAGAAGGAGGTGGTGTAGGAGGAGTACTGACCTGTTGGGCGTGCAGAGAGACAGCAGCACCGTGCTTTCCCACACTAGAGAACAGTAGAGCTGACTGAGCTTGTTGAGGACACTCAGACCAAGCTGAGACCCCCACTGGTTCACTGAGATTGCCCGGATCTCGCTCTAATCATAAAAATTAAGAAAGGACAAAAATTTGCCAGGGAATCAATAATTGATAGAACAGGAATTTAAGCAACAGAGAAAAGAAAGTCCTCGTGGCTGAAAATCCTCTACCATCTTCTCTGTTAATTGGGTGCCAATCCATGGTGGTTGAACATTCTGTAATTTACTACAAATTATCCCCACTGTACAGTGAGAACAGCTGCCAAATGTTAGGCTACTAAACGCCATTGATATAGATATGGCAAAATCACAAGCAGTGCATAATTTTCCCTGGCAATTCAAATGCTTCCCTGCAGTAACCTAGGTTTCAGACAAAAAGTCCATTTATGTAGTTAAGTGTAAAATTTGACCAACTAAACATACTGGCCAAAAACAGGACTCGGCCACAATTGTGTATCACAAAACGTAACGAATGATCATACTGTCTCTGATGTAAAGTCTCATCTGTATGACTGTCGCTTGCCTAAAGGAACAGATCTAAGCTAACGACACAACGTCCTGCAACGCATTGCTCGCCTGTAGATGAATTCTTTTTAGAAAGCGACACCTACCCAAGATGCAGTATACAGTAAATTATGCTAGGTTGTTTGATATTGCACAAACTTCACAGTTGCAGAAATGTATGGTTGGCTTAACTACAGCAACTACACATAAAAACACAAAATACATGTTTACCTGGCCCACCCTGCAAGTATGGACAAACATGAGGATATATGCATGCGCTGCTGTAAGTGCATGCAGCAGTGGTGTGGCACGGGCAGACAGCGTGGCGTCTGTGACATGACCGGCAGTAGCCAGCTCTCTGAGCAGCACAGAGCCTCCAGGCACCTCAATGGGCCGGTGGAGAGGCTCCAGGGCTGTCAGGATGCTGTCCAACTGGCACAGACCCTCTTGGAGAACCTTGGGTTCATGAGACAGGGTCTGGAGCAAAGAGAGAGTAATAACGTTAGACGTTCAGTCTCAACACTGAATAATCCAAACTGATGCACAACATTGTCAACTCATGGCTCACCAGGATGGACTTGCAGACGCCAGCCACAGCCTGGCAAGCAGCAGAAGTTGGGAAGTCTATGGGGAGGTTAGGCAGACCCAAGATGGAAACCAGTGGAAGCAAGCCCTTCTGGTTAACAAACTCCTGACAGTGGTCATCTGTCGTGTTGTTGCTAAGGATGGACTCCACAAACTTCATCTGGAAAGCACAAACGGATTCCAAATAGAGTTTAACTTATAAACCAGGTGCCTATTGCCCTTATTGTTCAGTGAAAAACAATCTTTGAAAGACCAAATACTAATAAAAACACTCACAACATTCAGGATATAATCCATGAGGGGAATGGGTATCCGCTCCTCAGTTCCGACCACCCTGCAACAGACATCACTAAATCAAAAAGCCACCCAAAAAAAGTCAAATTTAATTAGCCAGACATCAATTAAATAAACATAAATCTAGTAATAAAAGTCAAGTGTTAGGAGTCATCATTCTACTCTACTGTGTTTTGAACTCATCGTCATACAGTTCAATTGGCACTGACTGTCTGTTGCTCTCTGGCTCCCCCTGTTGCTGGGTGAAAGTGTGGAGAGCCTCCTCCTCCTCCTCATCCTCACTGGACGCCTCCTCTGCAGCGTGGCTGGAGCGCACTGGAGGCGCCACCACTGTGCCATCCGCCTTCTGGATGGACGGCTTCTGGCAAATGTATTCTGGGGCTCGGCCCAGATTACAGATCTCCTCCAGTAGCTGGAAATGCATGTTCATCTTTAATTACCTCAACTCCCACACTGGAAAACTGTCATTTTGTGTTTTTTTTTCATGGGAAAAATAGAAATGTGCTAAATGGGTGTCGGACCTTGATGATGGCAGTGGTGGCGTCAGTCTTTAGAGTGGGTTGGTGCCTCATCAGCTCATCCACGGCACTGCCCAGGTTTGATGCAGTGTCACCTGCAGACGCACATTTAAACAAATGTCAGCTACACATTCTGCAATATACTGTAGATTTGAATAGATTCATGAACAAACAAATGCGCAAACAGTTTGAACTCACCCAAAGGGTCAGAGCTGCGTCGTCGTCGCATGGCCGGCAGATAGTCAGGGGACAGCAACACCTTGAAGAGGCGCTCAAAGGGCTGGCACTGAACGAAGGAGTGCAGACCTCTCGCATTCAGACACAGGGCACTGAACACATTAGGCAGGGAGCCCAGCACCTCGCGGGTCGCGGGAACCTGCAGAGAGAGACACTGTGAGAGAGAGAATAGGCAGAAAGAGAAGGAAAAAAAAGGAAAGAGGGGAGAGAAGGCAAGGGGGAGAGAGTGGCGAGGATAGGGTTAACTGCGATGGAGGAAGAGCGGGGGAGAGCCAAAAGGCAAAGGCAGTGAGGACCGGTAAGAATGCAAGTGTCCAATAGAAACGAGGGGGAAAATGAAACTCTGTGTGCGATGAGGAGAAATGCAAAATAAAAGAGAAGCGAGTGAAGCTTTTCACTGGCTGTGTTGGGAACCAGCTGAAGAAAAATGTGACATTTAACCCATTTAGGCCTAGAATTATTGAATGCTTTAACCAGTGAAAAATAGCAGATATACAAGTTCACAGCACGCGCTGCGAGCTTGTAGATCTGCTATTTTTTTTTTTGTCGTGAAAATGTGTGCAAATCTTTGAATATATGTATTTTCAAAGCGAACGTTTGTAACTAAAATTTTGCTTCTGGGTGGTCCCTGGAACTACATATTTTGAAATGGGGGTCCGTGGCCAAATAAATATCATTTTGGGGGTCCTTCACATGAAAAGGTTTGAGAACCACTGACACAGTAGTCTCTCAAGAACAGACCAACTGAGCTCCAGTTAAGTGAAAAGAACCTTTTCTTTGACGATGGCTGGCCAGATTGCTGACATAGTAACATAGTTCTTTTCCAAAAATCTTAGAAGGATTCAAAAGACACTTATAGAAATTCTAATTTTCACGATTTTTCAAAAATAGCAGATCTACAAGCTCGCAGCGTGGCACTCGGTGCCGCGCTGTGAGCTTGTATATCTGCTATTTTTCAATAGTTAAAGCATAAAATATTGCGTCATAATGTGTTCAGGCCTAAATGGGTTAAAAATGTTCAAGACTGAGGGGGGAGGGAGTGTGATGGAATAGCCGTATGGGAGGAAATGAGAGGGATACAGTGAGCTGTCCAGAGAGCGAGAGAAACGAGAGGGGGAGGTAGAAAGAAAGAAAGAAAAGAAAGAAAGAAAGAAAAAGACAGCACACACAGGAGAGGGGAGTGCTGGCAGACAGACTCACGTCTTTGATGAGAAGGGCATGCAGCATGACATCAGTGAGGCCGTTATCCTGCAGGGAGGAGAGCAGGGATGGCTCCTGGAACACAAACACCGTCACAACCTCCGTCGCTGGGAGTGGGAACCAGACATGAAGAGGGGAGGGAGGAAAACAAAGAAAGGGGAGAGATGGGCAATGTTTAATATACATGAATGACCAACACAATGTTGGGAAATAAGGAAATTGGCTGAACAACTAAACTCAAGGGAATAGGGAAGAAATTAAAATTGGGGATACGGATTCAGTTCAGTGTGTATTTTTTGTGATTGTGATATTATTTGTTAAATCTCTACAATTGCCAAGAAAACCAAAAATGACTAGGGCTGTCACAACTCACAATTAAATGTTACATGTGATTAATGACGCAATTGTGTCATTAAACAAAAAAAAAGGGTCATTGTGACATGAGCGTGACGCCTCCCTTTAAGATAGGATTGTAGCAACTGGCAAAGATACCACTTGCCGTGTTTTCCTAACCTTGGGGAAAGGAGGGTACTTGCATCTCAACACTTTCCCTAAACCAGTGTTTACTCTTACTCACCCAATAGGAAGAGCGAAGGACCATAATACTCTGCATTACTGATGATGTGCTTGAGTGAGGTAGGCAAGGACCCATCCATTACTAAAGAAAGCAAGTGAGAGAGAGGGACACAGGTCAGCAAGATTAGCATAGGGATCTTGGCCCAAAGACCACATGGTTAATAAGTACGTATGTGAAAAGCTTACCATGGCGGATACCATCAGAAAAGGCAGGATCCTGGATGGCTTTCTTTAAAAAGTTTAGCATTGACTTCAACAGAGCCGCCCTCTGGGGGATACACTGTGTGCCTGTGGTGAGACACATTGGCAAAATGAGAAAATGAGCTACTGAGGAACATTTGTATGCAGGAAGCTTGGTGCTTACACTATGTGCGTGTACCTGTGCGAGGCGTGTTGGCAGTGCTGCTCTGCACTCGGTGGTCCATTTCTGGTCTGGAACCAGAGGATGTGGATGGGCCAGGGCTGCTCTCCATTGCAACTTCTGACACTGCAGGGACACAAGCACACAACACGGGTAAGGTAATGTATGGCTCAGCAGGATCTGGCACATGCCAACAGCAACCCAAGATCGTCAGGTAGGGCCCTCCTGGGTTCTAGTCTTGATCCAAGTCTGAGCGCCATTGTATTTTTGCTACCATTGCTTCTGGATGCTGGAATAAACAGCATTATTTTATCCAAGTTGGTTAACTGTAAAGCTCTTCATAACAGTTTAAGGGTTCTATATAAAAGAGAAATGTTCTCTTTCAGGGCTAAGGTTATTTGGCTTAACCACTTGACCCCTAGTATCCCTATTCTGGGGGTGAACATTTGGCAAACATGGCATATGTATCAGCTCATAATGTGTTGCAACACACCGCAGGTTTGTAGCAGGATTAGCTATTTTTGGTGAATACATTTAATAGCCCTTACCCGTTCAAAGATATGAGCTTCGAAATGATGTGCAGTGTGTGGGTTATGGGATGTGGGATGAGGGATGGAAAGTAACTTTAACTGGTGCTTGCATGATAATATGTAGGAGCATCAATGTAAGAAATACCCGTTTTGTTTAATGGCTACAGAGATACAGATACTGTGTTCCACCACCACCCGCCCCCGCCCGCCCGCCCGCCCGCGCCCACACACACACACACACACACACACACACACACACACACAGTGAACATGTTGCCTCATGCTAGATGCAGAATAGATATGCCTCATGCTAGATGCAGAATAGATAGTAGATACACCATAAAAATGCTAATATACGGCATATGATTTGTGAAAGTGACAAACGGGCTTCACAGTTATGTCAGGTGTGTTCATATGTTAATGGTGATGCGATTTCAGATCAATTGCTCCAGCCACTGAGGAGAAACGCTGTTTCAGACAGACAGACAGACAGACAGACAGACAGACAGACACTCACTCAGACATCTCGAAAATTATATGTTTGATGTAGAGCAAAAACAGAAGGGGCCTAGGCCCTGCTATAGAGCCCTGAGGTGCTCTAGTCAACTAAGTATAGGGTTTAACAATGACTGACTGTCCATGTCTGTATCCATATCTTCCGACTCCACTGCCGTACTCGGCCTCTGGATCTTTGGCTTGATGACAAAAGGGCACTCTTTCCTTGACAGGTCCACTTCATGCTGCAAACACAAAGATAGATGGAGAGAGGGGTTAGCGAGTCCAGACATTTGGCCGGGACTATGGTGAATTTGTAGCTGGATTGCTGCGTCAGACACTGAAAGAAGAGCAGAGTGCATCACCAACCTCCAGTCGGCTGATAAAGATGGTAAGGCCGGTGTGGGACTGAAAGGCAGCCATGTCCAGGTTAGTGATGAGGTCGACTACTCTCACAGCCCGCGTTACAAAGGTGATCTGATCCTGTTCGTCTCCTAGGAACTTGATCACCTACACAGAGTGGATAGGCGTTAGGAACATGTTTATAAATACTGGGTCAACACCACTGGCAGTGATTTAAAGTTGGGACATACCTTAAGTAGGGCTTCCATCATGCCACAGGATACTAAAGCTTCTCCTCCAGCATCATAGCTGGCCAGGTGGTAGAGGAAGGAGAAGAGTGCTGTTGCAAACTGGTGCGGGTAGGGTTCCATCAGGGGGTCTGGCAATAACAAGCATTATGTTCACTTCCAATGTGAATGTACTGTATATACACTAAATTGGCAATGTATATGCATCTGAGAAATAAATGCAATTAGCCATCAATTCTAAATTGTTGCTCACCAATCATGGCTTGTATACAGTTGCGCACCAACACAGGCAGGAAGCCGTGATAGGAAGCAGTGCCGGTGCAGTCAATAATGTTGGATAGCTTTGGTGTCCTTTCCAGATGGACGATGGAAGTTAAAGTGCGCAAAGATGCTGCCTTTATATCCTAAATGGAAAAAATAGCAATTTAATATTTAAAAATTAAATTGAACATGAATATTCATCAAACATCTGGTGAAAACAACCCTTGCTGCCCATGGACATAGGATATGGAGTATAATTAATTTCATATACAACTACTGACTATACAATAACCAAGGCAGTACGGGTGGGATTGAGTAGTCCGTCTTCTTGATTTCAGACTCTGCGCTGAGCTTGAGTCTGACATTGTCCCATTGACAAGAGATTTCAAAGGGGAGGGGATTTGACATTCCCAATCACAAGAGATCTGGTGGGAGGGGTTGTGTTTGACTTGTGTGTACAGAAAATCATTCCCCCCTCCCCTCTATGACAGGCATCAAACAGGTCGTTGTCTTTGATGCTAACGAGGTGTGCACAACCCCCCTTTGAAGTTCAAAGGGAGCAATTAAGAGCTTTGGCTGAGCTCCTTCCCACCACTGTTTCTGTTGATTTTCAAAAGTTAAACCCACCCCCTCCTCCATCTTGCATTGATTTCATTGGCTGGTACGCCAAGATACCATATCAAGTTAAGCGTCATATGACAACACCAGACCAAGAGAACCAGTCCGCTCAGAGTGTGGGCGGGTCTATGGGCTGGAGCCAGGCAATATTCTTACCACAAGCTGTTTGTCTGTTATCTGTAGCACATCCACCAGCTCCTCTATTAAGCCATTGTATAGAATACTGTTGGCCGACTCCTGGAGTGCATTTGAATACACTGGAAAAGGAAGACAAAATAATGTCAGCAGTGAGCACTCACTGGAAGTAAATAATGTATACATGTATAATAACTGTTTGTATAGTAATAAAGTCACAAATATGCCCCCAAGGGATGGTACTGATGCACACTACTCACCCAGTATAGAGATGGCATGCAGTCGGGCCTGGACGGCTTGCAACCTCTTCTTGTGATTTGAGAAGCCGTGGGCCAGGCGGATGTGTGTGAACAGCAGGGTCTGCTTGTCTTTAGGGATGTTGTACATCACCGTCAACGACTCCATGATCTCAGAGGGACTCTCAGAAATCTGGGAGACGTGGAGCAGGGACAGAAATAGCAGGGGCGTGAGCAGGCAATGTAAAAGGGGTCATTGTAAACAAGTTTGCTGATAAAACAAATATCTGGCTTTACCTTGTCAAGCTGCTCGATGTGAATATAGTGTAGTGTATTACTACTGGTCTGCTGTAGAAAGAAGATAGCCCAAACGATTGCCACATTAGTAAACAGAAAATGGCTAAAACAATAATGACCTTCACATTGCCATTCTGTACAATGTTAGGAAGTCATAAATACATTTCCTGCCATTACCTTTCTCTCTACTTTGACCTCAGGACCCGGTTCAGCATAGAACTCAAAGTGCAGTGTGGTGGCACTGGGGGGATACTTCTGTTTGCATGTCAAGGGATGGCAGCACAGTAAGAGGAATAGATTAATGAATAGTGCATCATTAGTCTTATTTGAAAGTCATAATGAGAAAAGTTATTATTAATAACTAATTTGGACAAATTCTTGGCCTTTTATTGAGTGTCAACTTTGACAAAAACTTACAGTCATAGACAGGTCCCTGCAGCACTCTGCTAGACCAAATCCATTCTCTTTTCCACCCCAACTCTGCAGGAGAGAACAAAGACACTCACAATACAATCAAGTCTTGAAAAAGGGACAACTGTCATTAAGGAAATTATTGTATTCTTCAAACCTCTGCCAGGTGCTGCAGGCGGGCCAGTAAAGGGGTCCTCTTATCAGAACCGAGTCTGGTGATGTAGTTGGAGCGCTTACTGAACACATAGAGCAGGTTCAGCACGGACAGGACCACCTGCATGTCACATGACGCTAGCAAGGTGGTTAAGTGCTGTGAAGAGAAAGAGACAGAGAAAATGGCAACAAATGGTTAATAAAAATAATTTAAAAAGGAGTGTTTGTGTTGACTCTACTATTAGTCTGACAGGTACATGATCCAGAGGGGAGCAAGGAGACTGGTACATGATACAGAAGAGCAAGGAGACTGTCAAGTTTAATTTATGCTTTGGGGGCAAAACGTGTTGTGCAACATGTTAGCACAGCACACTATGCTTGACAAAAAAATATATATGTATTTTTAACCTACCTCTATGGAACTGTAAAGGTGCCTGGAGAAGCTGTACTCGATGAGCAGCGCCGTAAAGTTGAGCACAGCCAGCAGCAGTGCTTTGAGTTGTCCATTGTCTGGTCGGTCGCACACCAGCAACCAAGACATATTCTCTACGGTCTGGCCTGCGTCGCACAGAATGCCATCGAAGCGGTCTAGTAGGTCTACCCAGTGGTACAGCTCACACTGATAAGGACACAAGAAACGTTTAAAAACAAAGCCAGCTAAGGATGCCAACTCCAAGTCAAACCTTTCGCTTGGTTTTATCTCCAAAAATACAGAGGTGCTGTAGGTTTGGATACATGGTTTGGATACATTTTTGTAATGGGTGATAATAGGCCCAGGCACAGACTCTACATGAAGCCAACAAAGGATCAAACTCTTTTTTCTGCTATACCACCAAAATGTGGAAAGCCTTACCGAAGGTCATAAAGGAGTGTGGATCACTAGCATCCTTTAAAATTGCCCTGAAAAACCACTTACAGGCAGCAGCCGTTCGCAACTGGTAAAAAAACTAACCTAGCCCAACCCTACCCTCCCCTGCCCCTTCTTTGTATATACTGTTTGTTTAGACTTACTGTTTTCTTTTTTCTTTTTCTTTACATATCTACTGCATAGTACTGTGTTCTATTTGTCTGTCATTCAATGTTATGAGATACTTCAATGGTTTCCAGTGAAATAAGCTTAGTCTTTTCATGGATCTCCTTTTAGTAGACCTTGTACCAGTGAACTGTACCGTCATGAAACTGTACCTTTTCCTATGCAAACTTCTAATAAAGTCTTCAATCAATCAATTCAATAGGCATAGGCACCCCTCCCCTTGCATCTCTGTTGTGGCTTACCTTGCCAATATTCCAGGTCTTGATGTGCTGCAGTTCAAGCAGCAGTTGTTCGTCATTGCATGCCTTAAGCTTCTCTATAAGTGTCCTACAGTCGGCAGGCTGCAAAGCACAGATCAGATCATGACAATGTTAGGGACAGACTGGAAAAATACAATTACCAAAATATAAGTGACTATACAACATTATGTACACTCACAGCTTCTGTTGGGGTTTTCTTTAATTTGCTTCTGTCGACTTTCATTGTTGCTACTTTTTATTTGTTGCTTCTGTCAAGAAATTGCATATGTTATTCAACTGTACCAAGACAACACAGAATATAGTGGTGATTATCAATTTACACAGTGGAATGAAAGTAACAAATCGAATGAGAACATCTATGACAACAACAACAACTTTTAATGTGACTTACAGTAAGTAATTTGGCAATGCCCACTTAACAGCATGTTCCATTCACGTTACCTGCAAACACATTTGATTAATTAAGCTGTTTATGGTAAAAAGCAACTTACATAGGCAGAAGCCAAGACGTCAGAATGTACAATGCTAGTAAGTCAGTCAGTCAACTATTAATTAAAGATACATTAAAATCATGGTCAGTAAATAATTAACATGACAATAGCGTCACAATAAACAATGCAATAGCACAAAAAAAAGTGATATTCTACAAATGGAAAAGGAATATCGATTCAGTTTTGGTACAAGGCAGTCAACGAATTGGCCAGACTACAGTAATCCTGTGACAGAAAAACTATTTGGGTTGGGAAATTAGTGCTACTAGTCAGCAAACTGAGACCCACTATAACTGGCTAGCAGGTGATGCTAACGTTTACCTTAGCTAGCAAACGAGGCGAATTAGTAGCTAGCCAACTATGACAAAGTTACTGTAATTATTTCGTTTGACGCCCAACCAGGTAAATGTAAACGTTTCACATGTTCAAGAAATTGCATTCACGTTGACCCATGAAACAAACATCGAGCTAATTGACGCGAGTGGCTGGCCGTCAGTGACTTGACACTGACAGGTTAAAGTTATAGCTGGCTAACTCTAGCCCTTTCGCTAGCAACACAAACGTTACCTGACATTAGGCACTTAAATCTAAGATTTCTCGCCTGTGTCAGGCTGCCACAAGCTCAAACAATCGAACACCTCGGTAGTTATATCAGCAACACGTCTCATACAGCCAAACACTGCGAGAAAAAAAAAGCCTCACAACGAACCGAGCCTTCCAATAGATGGCTGGAGGAGTTGGTCTGTAGGATCGAGCTACCAGTCCAGCAGCTAAACAGCTACTTCAAAGCAACAAAATACAATCCAGGCGGAAGAAAAAACTTCTGATAGCCGGCTAATATCATCCCAACACGTGATACATACATATGCACTGGCCTCAAACCCCAGAGGTTTAGCAGAACAGACTTAAAAACTGCTGTACTGAGACTCCTAGACCATGGTTCTCCAAGTGGATTTCAGGGCCTCTGACCGGGGTTACTGGGTTCCTTTATGGGGATCTAAATTGACCCATACAAGTCTGTAACTCTGACAGTGTACAAATGGAACCAACCTAACGCTAACGGGTTCATTTGGTTCCATTTGTACACTGCCAGAATTGTGGGGAGACCTTGAAATGTAAAGTTTGTTAAACACTCTCCCTAGACCGCCACTAGTTTTGACGCCTTGTCCCGTGAACACCGGACTAGTTTAGCTCGCGGCTGCAGCACAGGCCGCATCAATGCTAATGTGGCTATACTTCGTCACACGAGCACTTCTCGATAAAAGCGAAATGACGCAATTTTCGAATGAAAAAAGTGTCGACGGCAATTTTTTCCGTTGAAAATGCGTCATTTTTATCGAGAGACATGCTCGTTGCGGTGAAGTATTAACGAAGCATCAGAAGCCCGCACTGTCCACCCTGCATCATTCACCACTACCACTCACACAAGCCTGTGGCCAGCGGGCATACCGTGCACAGAGCCCGGAATAGCTAACGACAAAAGGTTTTTGATTGTGCATCAAAACATTTGCATTCATCTTATTTCTGGCAAAGTCATAATTCTTACCCCGGCCTTTCAGCTAGACAGCCGTGGCACGCGCTGGCTGGCTAGCTATAGCGAGCTAGCTGCTAGTTGAATAGCAATAGCAGAAACGCATAACGTTAATAACTCGCTGAATCATTCTCAGACCGTGTCTAACGTGACACTGCGAGTTGGTGTATTTCAGTTTTCTTTCGGGGCAAACACAGCCGAGTAGAAACCGGCTCGGGATAGTGATGTGTTCCTCTGCCAGCCTGTTAGATTATGGTCATTTTTCGGAGAGCAAGCGCGCGTGTATCCGTAGCATGTAGTCAGTGGGTACTGGCTGTCGGCACTACAGTCATTATGACTGGGTAGTGTGCAAAGTGAATAACGTTACGACATGGACCACTGTCTTCTCAACGCAGTGCACAATAACATAATGGGTGACCATTGGTTATTTGTTTCACCTTAATTGTTCTGTAGATCGATTGATTTGTAATCAATGATTTAATGGCCAATACCACCTAAATTGTTTAGAATGTTTACATTAACTAATTACGTTGCATAATTACATTAACTAATTTGGCTACCCACAATAATAATATTCACATTAATATCTATCAGGTGTGCAGCCATTTTAGTTATGCCAATTACAGCACTATAAAGGAATGCAGTGTGTTGTAAACACTGACATAAATGGCTTGCTTTAAGTAATGTATTAAATATTGTACTTGTCAATATGTTTCCAAAACTTATGACATAAATTAACTTGACTCATTAGCTTATGAGTGAAATGTTGATACAGATTTTAAAAATCCCATTTCAGATTTGATTGTGCCCTTTAGGTTATTAAGGCAATGTTACTAGCGGACTAGTCTTGCATAGCCAGACAACTATTCACTATCTCACACAAGTCAGACTTTTGCCTCCAACAATTTTCAAACGCTTCTGTCATACAGTCTGGATTCTGGAGCACCAAACCAAAGCCCCGAAAATTATCAAGCGATAAAGCGGAAACGATGCCTACATCTAAATATATGTAGCTTATAGATTATTTACTAAGCACATAGCTCGCTGCTTGTCCATTTCTGCAAAATATATTTTAACTCATTCAATGCGAACGACGAGACATTGTAAACGGAAACGTGGCCTACATCTGGCCTAGATATGGCCTACATCTAGGCGCAAACGGCTCAAAGTTTGTTGTACGCCCAGGGTACCATTGGCCAAGCTTCGCAGGACATGCTGTGATTGGCTCAGGAGACGCTTGATGAAATTAACTCATAATTAGCACCGTTCACTTCACACTAGGTGTGATTTTTTATTTCATTGGATTATGATAGTGAGCGCTCCCCTGCACCCGTGAGTGATATCAGGACAACAAATACCAGAACTGCAGCAGGAACTATTCTTTTCCCAGATGCTTTTTTTGGTCAAAACAAGCCTTTTTATACAGACCCTAACTAAAGACGCGGATATGTTATTTTTCAGGTGGAAAGAAGAGAGACGAGTGGATTTTCAAAGGTTAGTAAAAGCGCTCCAAATCGCTAGCAAAGGGAGACTAGACAATGTTTTAACTCTGGCAGAACAGAAATGACAAACAGATGACAGCTTCCCGTCTCGGATTTTGGGAGATGTAGTTACAGACTTTACAGCATTCGGAGACTGTGGAATATGTGTAATAGATGTCTGGCTATGCAAGACTAGGAAATACTACACAATATACATCCCCAAAAGCAGAGAATGGAAGCTGCCATCTGTTTGTCATGTCCGCTAAGACAAATATTTAAAAATCGCTTTAAATTTTATTTTAGAATTTCCATTTCTGATATGCTTAAACTAGATATGCTTAGATTATTTTTTAATTTATATAAACAAATTTGTGTGACTGTAAAGGCGAAACAGAAGCAGGGAGGAGGCGTCACATCCGCTTTATCCTCTCATCATAGGTAACGATTCTTCTGCGTGCCACTGCGTGCTAAACCCGACTCGAGCGCCCCCTGCCTGTATCCTGTTGCTGTCAAATACATACAGCTAGTGTGTTATGTAGGCTACGCATGTTATAAGACTTGCTGGCTATAATACTATAATACTAAAAAGAGTTTGAATACTTGGAGACGGCCAGGTCGACCGTCTTGTGCATCTGTTTGTCAAAATGAAAATACGCTTGTCCGTTCTGGCTGAGTGCTCAGCATTACGGCTGGGTGCTTGAGCGACAAAGCACTCACGTTATCAGCCCCCCTGCCTCTGATCATTTTTCAGAGCTTCCGTGCCTTTGAAAATTGTTGGAGGTGGGCGCCTGCTGGCCTACCCACAGATATAAAAAGCTAGACGCCTCATTCGCCTCTGCAGTTCATTGGAGCGACGTGCAACAGTTGTAGTCTGGACATCCTGGAAAAACCAAGGGATCGCTCCCAGTCAAAGTGACTACTGGCCAATCACAGCACGTCTTTTTCGGGACTTATGAATCCATCCATTTCCTGATGTTGTGCGGCTGTGCGGAACAGCTGTTCTTACAGGCTGTGTACGCCCCCACCTGCCTCTGATTGGCCTACCAACGTCCGTATGTGTGATGCACGTGGAAGCGATACACACAGATTCCCTTGATCCCCTGATGATGCATATGCACCAGAGCCGAAGGAGGAGTCTACCTTTCTAAGTCTATGGGCCTACCGGTCCAGGCGCATGCCACATAGGCTCTGATGCCTGACAGCGTGTCGTGGGTTCGAGTCCTGTTCCCGACGACCTTTGCTGCGAGTCTCTCCCCATTTCCTGTCAAATCACAATGTGATGACATCACACCGTTGTACTTTACAATACAAACCCCCAAATCAATCCTCCAGTTCTAGGCAACACAGAAGAGGGGGGACATTTTTTTTATTTCCACACAACTCCCCTAAGGTATATTAATGACATAGTTCAATATTGAAAATGGGTGGTCTTCCACTTTAAATAAATGTTTTATGTACGCTTTAGTCTCATGTGTTGAAGCCTAATACAGTAAAAGCACATGCCAATTCCAGTTTCCCTCCTCCTGCTAGATATTTTTTAACATTTACAGGAATGAGACTGATCTTTGTATGGCAACATTCTAATAGCAAAGTATCTCCTCTAGTTCTAGAAAAACAACCAGAACGGTCATGGTAAATGCCAGGACCTTCCCGAGAACTTTTTTTTGCCAGTGCAACAGGAGCCCCTGAGATGATGTGGTAGTCCCAAACATTCCCCAGCTTCTATGCCGCAAAGCCATACCTGCCGGTGTTAACTTTTGAAAATAAGGGAGATTTTCAAACACAATAAGGCCCCCCACTCAAAAGAACCAAAACAAAACACACAATGAATACGCTTTATGTTAGCCTACTAGGCACTAAAGCACTATTGTGTTCTTCAGCCAGCCTTATTTATGTTGAGAATTTCAATTTTTTTTTATACAAACATATCTTTCAGAATTAGTTGTGTTCTCAACATAAATCCATGACTCTTCATAAACCATTATCATTCCAATAGGTGGGAAGGTGCAGTAACAAAATGTGACTGTGTAAATACACCAGACCAGTGCGTTGATCATGACATGCTCTGAAATACAAATTATTAAAATTATAACCCTAACTTTAGCATCAAGGGGAAGGAAGGAAGCCAGGAGAAACACTAAGTTAACCAGAGTGATACCAGGTCATGGCCAATCGAGAGAAAAAGTGTAATTCAATATATTTGAGAGGTGCCAACGGCTCAAACATTTGACCAAGTCTGTCTGTCTCTATGCTATGTAGTACGGCCTCAACAGCTACAATAACTCTGGGTGACCTTACTGACCTTCAAGTGCACTGTTGGGCAGCACAAAAGGCCATTCAAGTGGATGGCAGTGTTCACACTGACAATAAAGATAATACAATGAACGATATAGTTATAGTTATCTTTATATTTATCGTGTCCAGTGGGAATGGCGCTTAAGGCACCGCTCACTCGATTCTTTTGTTGGGATTAGGCACTGTTAAACTTTACTTTTTTGTCTGTGGGATTAATTGGCCTGAAAATATTTAACAAATTGTTGTTTGTGTCATGAGTACATCCAAACGCAAATATTACACAAAAATATAGTGCTGCAATCTCATTCTGAGTGAGGTAGATTTTTCACTGGGAATAAAGAAATCAACCCGTTAATTAATACATTTTAGATTAGGCACTGTTAGTATGTTTGCCTTTGAGCCTTGAGGCATGGGTGTGACCTAATACATTTTAGTCAGGGTTAGGCACTGTTAGTATGGTCACGTTTAGGCATGGGTTTGATTTGATTTATTAATACATTTTAGTCTAGATAATTTCATTAATTGTAGTCCAAGTTTAGCACCGTTAAGGTCTTTACACACCGGAGGCGAATTTGCGAAGCAAATAATTCGCCTTTTTTTCAATGCTAGTCAATGCAAGCTTCCACACCAGCAACAAATTTCCACGGAGCGAAAAAGCGGTTGTTATTATTCGCTCTGGTGTCGAATTCTGCAGACATTCGCAGGGCAGGCGAACTCCTCTCTCCCAATATCAAAGAAAGCTGACTCTACCCAATTTAAAGAGAGAGAGAGAGAGAACATGGTCGACTGACTATCCCATTGCATTGAGAGGGAACAGTGTTTCTCCTATTAGCCGTGTCTCGTCTTGTCGGTGTGTGGCTGCCCTGCTGCCGCCAGGAAGAAATACTCAAGTATGGTTTATGTATGTTTTATATTATAATTTAGTAGCAACTACAGTTTTAAAATAAATAGTTGAGTAAAAATACAATATTTGGATCCGAGATGTAGTGGAGTAGAAGTAAAAGTACTGGAAATTGGACATACTCAACTAAGTACAAATACCTACAGTAGTACTCAAGTAAATGTATTTAGTTGCTTTACACCACTGGCTACTGTTAACTGCAACTGCCTGGAAACCCTTCAGGTGGTGGCCTCTCTGATGTGATGGGTTGTCAGCCCGAAACTATTCGCACCACCATTAACAGTTGGAATATTTCGCATTTTCGGGTCACACCAGGCATGTGTTTGATGCAATTAAAAACATTGCACCTGTGCGAAGTGGCGGTGCTCATTTCGCATGGTATCAAACAAACTATCTCCTTGTATGGGAAGTTCTGTCCGTGACATCAGCTGTGGTGATGTCGGTCTCTGCGTACTTTCTGACCTTACGTCTCATGTGACGTAAGTCTCGTGCTCATACGGACATAGGGATATGGGGACCTACAGTACAGACAAAGCCAGACGTAGGAGCGGTTAACACCGCTCAAAAATACACTGTAGTTGGCACACAGGTAAGGTTCCTGCCCACCATGAAGACTGGTTACACTGTAGTTAACTGGGTTAACATGGATCTATCATTATATTGAGGATGATGTTAAAAATGTACCAAGTAAAAAAAGAAAAAAACACTAAAAGCTCAAGCTAGGGATTTCGCACCCACAAAATACATAAAGGTGTCAACAAAGAACACACTGGGAAGTGTTATGTCAGATTGTTGTTGTTATTGCGACCAAAGGTCTATACCATGAGAAATGTCACAGCTTGTCTTTCTGTGTCAGTCAGTCAGTCAGTCAGTCAGTCAGTCAGTCAGTCAGTCAGTCAGTCAGTCAGTACACATTTTTACAGTCTATTGGTTCACTTGTCACTATGACATCACTCTGATATCATGCTCTGATGTCACTGTGATGTCAGGGGAACCACTCTTAACATGGAACTGAAGAACAATTTAATGGAGACAGCTGAATGTACCAATTGCAATTGAACTTGTTTGCTCTAGCTGAACAAGGGGGATGGATTTATAGTAAGATCTGTTCAATACCGAAAAACTCTGCATTGATACATACAGTATAGTTTATAAATAATCATACATTACAAAAATCCCGGACCATAAAGATAATGGCCTGCTGGCTTTGTCCTAGAGTCAATCTCAGTACAAGGAATGTAACTTTGTACTGTGGGACAGGACGACCATGTTAAATAAAATACACATTCAGATATTTTTTTTGCGAAGCTTGTATACTTCAATCAAAAGCATAATTTGAATGAACTGTTCTAATGTGACATTTATTTTGCCTTTGATTAACTAGAAAATCAATGCATAAGAATCTGGATGTTGCTTTCCATATAATTGCCGCAATTCAATGAAGCATGTTGTAGCAATGGCAATGGACAAGGACATCAAAACCTGTCAAGTTCGGAGATATCCTGTCATATTTTTCCGAGATCCTGAAAAATCATTTTAACAGGAGCCATTTCGTGCAGAAATCTGTAAGACTTCACACTTTATTTCTTTGTATCCAGCACCCATCCATCGTGTATTGAGATGTGAATGTCTTTTGCACTTGACCGTTAGATGTAGTTCAGAGTTGAAGTGCCTGTTATTGCAAATTACATGCAACCTAAAGTATGGCAGTTCTGCGTAAGTATTTCAAATTAAGTATTCATTTAAAATGTTTTGATACTTCCTTGTAGCAGGGCAGTAGCCACTAGCTTTTTGGTTCAGCACTGAGCAGGTTTTACAGCATCTTGGTAAACAGGCCTTCATAATGTAACCATTTTATCAGTACATACATAGTACATACCACAAGCAGCTTTGGTTCATTAGCTCCATCACTCCTCCTCAGCTAGTTTCGTAGTCTCTTTCAACTCTGAGTGAGAAAGGGGAAACAAAAAAAGATATGAACTTCCTCACGTATACCAGGCGTAGACAGAAAGGAAACTGTTTTAACATCCATGAAATGTTAAAAAGGTAAATATTGTCTGTGATCACAGCTATTATTAAAACAACTATTTACATAGTAAGCACTTTTCGAAAGCAAGTCTTTCACAACAACACACACAAGTGTCTATTCAGTTTTTACTCATTAGCTGCACATCAACTTGCAATGACTGATCTGATTGAAGGTTCAGTGTTTTCTCAAGGACACTTTGACGGGAGAGGCTCTCTCCATTCCGACATGTCGCCACTCCGAAATGGACTTCTTATTGTCGGAGTGGCGACACTCCCCATGGGCCTAAGGTTTAGGGTAGGGGTAGAGATAGGGTTAGTGTCGGAATGGAGACATGTCGGAAAGGAGACATGTCGGAGTGGAGAGATGCACCCCTTTGACAGGACGGCCAGAGCAGGAATTGAATTTGTGGTCATTTGCATCGTATAATCAATATACATACATTAACCATTTCCCTCTTTTTGATTTTCCCCTTCTGCAATAAGTGCGGTATTGTCCTCATAGCAGCAGGTTAGCAGCCAGAAAGTATCTGACTTTTTCCTTTTACTGGTCCTTATCCAAAAACTAAAGCAAAAGAGTTGAACTGCTGATCCTGTGCCACTCAGATGTTAGATGGATGAAACAGTGTAAAAAATACTTTTTTTTTTTTTTCAATTCCATGTTCAGGCATAGTAATTGTATCTTTATCCGTCTTCCGTTCTTACTTGATGTGTGGACTGAAAATAATAGACCACCTACTAAACAAATCATCTGAAGTTTGACAACAAGGCTATTTGTCTTTCTCCCACACTGGTAGCTTGCTCAGTCAGTTATGCTCATGCATGCTGAAGTCACGTGAATCAGTACTTATGAACAGAGATGAATAAGATGAACACTTAACTGCTGTGATTGGTCACAGGGCACATTATGAAGGGAATAGTTTAACTTAATATATGCAATAAATAGTGGAAACCAAAATCAGCTTCAAGAGAAACAAGGACTAAATGTTTTTATGGTTGGTGGTGGCAACATTTTGTATACATTTGAAACCCAGAAAATTAGTTTGATTTCAAATTACATGATTAAAATTTCAAATGCTATTTTAGCCCCATATAGAACCTCACCCTCCGCTGGGGATCTGTTGTTAGCTCTGTGGTGAGGTCCTATGGACCCATCCGCCCGCTGTCAAGGAACGGCTCCACGGTAACGGGGAAACCCCTTTCGCAGTCATAAATCCAAAAGTTAAGGGTAGTTTCACGCTCGCCCGCCGAGAACGGTTTTCCTTCCACCGGCACTCGGAAAACAGTTTAAATCGCTTATTTAATCAGCCTGCCATGTTCTCCCATTCAACCCAGCGGCAGTTGCCAGTACTGCTCCCTATTCTGCTACAATGCGAAGGGAGCAGTACTCGCACCTGCCGCCGGGGGCTTTTCCAGATTTAATGAGACGGTGGAAGGAAAACCGTACTCTGCGAGCATGGAACTACCCTTATTTTTTGGATTTATGTCCGCAAAAGGGGTTTTCCCCATCGCCGTGGAGCCATTTCTCGACAGCAGGTGCATGGGTCCATACTCCATAGGACCTCACCACGGAGCTAATAACAGATCGCCAACGGATCGCCAACGGAGCGTGAGGTTCTATAGTGGGGCTAATGCCACTGGAGCTCACTGCTTCCAAATTGGCCCGTGCTGTGGGTTAGTCCTTCAGCTTAGTTGTGGCCCGGTATGAATTAGAATAAGCAAAAGCAATTATGCCAGCCATTGCTACAATGCAGATTGATTCGGGGGCATGCACGTACGGTTTGCCCAGAAAATACCAAAACCCTTCCCCCTTACTTTCATGTCATCACAATGTTCATTGAAGTGTATAAGGTCTCATGTGGAGTGGAGATAACCCACAACCCTGTCATTATTCAAAACTTGCTATACAGCAAGTACTGCTGCTGGATTACATGTCAAGTTCAAACTTAATGGAAGAATCCAACTGCAGTCGTTTTTTTTGGTCCAAAACGTGACCCAAGTCCCAAGATTGTAAGTGACGTTATTTTTTAACATATTTTAGTGGGGCAGCTTGTTTATCTTGTAACGTTATAGACAGCACTTATGCGAGAAGGCAATACACATACATGTTGATATCAGTGCAGCAGCAGCATCATAAAGAATGCAGGGATGCCTTTGCCAGCTTCATCGGTTGTCTGACGTAGTTTGGCTACAGTAATTATTAGCAAGCTTCCATCTCATCACTTTATGCCGGTTATTAATGTTTGCCAACCTCACTACAACACAACAGCATCCATTAAAAGGCGACCCTAACTTGAGTACACGTAACGTTGGCCATAGAAAAGTTACAGAAACTTAACATTAGCTCGTGTTAGATGTACACACAGACATTATGGCGAGCTTCCGTCTGCTCCAAACTGTTGTTAGCTGCTGGGAAAAAGTACTCAAATGTTTTACTTAAGTAAAAGTATCAATACTGCAGTGTAGAAATACTGTTACAAGTAAAGGTCCGGAATTCAAAATGTACTTGACTAAAGGTACAAAAGTATTAAAAAATAGCAGATCTACAAGCTCACAACACGTCGCTACTCGCTATGCGATAGGTTTGAAAAAATGAGGCTTAAGTGGGTTAATATATCTTTAATAGCCTAATATAATCATTTATATCTGCAAAGTGGTAACAGGAAAAGCCGACCTAAAACAAAGTCGACCCAAACTCGTTTCCCAACGGGTCTGTGGCCTTAAGTTAGATGCAAAATAGACAAAAATCTAATCTTTGCTTCTGTGGGTCCCTGGAACAAAATATTTTGCGATGGGGGTCCGTGGCCAAATACATATCATTATGGGGGTCCTTGACATGACAAAGTTTGAGAAACAATGATAGCAACATACGTTTTTTCAGGAAAACTGTTAGGAATTAGAAGACATTTTTAGAATGTGCCTATCAGTGGTTAAGGACCCCCAAAATGTGTTTTTGGCCACGGACCCCCATCTCAAAATATTTTGTTCCACGGATGGACCCCTATCGCAAAATATTTTGTTCCAGGGACCCCCAGAAGCAAAGATTTGATTTCGGTCTATTCTGCATCTAGCTTAAGGCCACAGACCCGTTGGGAAACGAGTTTGGGTCGACTTTGTTTTAGGTCGACCTTTCATGTATTCTGCAAAGTAACTACCGGTAGTAGGCTACCTAAAGTTTTCAAATTGTATTGGAGTAAAACAATCCAAATACAATATTTGGATCCGAGATTAAGTGGAGTAGAAGTAAAAGTATTGGAAATACTCAAGTACAAATACCTCAAAATTTTACTCAAGTACAGTACTTGAGTAAATCTACTTAGTTACTTTACACCACTGCTGCTTACATACAAAAAAAAGTCAAATCCGCAATCTGACACTCATCACCTGGCATTTTCTCAACGCCGGTAACGTTTAGCTAGTTGGTGAGCATGCACATTTAGCAGCACAGTAACACACAGACATAACACGCACATACCAACACATATTGAACTTGAGAGTGTGTGTGGGTGGTGTGTGTGTGTTCGTATGTTAGCTAGCAAGCGGCCAGCAGCACAATGCTCTATCGGTGGAATCATGGCTAAATTAAAAATGGCGGTTTACACAGCAGAATAAGGTCCGGACTTTACCCCTCAAAAGACGACCGCTTTATAGGACATTACACAACATTTTGGGTACAAACTCAAAACAGCAGTTGACTAAGAGAATGAAGGTACACCCTCCAGGGAGTATTGACCAAAACTACAGTCTGGAATACATCTGTCTGCTTACCTCGGATGCGTGTTAATTTCACTTCTCCATCTTGCACTAGCGAGTAGTAGTAGGGCAGTCTAGTTCTCGCGAGAATGACCGCTAACCGGCGCTGGCTGCGTTACCCTGGGCACTCCCTTGTTGCTAAAAAACATAACTAATCGGAATTATCTCATAAGCAGTAGAGCACTGTTTCCCAAACAGTGGGTCAGGACCCAAGTGTGGGCGCTAATTTTTGGTTTCCTACATTTAGTTTTTTATTATTATTTCGGACACAATTGTGGGGGTTAATTTTTGGTTTCCTACATTTTCGTTTTTAATTATTATTTCAAAACATTTTCAAAAAACATTCCCAAAAAAGCATTTTTTATGGGGAAAATAATAATAATAAAAAAAAGAATATATATATATATATATATATAATTATATATATATACCTTTTTTTTCCTTTTCTGTAATTTCAAGAGGTAATCAAAGAAAAATCAAAGAAATTACATAAATTAGAAAACAAACGTTTAAGAAGTAGTGAAAATGGCCCATCTACAAGCTCACAACTCGGCACGAAGCGGCGCGTTGTGAGCTTGTAGATCTGCTGTTTGCACTAGCTTGGGTACCGGGCAAAAGTCTAATTTATCTATTGGGTCACAAGCTAAAACGTTTGTTAACCACTGCAGTAGAGTATTCACTACACATTATCTCTACAGTGGTGTATAAATGTGCACACGAAAAGCACTCGGCACAATGCTTATAGCTTTGAAAAATATACTTTAATTCATCTCGATATGAAAATGTATTCAAACTGAATGAAAACCAGGGGATAAAGATCCGACATTTTAACAACAAATGCAATTTTATCCCAAACTTGACTGGGAAACGTTGCTGTTAGAATAAATTAACAGCTCTGATAGTAATGCTTAGACAAGTCACCACTAAAGTATGGAGTACAATAAAGGAAACAACCCTGAGAATAACTGTGGTCCACACTAATCAGTCAAAAATGATCACTGGAGTGGTTTGTTATTACAGACCCATACTGTGTAGCCACTATAACCTAAGGAATAGCAATTTCATGGGAAGAAATCAAACTGACGTAAAGACTAGATGTGTTTAATACAACATGTTCCCCTTTATATCTTTAGGATGACAGTAAAACTCAGTGAATTCAGTCTTTGAAATGTGTATTATAAGAATATTGGTCAAATAAAAAAGCAAGCAAGCGTATGCATGGAAAACTGTCCATGTTGTCATACTATATTGGCCCTTTAAAATAAAAATCTAATTTTTGGTATGGGGCACTCAAATAATTTCAGTGAAAGAAAAGCAACTTTGCCCAAGGTGTATTTTATCTGTTCCAGGCCGTATTTGTATTTAACACATCATGTTTAACATATACAGTACACTGACAGTGTGTGAATATCAACAGTATTTAAAATAACTAACGGATTAAATCAAACAAGGGCAGTTTGTTTTAGCACAATAAGTTCATTACATATACAATACTACATGACAAACTAAGCATGACATATTTACTGCATACAAAAAAAAAAAAAACATATTACATACCGTTTCCAAATACAGAAATGCATCATTTACAATGTGTTAAGAAAGATTTCAAACAAAGTCTTCTGAACTATAAAAGAAATTAAATTACAACATTTATTTACATATCAATCCAAATACCTAATCCCCACCTTAAATGTCTTCTCATACAGTTAAATCTACAATTTATTTTGATGCTAGGTCGTTCCTAAAACAAAAAAAGCATGTCTCTAGATCTGGCCCATGAACATTGCTCAAACTCGGGATGCAAATCATGATAAACCGAGAGGCTGTCTCTTCAGCTCATTTGACTGTTTTGTTTATCTATATAAATAAATATTTACAATGACTTAAATGAACCAGTAAAAAATAATGAAACAATGAAGATACACTATTATACAGTTATTACATGGCTGACAGAAATGTGGGGAGGAAAGAAAATGACATTTACATACACAGTTGAAGTGCTGACAAAAATTACACAAAGAAAATGAACTATAAGGAGATGGCAGAAATACTATATTAAATAAATATGAATAAATAAATAAAGCATGATGCAATGTCTTCTTGGGAAGAGCAATTTTGGCATCAGCTTAGCACTTTCTATTCAGGTATTAGGCTATTTGTAATAGTTTGCCGACAGCATGATGGACAAAATGAAATCGTTTAAAATGAAATGCAACATGTAGTGCAGTGGACATTTACCACATGCATGAAAACATTTGACAAAATTAAGTTAACAACTGGTGTTCTAATATGTCATCCACCACAATGATATACAGTACGTCACTGAAACGTAAAGAAAACTAAAAACTGGGGGAAATAACTATAAAAACAGTCCAATTAAGACAAAACACTATTTTACCTGACAATAAAATGTTCTTTCCCTTTACAAATTCATAAAAAACATTATAAATTATATAATGTCTAAATATAAACAAACTCAAATAGCCTAAAACCTCAAATGAGTACATACATTTAATGAGCTAGCTAGCCTTATTGGCTAAATATGTGTCTGTAAAATTTGAATTACTACTTATTTTCTTGTTTTATTGTAGCAAAAGATTAGGCTTCTAACTATCAAATTAGGTTTTGTTTGCTGTAGATAACTTAATGTCTCCTCAAAATAAGCAATATGTAATGTGGAAGCACAGTGTCAAAAAGATAATGTGTATGACTTTTAGATGAAATAACTAAATAACTGTAGTACAAAATATAAATCACTATCATCTGAAGCAGTTACTTCCTTGAAGCCATCTATAATAAAAAGCCATTTTCTTCGTTCCCATGTAAAATCTTCAGCCACATTCCCAACACCTCTCACAAGAGAAGCTTGCCATTGCGGTGGATTTTCAGGATTTTTCCAAGTCTCTGTTTTGCAGTCGCAAGTCCTTTCTTTGGACGTTTCCCTGATAAATGAGGGTGGGATGAGAGCAATAAATTAGAAAAGGTGCTGTTGCTAAAATGAGTAACCACTGGTTGACAGACACTATACATACATATCGTCTGAAATTCACTGTTGATGTGTGTAGTCAAGTCCGTTGATATCCATTCATATATATTATCAATAGACATACAGTATATTCATGCATATATTCACTGGTAATAGACTGACTGACTGTACATGTACACTTATTGATATAATGTTGTGTACAAAGTTAATTTAATTCATAAGTGCAGATATCTAGTGTTAAGTCAAACCATTTTATTTAATATATTTTGTATCTGTCCTGATATGGCTCTTGTCTTGACACTATTCTTAGTCTCTTTCCTGTGCATATCCTGTTTTTCACTCTAATAGCTGTTGCTGCTATGACATAGGGGTGGGACGATATAACTCACAATACAATATTTTGATATCTGGTCCTCAATAAGGAGATAATCAATATAATACTGCACACATTTTCACCTATGATAAGTCACAATATCTGTGTAACTGAATAAATAAAAACCAATAAAAAAGGCAAAAAGCAGAAATATTCACATAATTGCCAATTGTACATGAACAACAATTTGCATAGTGCCTCTGTAACATACACCGACAGCAACCTGCCAGCGACCCGTGTTAAATTCTTGGTTCCAGTAAGGCAAGCTTCTAACTTTCTTTATACGAATTCAAATGTAAACTAGAAGCAGTGCTCTTCCGAGCACAGGTCTCCACCAGGTAGCCATTTTGTTCTAAAAAATGTGAAAAGGGTGGAATTGTTTCAGTTCATGATTTGAGGAATTTTGTTCAAAACAGACCAATCCTTCAAACTTTGGAAGGCAATCTTAGCCAATCAGGAAGGAATATGAAAAAGCAAAGATATCCGTCTTGATCACATGACTATAGAGATCATGTGTAGCAAGTTGACTGAAATTTGGATAAAATCTGAAGGAGTCAGATACGTAAGTCGGCCTCCTGGTGGCGCTATATAATGCAAATTTGAAAAATGCAGGGCAAAGGTTTATCTTTAGCCTGTAAGGAGTGTGTGTACAACGTTTTACAGTGATCGGTGTAGTTATAGAAGAAAAAAAAAACACAAATCGGGCTGGTGTAGCACCACAATGAGGCTGATTTTACAATTTTTAAGTGACATGTCTTCTTCTGTCTAGTGGGAACTGGGAATGTGCAAGAAAAATTTGACGGAAATCGCACTCCGTGTTCATGATTTGAGGCATTTTGTTCAAAATGGAGCAGTTCTGCTAACTTTGGAAGGCAATCTTAGCCAATTTAAAAAATGTGGGGCAGAGGTTCGGCTCTGGCACCCAGGGAGTGTGCGTGCCCAGTTTCGCTGCCATCGTGGCAACGGCGCAGGAGATTAGCTGTACACAGACAGGAGAGGACGGACACACGGACACACACGGATGGACAGACAGGGTGCAAAACATAGTCTCCCTATGCCTCGGCTGGTGGAGACAAAAAAAATTATACCTATTACCTAGCATATTTAGTAGTCAATAAACCCAGTGTATTGACAACGTAAGAAAACACGACAACATATCATAGAGATGGGCAATATAATAGATATCGCAATATATTGCATATTTTATTTCCCAATACTGTATCGATACTCCAGGCTGTAGTAATATTTGAGGAAAAAATAAACTCTGTTCCCATACATAGAAACCAATAGTAGAAGTCCAGTCCTGACGTCGCTGTACTATACAGTCGTGGCTAAAAGTATTGGCACCCTTGCATTTGTTTTAAAAAAAACACCACACAATAGTCTAGATTGCGCACAGTGAAGGAACATCAAGATCTCTGGAGATGGACTTGGAGCCTTCAGAATGTTCAGATTGTCCATGTTTGGCTACAATCTGACCTCTGACCTCCTGACTGTGACACAAAACAGCAGAATGGGGGATTTACTCCATTTAAACTGGGTGGATTAGTGGTTACTAAAGAAGTCAACTTCACCGCAGGTGAGTTCCAGGTGAATAGACTGCTTGAAATTCAAGTACAGTGTATTTAAGTATGTATGCAAGTTTCTTTGTAGAATGATCTAGGATTCTGTTCTGTATTTATTCTAGCTTTATGTTGTGTTCCTCTGCGAACCAAATACTGTATGTTGATGCAAAATATGTTTTCATTTGCCAAGCTTCTGGAAGATTTCTTTGTTTTTTTTATTTTTTACAAATGCAAGGGTGCCAATACTTTTAGCCACGACTGTAGCTAGTTCGTTCACCTTCCTGTGATTCATCTCAATATATACTGTATATATTGTGATACAATCGTATCGTGACCCAAATATCGTGATACGTATCGTATCTAGGGGTTCTTGCTAATACCCATTTTCTTGTCCCACCCCTACGATGACAACTGAATTTCTCTGCTTGTATCAATCAATGTTTATCTTATCATTGGCTGTGAAGTGTTAAGCCACCAATGCTTACCTTGACCTGGTCCTGTGGTGCCTTGGTTTGTTACGCCTGAAGGAGTCCCAGCTGATGGAGAGTAAGTGCTGCTGTTCTGAGGAGAAAGTGAAGGTCGCCTAGAAGTGAGGAAAACACCGGGGGCCATGGCTCCACTGCCTCTGGGTCCTCCGGGGCCAAAGGGTCCTGGTCCTGCTGTGTACTCATGGTCCAGCAGGCTGGCAGAGTAATACTCCATTCTCCTGTCTGGGCTGAAGTTTGGTGCAGACTCTGTAGCTGCTGGAGGAGAGGGTGGAGCTGGTTCTACCTGGACAGGAGGTGGGGCTACAGGTGCAGGGGGGCGGGGCTTTTTGGTGTACTTTCTCTTGGCAGGTTTCTGCTGCTCCTAAGTCATAACGGACAAAAACTATTTTGAGTTCAAGTTGAATGCCCCATGAGTTCATAGTTCATACCCATTGCTTGGTTGGTTCAGCTGACATCCTGTCCCTTCAACTCACCTGTTGTGCTAGCTTGGCAGCAGCAGCAGCAAGGCCAGTTTCTACTGATGCTACTCTAGCTCCTTCCCTCGCTGGACGCTCCTGTTTGGGAAGGGTTGGCATCACCCGGGCTACAAAATGCCAACAAAATGTTTAGGGATCAAACCACCACAATCTCAAAACTGATATCTGATTGTATTGTAACCAAGTTGAATACCTTTGGGGCTCCAAGGCGTGTCATCCCAATTTTTCTTCCGTTTCATCCTGGCCTTGTTGGCACGATCCTCCTCATCAGACTCCAAGGATGGGTAAACTGAAAGATATATTTGAGAAATCAAACAAAAGGCTGATCATTAACTAATTGTAAATGTTTTTGCTGTAACCTGTCACAATCAGCAGGCACAAGGAAAGCGTGTGTATGTGCGTGCGTGTTTCCTGTATCCATCATTTTCCCAGTGTTACCAATATGGCAGATGGAAGTGTATATCTGTAGTGACATATGTGGACTGTGAATGTGTTCATGTGTTTTATTCTGTAAACTTGTTTGGAACCATGCACTAACTAATGCATGTTATTTTGAGTACATGTGGCATCAGAAGCAACCAAAAGATTGGTCCCTTTTTATTTTATTTTTTTAAAGTAGACTCAAAGAAATTATAATGTGTGTTCTCACCATAATCTGAGTCTTTGAAACAAGTTCCCAGAGTCTCTTGCTCATCTGGACTGTCATCCTCGCTCAGATGTCGGGCTGGCTTTTTGATGGCCCGTTTCCCAGGCCGCTGCTGAACGGCAGGCTTCTTCTCAGGATTTGACCCCGTCTTTTTTATACCTCCAGTCACCCACACTGCCCTCCCTCCCTTCTCCTTGACCACTCCCAGTCCCTCAGTCAGGCCCCCAGAGATGGAGGTGGGAGATGAGGATGATGACGAGGAGGAGGACGACGAGGAAGGAGGGTTAGCCATGGAGAGCATGCCTTGAATTGCATCTCGGGTACTGGGAGAAGCTGGTGCTTCCTCACTGAGTCAAAGAAAAGACAGCTTGTCAACCAGTATAGTAAAACCATAAAAATGGACAACATAATGGACAATTTGTAGGTGAATTATGCAAGATTTTGAGACAATGTTTTTACTAAAACATGACAATACAGGACATTTATTTTTTTACTCTGAAGAGGTACAATGTTTTAATATACTACACTATCAACATTTTGGTCTTTCCTTCTATGTCCTTAAACATGATTCCTGTGTGCTAGGGGATGAGTGGCCATCATTAAGAACCAACCTGAGTGCAGCAGAGTCCAAGCCTGCCACTTGCTTGCTGGCTTTCAACAAGTCCAGAATGCCTCCAGCTCCACCCTTTACTCCATGGGCTGCCAGTACCTCCTCATCTGTGGTATAGTCCTCCTGATCGGCATAAATGCAATTATCACTGCTGTATGACATTGTTAAAGGACAACTTTGTTTTTTTTACAACAAGGGTTCATATTTTAGATGGTAATTAAAGAAAAGAAAAGGTGAGTAGAAATGTTTTCATTTACTTTGTTCTATTGTTTTAGCACGTTTAGCAATTTTAATTTCAGTGGGTGGGGGCATGCGTACAAGTGGCTAAATATGTCTTTTTAGACACAATAAGCCAGCAATTTCTTTATTAATATTTGCATTAACACTACTAGCCCCCATAAGTCAAATTTGCCCATGAAAGATTGAGGTGCATCTTGGGAATGGGCTTATTCTGTGTAAAAAGACAAATTTAGCATGCCCCCATATAATAAGACATATGGCATTTTCATTTGGATTATATTCATATAATCTCACCTCAATGTCAAAGTCCACCTCTCCTGGCTCTCTGATACGATTGGGGTCAGAGCAGGGTTTGGCTCGGGGAAGTTTCCTAGGAAGACCTGAGAGGATCCAGACATTTTTCATTATTTATACAGTGTTCAGTGGTACTTCAACCAGATTAAATATTACTTTTTAAAGACAAAACATTCACCCATAGCCCATTGTTTGAAAAAAAAAAAAGACTTCACATCATTAAATAAGTTCTCCATAGATCAATTCAAATGTTCATAGTTCTGTCGAGTCATGATTTCCTCTTTACCACTTAGTTTCTTCTTCTTGCTAGATGCTGCAGGCTTGCGTCTTGGCGGCGGAGTTTCGTCAATCTGCAGCTCATCCTCAGATTCGAAGTCAGAGAGGCTGGACCCCTCCATGTCCAGATGCTGGTACTGTCCAGCACTTCCTGCTCCATTACTGCCACCTGAACGGCTTACTTTCTTCCTACAATCAGGGTAAAGATAAGAACATAGCAATGAAATAAAGGTTGAGAAAGAGTGCCACCTATAGTAAGAAAATAATTTGATTTCTGGACTCAAAGCTTACTTACCCTTGAATTTTACCATTGGTCAGTACCAGTTTTAGCTTGCTTTTCTTTAATTTCCCTTCAAACCCATCCAGTGGTAGGTCCAACTAGAGTGCAAGAAAATAGAACTGTGAGCAAACTTTGATATAAGGATCTCCAATAATAATAACAACAATGATAATAAGAATAATGACGACTAGTCATTCTTGGTATCTTCTGTGAAGTCTGCTGAACTCATACCTTGTTTTTGTTTTTTGACTTCCCAGGTTGAAATTTCTTGAGTGTGTGCTTGGTGTGGATCTCAAGGAGGTCCAGTTCTCCTGCCTCTGCCTTGAGTAAAGCCTTCTGACCCTTTTTCTTGGTTACAGGGGGCCCTACACCACCAAGACCATCCTTCGGTTTGGGACCTCGCTTTTTGCCAGGGGGGCGGCCTGAACTCTGAGAGGTGGTCAGTGGAGCTTTGGAGATAGGTGAACCAGGGAATTGAGGTCCAGTGCGGCCAATGTTTTGCTGAAAGATGTCCTTGGAAAAGAGAGAGCGACATTTGATAGAGATCTATGATGAATTCATGTTTAACACTTTTACTGCATGAAAACTGTATGAACACATAAAGTACTTTTACTTGAGTTCTTCTGCCAATTACCTCAACCAGGCGTATCTCCTTGGCCAGGTCTTTTATTAGCTGCTGCGTCTTGATAGAGTCTGGGATCTCCACCTCATGGTCACTCAAAGCCTGGGTGGGAAAAAAATCATAATTTATATCATATGTGACGGCATCATTTCTGGCAAATTGTTATCCAGGGATAGCGGCAAGAGTAATTTTTTAAACGAGGGAAGGAACAAAAGAAAAGAAAGAACTTAAGAGGTAAAAAGAAAGAGTATAGTAGTATACAATCCTCAAATAACCATACCAGTGTTTTTGCATGTTAGCCCAGTTCGTACTGTATACTTTACAATACTGGGGAATCAAACCAATCGTAAAATGACTTTGTTTTGTTCAGTGAGTGTTGAATGTTTGTACCAGTACCTCTAGATACGTCAATAAAGTATTTTAAAATGGCAGCCAAAAAAAAACATTAGAGCCAATATATCAGCAGACCAATAGAACAGCCAAACCCAAATTTGGACTCAAATCAAATAGCTTTTAACTGTATCACACAATGGCAACATAACTTTACCATGTTATGTTGACTTTCATACAGTACTGAAATTAATGGAAACCAATGGCTTCCTGGAAGTTAATATAAAATATATATAATATAAAATATATATAATCAACAGATGGAAAAACACTGGTATGGTCCGTTTCAGTTAACGTGAATCACTGAGCATCACCTCTTTGCGAGTCCAGGTACGGAAGGCATTGTTCAGGGCCTTTGCCCCATGGACCAGGTAAGTAGCAGGATGTCTGCGGTTTTCTCTCAGACCTGCAAGAGAAACCAGCAAAAGAGTTAGTGAGAGGAGAGCACAATCATTTATTCACTAGATAGTAATACAATTCATGGGAAAGCAGTGAGGCCTCTTACCTCTAAATGTATCAAGAAGGTGCTTTCCGACATACCAGCAGACAGTCTCAAAGTTGGGGAATTTGAAAAGGTCTGCTGTACTTAATCTCTTCTCGATTTCATACGCTCTGAGGGTAAAATACAGCAAGTCAACTCAGTGATCAATGGAAACAGCTACAACCAATGAATATCTGTGGATGGATGACTTAAGAAAAGTTCGAAATACTACCAAATATACTGAAAAACAGAACCAGAGGGGACTAACCGTAGCTGCATGTCAATGTTGAGACTGTGCAGGAAATTCCCTCCAAAAGCCACGCAGTCCACTGGAGTCAACACAGCATGAATCCACCCTGGGGGAGACAGAGAGGAGACAACATTTGAGTAACAATACTGCAATAACACTACTGTATATGCCAAACCCAAAATTGCAATTTCAAACCCAAACTAACAACAAACATTCTAGCTTACCTGTTGGGATGAAAAGAGTGTTTCCTTGTTTGACAGAGCACTTATAGCACATGTCAACTTGATCTCCGAAGAACATCTCATTCTGACTCGTTGAGGAGCTCCAACGCTCAAACAGGGTCAAGTTGGCTGGTGTAGGTGAGATCAGGTAGAAGATTTTCTCACCCTGAAGAGTGGCAAGGACACATATACTGTTATTTATGAGAATAAAATCTAAATATCCAATTAATTCAAAGTATTAGACTCATGTACTGTATGTACAAAGACATAATACATTGATTAAATGTTAAATTAATTTTGGAAATAGAATAAGTAATGAATTGTTTTGCTGCATCAAGTTAAACTTTGCTACATCTGAATCTCAAGAGCTGTGTTTTCACCACTTACTCTCAGAACATGATACCAGACTGAGGTGCCTCCAAAGTCAATGTGGAAGTCTGTGTAGCTATCCTTCACTCCCATCAAGCAATACTTCTGCACATTAGGGCGCTCAAACACAGACTCCTCGGGCCAGAGGTTTTCCACCCAAGACAGTTTCCTTACTATCTTTGGAGTTTCTACCAGGTTTGACAGCCTGAAACAGGGACACATTTATTTATTTTACATTATGTTCAAAAGGTTTTTGAACATAAATTTGACAAAAACCTGTAAGTTCACATATATATACACTGTACGTATGACATAACATTCAGATGGTTAACTAGTTGAGCTTGAGAAATTATGTTAAACCAACTTACATTACCCATACAGTAAATGAATGAACTACGTGTCACTGATTTATAATTAACTCCAGATCTCACTATGATGGTTTAGAATGGTTGTGTTAATAAAAATGTGTATTACCATCTCTCACTCATCAATTCTCTTTAGCTCATAGTTGTTAAATCTAAGCGAACCAAATATTTTAAAAAGTAAATATGGTAATAGGGCTAGACCCCAACACTAGAATTAATTATTGTGGTTAATCATTATTCATTACATTATTAGCAGGGAATAAAAATGTGGCATCACGGTGGCATCAAATGATTAATTACATCATCACGAATCCAGAGTTTATTATAGATCAGTGTGATGGGTTCAATAACCAGTTGTACCTAGTCTCAGAAAACTCCAGGCTGATCACATTCAGTACTCTGTCTCTGTTAGGGCGGTTGTAGTATTCCACAAAGTCTCCTAATCGCATCTTCATATCACTTTGACGAGACACATCAATCACATCAATTTCTTTGTCTGCACCTAGGATCAACACAATCATATTTCAGACATGAGCTCATGATACTGCCTAATTTATACGTCAATAACTGATTTTCAAGCAAACAATACAGCAAAGTATAAAGTTGTCTTTAAAAAGATATAATCTGACAAAATGTTTTCTGATCACACACTAGCCTGGGAATCTCAATGGCAACAACATCCTGTCCTCCAGGGAACAATAAAATATGTAATTTAGGACAAAGGTAAAACTCCCAGGCTGATACAGTTGTTACGAAGTGGATTGTTTGAGCCCTCATTGGCATTGTGACCGTGACACGTTGTGAGCTCGGCTTAACAAAAAAAGTGAAAAGGGTTAGTCTTGAGCCATGTGATCTGGCAGCTAGAGGCATACCGATGTAGTGCTCCACATCGTTGACACCAAACGACGAAGGGGGCAAGTTCATGCCAAGGCCATCCCGCCTTAACACCATGACAGGAACACTGAATGAACGCTCCTCTAGAAACTCGACTGTCAGTTGGGCCCCTGAGGGCTTCAGCAGCACCTCATCCGCACTGTCATAAAATAAGTCACACACACACACAGACACAGAAAAAGACACACAGAAGATGTGATTGTGATCATATTTTTCAATTTGTTTTTCACATCATAGTCTGTCATGTCCTGCTCAGTGTTAAGTCCCACTTTGGTATTATATATACAGAAATATATCAAACTAAGGAAGACCAAAGTCACCTGAACACAACTGAGAATTTAAATAGAATTATTTGTGTGAATGATGCCTCAAATGTAAATGTACTTTGGGAAGGTGCGGCTGCGTAGCTCCCTGACGAACTGCGGACTTCCTGTCTTGACAGGCCGACTTGGATCTCTTGCTACACTAAGACCACCATCTGTCTGCTTATTGCCTCCACGGCGCTTACGCACTGCATGGAAGAGAAGGGAAAGAAAATCACATGTACATTGTCAAAGACAGTCCAAAAGTCAAAACAATGCAGCAACCAGCACTTAAGAGTATTAAGCTGGACCATCCAGAAGTGCTGGCTGTACTGTAAAAGACCAAGGAAATACCACATGCAGTATTGCATGAAGGCAAACCCAGAATAAACTATTACTTACTGACAGATGGCCCATGGGACACCTGACAGTTGGGGCAGTGATACAGATCAATCTCTGCAGCTTTGTCCTCCTCCACTCCAACACAACTGCACAAAGAAAATGATCAATTATTACACAATGGAAAGCCAAACAGGTTTATGATTAATTAACTAGGTAAATGTGTTGTATGTACTTTGTGGTTGTCACAATAGTCATGTCAAATTAGGCCTATAACTGATCATGGCAAAAACGGATCGAGTTGAGTTTTTCATAATTCACAACCACTTGTAACACACTAATACAATACATATACAATATAATTTACATCATCAAGTGATGTGTAGTGTAAGGCTAGCCATCAATGTTGTTTTACTTCAGCCAGCAGGTATGGGAGTTGGGGGGGTGCTCTCCATTCCGACAGTGACTTCTTATTGTCGGAGTGGCAACACTTCCATAGAGGTTAGGGATAGGGTTAGTTGTCGGAAAGGAGACATGTCGGAATGGAGATGTGTAACCATGAGAGTTTTTCAATTTTCATCATTGGTCATGTTTTCAAACTCTCCTTGGGTGGTTATGATCTGTGGGAATTATGTGTCTCTGATGTCTTGGTACAGTGGACAGGCAGTTAGGAACTGTAGCTCAGTTTCCACTTAATTTTGTGTGCAGTGTGTGCAAAGTCTGTTTTCTCTAAGGAGCCAGGTATGCCTATGTCGTATATGAGTCTAGCCCCATATAGAACCTCACCCGTCGCTGCATACTGTTGTGCTCCGAGACAAGGTCCTATAAAGGTTTCCCCGTGGGGGGGTCGAACGCCTCCAACGTTGAGGTAGAAAACACTCTTCCCGAAATTGTATCCACAAAGTAAAGGTAGTTCCGAGCTCCCAGACTGTGATAACCTAACCAGGGTCAATAAAACATGAACCAGGGCACGAAACAATCCGTTAAAATCGCTAGTTTTGTCAGCCGGTAATGTTTACAAGCCTGGAAGTTGCAGCCGGAATGGCAGCATTAGCGGCCCCTCTGGTCGAATGTCTGTTCGAATGCAGCGACGGTTGGGGCTACATTCGACCAGAGGGGCCGCTAATGCTGCCATTCCGGCTGCAACTTCCAGGCTTGTAAACATTGCCGGCTGACAAAACTAGCGATTTTAACGGATTGTTTCGTGCCCTGGTTCATGTTTTATTGACCCTGGTTAGGTTATCACAGTCTGGGAGCTCGGAACTACCTTTACTTTGTGGATACAATTTCGGGAAGTGTTTTCTACCTCAACGTTGGAGGCGTTCGACCCCCCCACGGGGAAACCTTTATAGGACCTCGTCTCGGAGCACAACAGTATGCAGCGACGGGTGAGGTTCTATATGGGGCTAATATGAGTCTATACCTAGTCAAGATTTTTCTTTGTTTTGGGTCGGTCACCTTGCTCAGGTATTCTGCCACTGCGTATTCTCTGTTTAGGGCCAAATAGCATTCTAGTTTGCTCTGCTTTTGGGTTGCTTCTCTCCAATGTGTCAGGTAGCTTTCTTTTTGCTGTTTTATAATTTGGTTTAATCCTGTGAGTTTTCTGTCTGGTGGCTCAGCTTGTGTTTGTGTGCAGAGTTCCTAGACCAGTTGGCTGAGGGGGCATCTCTCTAGATGTTCTCTGTGTGTGAGAGCCTTGTTATGGAGTGTATCTGGGTCACTTTCTTTTAGGTGATTATAAAATGTAAATGCTCTCTTTTTTATTTTGATTATGAGTGGATATCATCACACTCACCTCCCATGGAACCAGTCTTGACAAATGTCACACTCTATCATGAAGCGTGTCACATCATATGGCAGGCGACACAGGCAGTACACAGGTACTGATGCCATACTGAGTGTAGGACGGTGCAGATCAGTACGGTCTCAAATACCACTCCAAATAAAATCCAGGACACAGATGTTACGTAATGTGTCAAAGGTGAACCAAGATCCTAGGCAAAGTTGTTAGTGGCCGTGAACCAAGCTGCTCATCCAACCATTGACTTCCAGATTCCCACTCCTGGCAAACATGGCACACAGCATTCACCTGCAAACCTGTTGAAATACAGCAGCACACCATATAGAAGCTGTGAGAAATATGAATGAAAGTTTAATGTTTCAACTATTACTTAGTATGTATACTATGTAAGTTACTCTGAGCCTTGTTTAACGTACAGAAAACCATCTAAATAAGCTCCCGTTCACATACAAATCTAACTGGATAGCGCAAGGTAATCTTTGCAAATTTTAGATGGGTTGCGATAGTAGAGCTGGCTGTCAAATAAACTTTTCACCATTGTCTTATTACGTTACATAAAATCTGACACGCTGATAACTCGCTGGTATTAAGCACACACAAATAAAAACAACCAAACCACCGTTCTGATATCTAGTGTACCCTGCTAGCGAATTAACTAGCTTTAGCGTTCTATTTGTAAACACTGAGTGTTGATACTGCCTGCAGGGCGCTAAAACATTTAGCAAACATGCTAGCGAGCTAGCTATGTTAGGTTACTCAACGTCAGATATCAATGTGAAAATAAAATCTATCTTCTATACTAATACAACATCTTTGCATTTATGTTATACTGTTTCACGTAACAGCAAAAAATATTGCCTAATATGCCCAAAAATGTTTTTTTGGGCTAAGTCGTTTATTAGCAACTTACCATAGCTTGTAAGCTAGCGGTCAGAAGCGGATGAAATCCCTACGACAGCTCGGGGGTCGATGCGGCCTTATCATTCAGGGTAAATTAATCACAACTACTGCCCCCACATCATTGATTAAGAGCTGTGCAATGTCCAAGTATAATGAATCATGTCCAGAAGTGAACCCTGGCCAGGGCAAAATGATGGAATAGACACCTATATAAGCACACTGGCTAGAAATAAATGAGCACATAAACGCATCAGCGCCATTTCAAAGGCAACAGCGCGAGACGTTCGTTCGTCGCTGTCTGTTGTTGAAGGAACAATAAAGTTGCGCTATTCTCGTTATGCACACCGCTAGAGTCCGCTAACGCGCTTTTGGGATCACAGGGCTGCATTCACGCGACGATGTTGCCAAATGTTAATAAGTCCAATGGTTCATCTGTTTTTGGAGCTGTGTGAAACCACACGTGGCTGTGTGGGTCTGTGTGTGTGTCTGTGTGTGTGTGTGTGTGTGTGTGTGTATGTAGCCTGACTTCGGCGCGTAACTAGTGCCGCACCATTTACGCCACTCGCGCAATATATACATCAAAATGTGCGGCTCGGCCGGGAATGGTGTTCTATTACCTTTCGTTCCGATCCGCCTTACCATGCCGACGTAATCGGCAAAAAACGACGCTTAATTGTCCCCATTGACTTATAATGGGACAATGCAAGAAATCACTTTCAAGTATTTTTCTCTCGTAAACCATAGGAGCTACAGTTTCAAACCTCGGAGAGGATATTCATAATGATTTTAAGAATGAATCGAAAAATAATTACATCACTCGGCCTCATGGTGGCGCTATAACGGCCCACTTTACGTTTTGCCCCGTAACTCTTGAACCGTGGATCGGAAAATTAAAATTCTTTTTTCCCTGGATTCCTTGGGTCAAGACGCATCTCAACATATAGACCACGCCCATTTGCGCCAGGATAGATTTTCCGCCATCTTGAATTTTCTCCAAAACACACTTTTTGCTCCTTTTCCTACATATTTTCTTCAAATGTCACAAAAATCGGTACACATGATCTACACACACACACACACACACACACACACACACACACACGCACACACACACACACACACACACACACACACACAGCTCCACTTCACACGGGTGTGATTTTTTTTTACAGTCTATGTTCACCACAGAGCAGTGGTCCTTAAACCTTTTCATGTCAAGGACCCCCAAATTGACACTTAATAGGACCCCCATCTGGAAACACATGCCAGGGACCATAGCCTAAGATTTTTACGGCTTTATAACCATTATAATTTCAAGGACCCTCGTTTGACATGCAATTATTAGGCAGGCTACACTACAGACCCCCATTAATAATGGCATATATCTCCCCAATTTATATTGTAAAAGCAATGTTAATTTAACTCTGAGAGTTGGCATTTGGTTCCATTACAGTCTTAGTTAATGTATAGGCTATGTGGGTCCATTTGGTTCCTAACTATCATTTAGCTGGGGATCCCCTGAAACTCACTCAAGGACCCCTACATTTTGAGAACCACTGGTAACTTCAGAGAGGCCAAACCATATGGGACAAACTAAATATTCGTATTCACTTTTCAATTTCAACCATTTCCCGCGGCGCTGGATATATAATGTAAGGACAGAATAATAACAGTTTTGATGTTTAACTCCATCATTTATTTTGATTAGTTACAAAACATAAATAAAATCAACAGTTGAATTAGTTACAATTTACAGAGGCTAAATCATATGAAACATACTTTTCATTGTCTACGTTTCTCTGTTTAAATATCCTTTAATCATTGGTTCTCAGTCATGCCATTTTTGGTGGTCCCCACATTACATTTTCAATATTTTTCGTATTATTTTCTATGCAGACCAGTAGCCTATACAAGGGTTCAATAATTTACCTTTTACATTGGCCCAGCTGAAATATAATTAATTTCCCAACTGACCAAAACATTCTAAGAATCATCCAAGGGTTTTCTTGGCCCATGAGAGATGTAAAACCAGGGGAGTCCCATATCTATAAACACGGATGAGAACCAGTGATGTCTAGTTTCAAATAACCTCTGATTTATAATGATGAGAACACAATTTTACAATTTTTACAACCCCAGTTCAAAATACAAAAATAATCTTTTTTCCTTTTAGATAACATTTTGGTAACACTTCAAGGACAGGGCAAGTTCCACATTTCATATCATGGATATCATCAAAGCTGTGGCATGTGGTCAACATGTTAGTATTGGACATGACGGCACAGTAACTCACCTCCACTAATAATGAACTACATCTCTGTGAAAATGTGGGTTGTCTCGAAAAACAACATAAATACTGAAAACCATTATGTTAAATTCTAAATTATGTAGTTGTAAAGTTTTACTTTTGAACAACCATAAGCTTAAGCACAAACTGTTCCTCCTCCCACTCTCTTTTTTAAGTGCGTCTCTGACTCACACTTAGCAGTTTCACAAACTGTACAATCTCCTGTTTGCCATGGCACAGAATCTCACAATCATTAATTTCAATGAAACAGAAATGCTGCTTAGACTAGACTAAGGTTTCAAAAGATGTATCAATGCCTGACCATTAATGGCCAAATCTGTATATGGCTAAGTACACTGATAACCCAATAAAACATCAGTAGATGTATTACTCTGTTTCCCTGCATCTATCACATACTAAGTGAATTTAGAATTAGAGGAATGAAATGTTACTGAATCAAGTAAACCATTTGAAGTGTGCGCAAAGCACTTAATCGGTCCACAGTCTGGCTTTTAAAAGAGTCACACACTTTAAACAGCCTATTGTGAATGACAAGTGGTTCTTAACTGAAATAATAAAAGCATCAGCACGATGCTTGACAAAAAGTCAAGTGAGTGGGGCTCACAAAATGCTACTTTAACAACAAATCAGACCTAAAATTAAGACCATTATGGTTCGGCTCTCATTTAGTTTTTACTTTTTAGTTTTTGTTTAAAGGCCTAATCAGTGATGCACATCACAAATTGGTAGCCCCAACACACACACCAAAAAGAATAAAAAATTAAATGCAGTGGAAACTGGAAACATGTTTTTATTCTAGATGATTGAGCTCTTGAAAGAAGGACTAACACTATAGACCAGGGGTCTTCAACGTTTTCAGGCCGGGGACCCCCAAACTGATGGGGAGATGGAGCAGGGACCCCCTACCACCTCGTAAGGTGGGGGGGTCGGGGCTACGACATATTTTTTATTTTAAACATGTACAAGTTACAGCGAGCAGGGTGGGCCGTACCACTACCATTTCTAAACATACTACTTATTAACTGAGAACAAATGTCAATAATATGTCAATAGCAATCATGTATTCAAGCTATTCAAAATGGATAGAATCATGATTTCTTTTTTAACATAAATGTGGAAAATGGCAAAAAAAAGAAGGAAAAAACATTTTTTGAAATCGTTTTTTTTTTTTTTTTTTTTTTTTTTTATCAATAATTTCGCGGACCCCCTGCAGTACCTCCGCGGACCCCCTAGGGGTCGCGGACCCCCTGTTGAAGACCCCTGCTATAGACAACAGATACATCATTTTCTAAACTGCATTTGTTGTGGTTTGGGGCTGTAATAGGTTTGTTTATATTGGTAATGTAAACATTGGCGTAAAACTAACATTTAATGATTCATGATGGGGTAATAAAGTTCCAAATTGTATACTGTGCATTAAAAAAAACTAGTTAAGAATGTATGTGAATATAACGTATATGTTCAAAAGAATCTCAGAATGTACCTTTAAAGAAGAGAGTAGCCCAGGAAGTGAGCTTAGAGTAAACATTTTAAACTGTGTACAGTATTGTTTAATGAGAGGCTGTTTTTGTATGAAAGCAATGGGGATGCAAATTATGACGCAGTGCAGCAGTATCACAAAGATTCGTCACACAGAAAAAAACACACTCTCACAAAAAAGTATTAATTCTAAAAGGCAATATGGGAACAACCTGTATGGCTTCCCCATTCCACAATAACTTGGCAGTTTTTCTTTTTTTCATCTTCCTCCTCTGTATGACACCTTGATATGCATTGCGGCATTTCTAACAAAAAAAAAAAGGTTCATTGTAAAAGCCTATCAGATTGAACACCAATTTAATCGTGATTGATAAATGACCCAATTACATCAGATGTGAGCTTCATATAAATGTGTCAACGGATTGCATTAAGTTCAGGTACTCTAAGTCAAGGTCATGCAGTCTTGAGTTGAGTGTATCCAGTATAACCTAAATGCTAAAGTCTACTGAATGTAGATGCCATATCTCAATTTCATCAACATAATTACCAAGATGAGCTCATTAGAACTTCTATCATGTGACTTGTGTCAATTCAAATTGTCTCTAATTTACATCTACAAAGTAAATTAAAATACAAACTAAGTACATGCTGTGCACGTGCATGACACTGCATAACAGTGTGCTCAGTGGCTTTGTGGTAGTGTTGGAGGCCAGATCATATTACCATGCTCTACTGTGTAACATGCTGTTGTCTTAACTGCGTTATAGTTCACTGCCCCTTGAAACACTTTGTGCTATAGGCTTATACTTTTTAAAGGTCAGTTGATTCTGTCTTTGATTTATTTTTTTCAACGTGCTTCTATAAAAATATCATTTTTATGCCTTACAGACAAATCACTACAATACATATTGATCAATTTAGATGACAGTTACTAATTGCACTTTTAAATTCATAGTCCTTTCAATGTAAGTAAGCATTGACAAATAAAACATAAAATATCAATAAATGATGTCAAAGATCTTTGTGTCCTTCATGTCTCAGCTTCAGATCTAACAGAGTTGGACTGAAAATAGAAACATGACCATTAATTGAGGTCAAAAGACGAAGCGATATGTACTCAGACAACACAGGACATCACAAACACACAATCACAAATGTGTGCACGAGCATACACACACGCACGCACACGCACGCACACACGCACACATACAGTACACACTACAGAATGTACCATATACAACTCAACACCCAAACATACCTTTATTCATAACCCACTGTCCTTGGGTTTCCATATAGCCCTCTATACATACTAGAATCTACCATCTCTCATATTCACTCCCATCTTTTCAAGAAATACACACAAATCCATATTCCCATTATCAGTCACATCCTTCTCTCACTATCTCTCTCGCGCTCTCTCTCACTCTCTCTCACTCTCTCCCCCTCTCTCTCTCTCTCTCTCACACACACACACACACACACACACACACACACATGCGCGCGCGCACATACCGACACACACACACACACACACACACACACACACACGTGTCATCTTGCTCCAACTTAATATTCCGGTCCTTCGCTCCTTTAAAAATCACTTTCCCTTGGTTTTGTTTTTACTGCTGTCCCAGAGGAAGAGTGGAAGTGGGGGGTGTTGGGTGAAGTTTGGCACTGGAAGGCAGAGCAGCAGTAGAGCAAGAGGAGGAGCACGAGGAGCAGGAGGAGGAACAGGAGCAGAATGTCCCCCCAGTCGCAGTGACAGTGTCTGTGGGCACTGTAGTGCCAGTGCCAGGCAGCAGTGACCCAGCCGGGGGCATTGAAGTTGGAGGCATTTGGGAAGGCAACAGAGGTTGGCTCTGAGGTGGCGAGTGGGGCAGCTGGGCGATGGTCTGTGTCTGTGGTTGCATGGGCTGGGTCTGAGACAGTAAGGGCGCTTGCATCCGGGGATGAGGCATCTGCTGGAGCATTGACGGCTGCTGGTAGGGCATCTGCTGATGGAGGTGTAAACTTTGCTGCAGCTGTGGGACTTGAGCCATGTGCGTTGGTGGCGCTGGCCCTGGTGGTGAGCGCAGGGTGGCCAGGGTCCCGCCTCCTGTGTAGTGAGACGAGGTGGATACAGGAAGACTGGTAGGGGCTGGGGAGGTCTGGGGGTTCAGTGGAGCTACTTGGAACCAGCCAGGTGGAGCCACCTGTGTGGAGAAGATCAGCACAATGACACATTTTACATTTATGTAAACGATCATGAAACCTTTTACACTATCATACATGCAGGGAATATTACATAATAAATCTTGCAACAAAATAGTTACCAACTAATTCTTCACCAATGTGTTCGTAAGATGACTACTAGTAACAAAAAGTATCAAAAAGTTGAAATTCAACTGCCCGAGGAGAACCCGTGATAGCTGCTTAACCCATTAAGACCTGAGGCCGATTAAAAAAATGCCCTTTAAAACAGTTTTCTGAAAAATGTATGTTGCTATATAGCTAAAATGACACCGATGATTTCCCGGAATGAATGGGGTACCCACAATCTTATCTTGGAAAATGTTAAATCTTTTTTTTTGTTATCAATTATTTTTATTTTCGAAAATGTTAAATCTGACCGAACAAGTCCGGTTGGTGATCAGCGTCCATCTAGAAGTCCCGACCAGGCCCCGACCCATCGATAACGCTGTGCCGACGACAAGTTGTCGGCAGGAGACTATCTCCTTCTGCAGGCGATATCAGGCCGATATCAGTGTGGTGGAGAGCTGGCTTAAGGAGGCTATTCTCCCCTCTCCTATACTATGTCTGGCTCAGGCATTAGGTCCTTCTAATGCATGAGGAGCCCATGATTTCTCCATTACCTTTTTCTTTTATTTGAAAGTGAAGTAGTATCCCTTTAAATTGCTGTGGATGGGAATGTGTATGTGCAAATGTAAATCCAACTGAGCCCACTCTGTCGCTGTCCATGGTGCTGTAATGGATATCTCTGTCTCGCTTCAAAATTGGCCATCCGACGTCCAAAGGTTTTTTGGCAGGCCTGTCCAAAAAAAAAACGTTGGACAGACAAATGCCCATTCATACTCCTACTAAACTCTTCTCTCATCCGACACGTTGTGGTTTTGCCATTTCTTGTGTGTTTAAGGTCACACAGAGGTCAATTCAACCTCCTGGAGGTTGGAATTGAGAGAGCCGCAGCAAAGCATAAAGGAAGACACAGACACAAGCAGGAGCCACTCAAAGCTCGCCTATGGCAGCTTGTTTGTGAACGATTTATACATTTTACAAATTAAATATGCCATGTAGTTGCACATTGCAAAATCCTCATTGATTTCACATCTACAGCTGCTTGTTAAAAACCTTGATATAAAGTTTTGCCACTTCTACACAGCAGTGCAGTACCCGTGGATGGCATCAGAATGAAGCCTTGGGCTGAATGCCTTGGACTGAATACGGAAACAAATTTGACAAAATCACACCCACAAAACCACAAAACTGCTGACCAATCACAGTTTCAGCAGGAATGATCAGAAATCCAATGGGAGCGGCAGGAGAGGGACTAAGAAAACATTCCCACGCAGGGCTGTACCCAGGAGGCCAGGGCTTCTCCCCTCTCCCATGTCCAAGGTGAAGAACCTCCAACAGCTGGCTCAAACATGTCCCTCGGGCTATGTGGCGCTCTTGGAAGCCCGGGACAAGAGCGGTGAGATTGGGAAATGGTGAGTCGGTCCCCTGAGGTGGTGATTCTTAGACCACCATGTGGTGCATGGCTGTGTGGTTATAAGACCTCCATGTGGTGCATGGTTTGTGTTACAATTTCCCGGATATGGTTGCGGATACCCCAACCTTGAGCAGCTGTCACCAGTTCCCCTAGGGGAGTTGAATTTCAACTTTTTAAAATGGGATTATTCACCTTTACAAAAATATCTGTGAAGAAACTTCCCCTGACTAATATTAAAACTAGGGTAAATTCTTAAACAGTATGTAATTTATTTATTTATGCTTTACCTCAGCTGGCTGGCTCCAGCCTCCAGCCAACTCCTGCACCTGCTGAATCTGCTTGATCTGATTGAGCGACGGCTTGGGAGGAGTGGCACCCACCGTCTCCTTCGTCCAATCATCAACAAGTTTGTGCAATTCATCTGTGAATGTGCTCTTTCTAGGAGGACTCTGGTCTGCAGTAATAATAATAAAAAAAACTATTTGTATAGCAGTTTACAATTACAAACCACTTCACACAGCATAACAACAAAGGAAGAATTGTACAAGAAGAAACAGACTGTTATCAGGCTATAAAAGTGTGTAATGAAGTGAAGGGACACTTCATTGAGCACCATCATCATCGCTGACTGTATGTTGCCTCCATGTGATAGTGACAAGCCTCACCTTTTTTGGTAGTCAGTGATGTGGGATGGTCTGGGTTGCAGTACAATCTGCTCTGTTCACCACCTGAGAAACTACTGGACTGCTGTATGCCTGTAGGAGAGCCATAATGAAATAGTCACACAACGTCAAAGAAACAGAGCAACAAGCGAGAGACAACATAGAGGAATGTTGAGTGGAAGGTTGAGGGAAGAAAAGTGGAACATTGAGTGGAATATTGAGGGAAGAGAAGAGAAACATCGAGTGGATATGTAGGGGGGAAAAAGAGGAATGTTGAATGGAATATTAATATGAAAAAGTTACTGCACCTGGATGTGCAATTCCATTGTTGTCCAGGTGAGAGTGAGGCCGAGGCCGGAGCTTGACTTTGAGCGGCCGGGACCTACGAGGGGAGAGGGCCGGGGGTCCCGTGGGCAGGGGAGGTGTCCGGGGCAGAGGGAGAGGCAGGGTCTGCCTGTGGTCTTTGAGTGAGCGGAGCTGTCTGTACAACTCCTGCAGCTCCCTGTTCTGCTGTGACTGGAGGGACACCACTTCTTTAATGTGCCTAAAGAGAAGGGGGTACAAATCAAGAAAATGGAGTTTGGGTGAGTAATCATGTACAAACGCATCCCGGATTTTGTGACAGCATGCCGTGTACACTGACTGACTGGACATGTGCTAGAACAGAAACATGGACTCTCTGTTAGAAGCCAACAGTTGCACTTTACATATGAACATATGAGTTTGTCTGTCCAAACTCATAGTACATTTGTGCCAAGTTCTGTCAACTGTAATGAAATACAGTACCTCAAGGCGTTCCTGAAATATTGTGTTCATGAGAATGTGATGGGATAGACAGACGGACGGATGGAAGCTGAAAACATAATGCCTCCAGGCATGGCAAGGTATAAAAAGCATCGAAGCTTCAAAGAATAATAGGAATGCACAGAAATAATTTACGCAAGTTAGAGTAAACTATATTAGACTTCCTATCACAATGGCCTCTTGCCATGGCACATGTCCCTCAGTTGTCTGGAAGACAACTCGGGTGGCAAAGCCTTTGATCTCAATCCACTCCGAATGATGGTCTGGAGAAACTCTCATTTGAAACAGTGGATAGAATGAGTTAGCAGCTCACTCCCTGGGGCTTGGATAAACTGTGATTGAGTGGTAACAGGACCAGTCTGTCTGTCTTTTTCCGACCGGGTGCAAACCAAAATTTAATCAAACAATTTATATATCAGCTAAATTGGCAGAGAAATTCATTAAAACATTGCCTAGGGTATGTGCTCTGCACAATATAAACAAACATGACACATATCATCAGCTTTTGTTGGTGTACCGTTAACTTGCTGCAGTCGCCATGTTTGTTTCATTGAGCAGTAATAAATCCCCAAGAACTGGGAAGCCTTTTTGAAGCAAAAGCTTCCAAGTGGCCAACTCTGGTACTGCAGCTGGGCCCTAATCATGAATGAGCTAAACAGACTTATTGTCTCCACCAGCCGAAGGCTGAGGGAGAGTATGTTTTCCCCTCCGTCCGTCCGTGTGTCCGTCCGTCCGTGCGTCCGTGCGTGTGTCCTCGCAGTTTGTGTGCAGCTAATCTCAGTCGCCGTTGGCCCGGTCGCTGCCAAACTGAGCACACACATTCCCTGGATGCCAATCTAGAACCTCTGCCCCACATTTTTCAAATCAGCCTCATGGTGGCGCTATAACAGGCCGATTTGTGTGGCCTGGTTGTTACCAGCTAATCTCCGGCGCCGTTGGCCCGATCGCTGCCAAACTGAGCACACACACTCCCTGGATGCTAATTCAGAACCTCTGCCCCACATTTTTTAAATCAGCCTCATGGTGGCGCTATAACAGGCCGATTTGTGTGGCCTGGTGGAGACCTGTGCTCGGAAGAGCACTGCTTCTAGTATTAACCAATGAGTTTGACTCACAGAGCTTGCACAACAAGGAGGTAGTTTGTGAGACATAGACGCATAAAGGACACTAATGCACATGTTTATGAGTTTATGATGTCATCATACCCACTGGCCCAAACCTGGAAGGAGAGATACTTCAGTGGGCTCTCCAGATAACATAAAGCTCTATGGTAGACTAGTAGTTTAAAGATGTGATGAAATGTTTTTTTTTGCTGTGAAAACAGAGGGATGTTCATGCCTCAACCAATCACAGAAGCAACCAGTAGCAACCGACAACTCATAACTATGAGATTGCTGGTTGAGGCCTCAAATGTTTTCAGATACATATTTTTAGTGTACCTTTTAAGTTTAAAGCGTAAAAAGTAATGCACCGTCCAGCCGTCATCCTGATTTAGATTTACAGACTAGCAGAACTAACACGAGCTATGGGAATAACACAGGTGAATGAAATCATGATTCTTATTTTTTCATAAGGGGTTGCTGACATAATAAATCATGCGTGACTTTTGAGTTTTGACATAAAAATACACAAACATCAATTTCTTCACCCCTTTTTGTTTATTTTTTTACTTTGGGCTTTTATGCCTTTATTGGATAGGACAGTAGACTGACAGGAAATGGGGGGAGAGATGGGGAGCGACACGCTGCAAAGGTCGTCCAGATCGGGAATCGAACCGGCGCCTCCGCCAGGCATCCGTGCCTATGTGGCAATGCCTACGTGGTATGTGCCTGGACCAGTAGGCCAGCGTGGGCATCTATTGTTAAGAATGTCTTCGTTATGTGGCCACTGATATGATTTGCTCTAATAGTGTGAAAAACATATTTTTAATTTCATTAGGTCTTTGCTGTAGAAGACCCTATTGATGTGGGTGAGTCCCCCCCCCTGAGAAAGCAAGCCTGGGATCCGCGGTTAGGAAGAAGGTCATTAGATTGTGCCTTGTATTGAGTGCATCTCATGTTTCTCTTTCTTTCAAGAAATCAGGAGTGTCTACAGACACCACATTGAAGTATAATCAGATACTGTCACACTCATCCACCGCTCACGGACCCCTGTTGCTATGCAGACACGGCAAGTATAATCAGTCCCATAATAGACAGGAACTGGACAACTGAATGAGCAGATGAGAGAATCTGTATATAAGAACATCCATCGGAAAACAAGAAATGATCTAATAATGGTGTGGCCTCCCTGTCCAGTAGTTAATGGACAGGGACAACTACATCGCAGTTGTATCGCAGTTGAATGAAGACACAAAAATCATATCGCAATACAGTGTTTAGTAGGCATGATTTTGAATAGTGTGGTGACACTTTAGTTAAACGTGAATTGCTATCTTTATAAATAATTTACTTCACCTATAAGTACAAAAGTGCTTCATAAGAAATATCTTGTTATAACTAAGAGATTCATAAAAGCACAAGATCATCAAATTTGATCCAGCTTTCACACTCTTTGTTTTAACTTCACGTCACCAGGCATTTCCTGGTTGTACAGACTATTCATAGCCTGACACTCAGCCTGAATTTTCATTTAGTTTCACCCCATTATTCAGTCTTGAATTATGGGGCTGGAGCCAGGCTGGACTATTCATACTGTGTTCGTTAATGGTTTTAATTGTTTGAGGCTGCATGCACATACTGTAGTGGCGTGAGATATGATTGGTCAACATTTGAGGGGACGTACCTATAGCCGGGGAGCCACAGGCCCAAAAGCTCAAAGAACAGGGTTTTACCTGTGACGTCATGACATACTTTTTATTTTTGTTTTTTCTATTCATTTGGTCATTAAGGTACACAGAATGAGAGGCCTGCTCTGCCGGAAACTCCAAGAAAAAAAGTTATGGCCATTTGTATATTCACTCCATCGACTTCAATATACAGGAAAGAAACACACCAAAAGAAATATGCTTTAAGTAGCATGTGAGGGGTCAAACTAGGGGTTCTTGATGATTCTGAATCCATTGCAAGCATTTGTTTTGCATGAAAAACATTCCTTGGGGTAGAAAACGGACCAAAATAACGGTGAAAAGTGATGACTCATCACTTTTCACAGGTTTGAGAGGCTGAAATCTAGCCCAAGGAATGTTTTTCATGCAAAACAAATGCTTGCAATGGATTCAGAATCATGAAGAACCCTTAGTTTGACCCCTCACATGCTACTTTTTTTGGTGTGTTTTTTTCCAGTATAGTGAAGTCAATGGGAAACCTTTTTTCGCAGTGTTTCCGGCAGAGCAGGCCTCTCATTCTGTGTACCTTATTGACCAAATTAATAGGAAAAACAAAAATTTGGAGTATGTCATGACATCACAGGTCTTCTCTCATTTTGGCACAGTGGCTCCCCGGCTACTACATACCGGTTCATACATACAGACAAACCCTGTTCCAGAGATAGCATGACCTTCGCCCATATCAAAAACATTTCAAGACAATACTGATCCCACTACCCCTTCCCTGTCTCACTTCTCTCTGAGCTTGTGTAGTTCTCTCCTCAGGTCTTCATCCTCAAGTTCACTCTCATCATCATCACTGCTGCCCAAAGGAGAGTGGCCATGTCCATGACCTCGTGGAGGGTGGGCCAATGATGGTGTCCTCCTACCCTCCTCCTTCTCTCCCTCCTTCCCCCGGGTTCTTCTCCTCTCCCTCTCTAAGTCAGGAGACACCGGGGAACTGTCGGTCAGTGCCTCATCTTTCTTGGTTTCGGCCTGGGTGACAGAGAAGCGCCCCACTTTCCTGTGGCCACTGTCCTGGCCTGAGGGTGCCTCCTTGAGGGGAGAGCCTTCAGGAAGCTGAGGCACTGGAGTCACCTGATGGCAAGAAAATATTATATTCTATGGGTAAAATAAATTATATATATATATATATATACAGTATATATATATATATATATATATATATATATATATATATATATATATATGTGGCTGAGCACAGGATACATACAGTATGAGGTTAAGATTTAAATCGCTTGCCATATGGGATTGAGATTGTATGGGATTAAGAAAACCATCCTGAACACATTCTTTATGATTATGGGCATTGTATCACAGAGGGTGTCTTTTCAAGGCTAATGTTGCATGTAATGTCCCCACCTGAAATCGTCCTTTGCGCGACTGTAGTGGATCTAGTGGGACAACCTCCTTAATATCCTCCTTTATAGCTTGACTGCTAGGATGTCCATCTAATAAAGAGATCAGGGAAATGAAAAACAAATAGGGGAGAGACAAGGACACCGGAGACAAGGAACACAGAGACACAGATATGAAGACGCACACAAATGAAGACAAAGACAAACCGAAGCATGCAGGAAAACAGGAAAAAATGTACAGCACAGAGGGGTGTACCAAGCAGACAGACATACAGACACAGACACAGAGACACAGGATTAGAAATCACCCACAAATATCATGACACATTAACAACCTCTGTGACTTATATGACTTACACATGCATGGAACTATGACAAAGTGTAAACATTTATATTGAATATTGTGTCATAATTTTCTTTCAGTGAAAGTAATAAACTCAACAATGGAAACTCAACAATGGAAGTAAGCTTTTGTGGTAGTAAAAAAGCAAATGTTTTAAGCAAACAGACTATACATTATGGGGGATGTGGGGAGGGGTGGAATGTGATTAATAAAGAAATCAATAAGTCAATAAATAAACACAGAAAGTCATTAAACAGAAAAGAATATATTATGGAATGTCAGTTGAATGCTTAATACAGTGTACCCTCACCCACCCACACATCCACTCTCTCCATTCTTACTGACTCACTGTTCCACTCATATACCAGACAACAGAGATCAATGTCACCTTTGAAGTCTGTACTCAGATTCACAAGTGAGATTGTTCAGCGCATTTGGTATATGGAACACTACAACACTAAAAGTGTGTATATGGATTTGCTGCAACATTTGAGATGCACTTGGGAATGAGCAGCATATGTTTATGGAGTTAACCCATAATGTTATCGCCATATAGACACACATATGCTGAATATAATGCACAGACTGAGACTGTGCATTATGTCATACATATGCTCAAATAACAATACGGTATCTATATCTATACATGGAGCTAAATTACTGCTACACACATAAAATATACAGTACATGCAAGGATGTTAGCTTACTAAAATATTAAGCTTTTTCAAGCTTAAGCTCGATTCATAATTCGTTTGGACGGTGGCGTCGTACAACGGAAATAGCTGGTCTACAAGCTCATAACGCAGCACATCTGCAACACGTGAGCTTGTAGGTCTGCTATTTTTTACATGCAACGCCGTCGTGGGTGGAAGCATGAATTAGGCATTAGCCATATACAAAGCCGCTAAGAAGGAAAACTGACAGTAACTTGTAAGCCCTGGACAATGTATACACTATGTAGCAGGAATGATGACTTTCATCATAATCTGGATATCACAAATGTTGCAATTTGCGGTAAGTAGTGTGCATAAACAGCATGCCATCTACAGCATATTATGCAGCTCTTGTGGTGTGATGCTGCATGAGCTGACTGTGTCATGCACAAGTGTATGAGTACACAGTGAAATCCTCAGTGTTATTTTAACTCTGACAACAGCAAGTGCTCTGTGTGCACAACAGGGTCCATTTGGTTCCATTTGTGCACTCTCAAGAGTTAAATGAACACTCAGGATATTACAGTATATTCTCAATCGACAGCCGACCACACAGTGACTTATTCTGATCTATTTGTGTATAGACGAGATGATGTATATGAGACTGAGATCTGATGCCAAGGTGCATGGTGTTGTAGACTACTCTGTGTCAGCAGGTGGAGGTGAAGTGAGATGGTTGGTGTTGGCAGTGCCTGAGGACTGGGGGTTCATATCGCAGCCGGCCTTTAGTCCAGAGAGCTCATCTGCAACTGGGGAAGGGCATCAGACTCCTCTTATGCCAACATCCTCCTACACTGTGCCAATCTCCCACCCTTCTACTGTATACTCGCCACTGTTCTCGCCACTGGGTGAGTAACCCATGCAAAAAGAAAGATAGCCAAAAGGGAATAAATGAAATTTAGTTAAAAAAATATAAAGAAAAAAAGGGGGAAAAAAGCAATTCAGCAAAATCAAATCATTCAAAAACAATAAAGTATGTTGTGATACCAACACTGACACTATACAGGGATTACAGTCACGTTACAATGTACAAAAAAAGACTAATTTAGCTACTGTATAAACAGTTTAAAATTAATAAATATTAATTCCTGACAGTCTAGAACATTACATCTACTATGTTAACACTAACAACGAGACATTAGGTTTTAAGTCCATGCCCCCAACACCCCATGCTCTCTCTCGCTCTCTCTCTCGCTCTCTAAGAAGACGCTACCTTGCTGGACTCTGGGCTTCTTGAACAAGCTGGCGGAGTGGCGCAGTTTGCATGCCCAGCTTTTGAATTTGCGAGTCCAGGATTTCTTGCTAACAGGATTTCTGATACTAGGACATGTCAGGTTTAGGCCAAAATATCCACCTCCTGCATTGTGCTGCTGCTGCTGTCCGGGCCGGAGGGGGATCAGTTGCTGATGATTATGTGGCCACGAGGCGTCTCCTGTGGTACTGAAGTCAGAGTGTGGGGGGACAGCCTGGGGATAGGGGCAGGTGGGGAGGACAGTAAAGGGAATAAGGCACAGTGACAATTAAGGGTGGGTGGCTGTACAGGGTTGAGGCTCACAAAGAGGAAAAGACAAGAGACATTGAAACACCACACATATACAGTGCCTACTGGCTGAAAAGGAAGCATTAGGTGTCACATGTATTACTATGATGATTTATACTATATACACAGTATCGAAGATAGGACGCACTCAATGACACGATTTCATATACTGATGAAGGCCATGAGGCCAAAAACGCTTTGACTTTGCGACATGGTTTAACAACTTGAACTCTGATGTGACATGGTTTAATCACTTGAACTCTAGCTGGTGAGACAATTTGGTTAACCACTTAAACCATACGTACATACTAAGTTGACCGGGGGTCCCCAGAGCCAGGGTGAAGCACTCACTGTATTTAAGTTAGAAATTTCCACCCTTTTCAATTTTTTCCGAAAAGAAAGGGTTACTTAGTTACGCCATATTTACGCCTTCAAGAACTGAATGAAGTGTCCAAACTTGGATACATCTATTCACAGTATCAAAACAATGTGTGTTATCGTCCATTTGAAGGGACTGGATACGTTTCGAACATTTATTTTAATTTACTTTAAAAGACTATTTTCAGATTCGGCTTACGAGATTCACTTACAAGAATGGTTGGTTCTCCAGGTACGGCTGGGCGCAGGGGCCCCATGGGGTCATCCTGTGGAAGAGCCAAAAGGGAGGAAGGGGGGGTAGCAGAGGTGGAGGCAGAAGCAGAGGTGGAGGGGAGAGATGGGGCAGGCTGCTGCTCCAATGGGCCCAACTCAGCAGACATGGTTGCTGGGGAGGCCTCCTCACCTGCTCTGCCCCTCTCCAGGTCCGGGGACGTGGAGGAGGATCGGGAGGTGGTTGACGACGAGGTGGTGGAAGAGGAGGAGTGAGGGGAGGTGTCTGAGGAGGAGAAGGCGGACAGGGGATAAGACGAAGGGCGGAGTGGGTGAGGCTCGGAAGACTCATCCCCTCCTGCCGAAGTGGAGGCGGCTGATGTGGATGTGGGGGCTGCAGTGGCTCCACCTGCCACCGTTCCCCCGCCGCTGTACTCCTGATACAACAAGTTCCGCAGCTTCTCGTCCAGTGTCTTCATCCGGTTGTCCACAAACTCAATTTTGGGAGGGCCCTCGCTGTCTGACTCGGCCACGGAGGAGGGCTGAACAGGGGATGGGGTCATGGTGAGGGAGAGTGGGGGCAAGGAGGCCTCGCTTGTGACCAGAGGCAGGGGGGGCAAAGAGGAGTCGGAGGAAGGATAAGGGGGGGCAGAGTGACTGCCTGTGTCCTCTGTGATACTGGCCTCTCCCGTGGAAAGTTCAGACTCTGATTGCTGGAAGGAGGGCTGCTTATGTAATGGAGCTTGCTGCTGTTGCTGTGGCAGCTCCATGGATTTAACCAACTCCTGCTGCTGTTGAACCTGCTGTAGCAACGGCTGTGACTGTACAAACTGCTGAGTATCCTCTATAGGGATCTGGGGTTGTTGCTGTTGCTGCTGCTGTTGTTGTTGTTGTTGTTGTTGCTGCTGCTGCTGCTGCTGCTGCTGCGCAAGGCTAACATTAGGAGTAACAGGTTGTGCTGACTGTTGTTGGACAAGCTGTTGACTGACTGACTGGGGCAACATATGACTTTGATCAGCAGACATAAATAACTGCTGCTGTTGCTGTTGCTGTTGTTGTCGCTGTTGCTGTTGTTGTTGTTGTTGTTGTTGCTGCTGCTGTAGCATTTGCTGTTGCTGTAAGTGTATGGTCTGTTGTAGACCCAACTGCTGTGGATGTTGCAGATCAATCTGGGCCTGCTGTTGAGGCATTGCAGCTGTGTGTTGTGCCACAGCTTGCTGTGGTAACTGCTGCAACTGAGGTTGCTGCAGTAACTGTGAGCTGTACTGTGGTGCTTGCTGTTGAGCAGGTACTTGCTGGTTCTGTTGTAAGGGTGCCGACAGCATTTCTGCCAGGGGCAGGGACTGTTGGAGAGGGACAGGCTGCTGCAACAGCTCCGTTTGACAAGGCTGCTGTGGAAGCCGCACCTCAGTTTGCTGTTGTTGAAGTGTCAGTTGTTGTTGTTGTTGTTGTGGTGGTTGTTGTTGTTGAGGTTGTTGTTGTGGTGGTGGTTGTGGTTGTGGTTGTTGTTGTTGTTGTTGTTGTTGTGGTGGTGGTGGTGGTTGCTGTTGTTGTTGCTGTTGTGGTGGTGGTGGCTGTTGCTGTTGTGATTGTTGTTGTGGTTGTGGTAGCTGTTGTTGTAGTGGTGGTTGTAGAGATTGTTGTGGTTGCTGCTGTTGTTGTGGTGGTGGTTGTTGTTGCTGTTGTTGTGGTTGTAGAGATTGTTGTGGTTGTGGTTGTTGTTGCTGTTGTTGTGGTTGTGGTTGTTGTTGCTGTTGTTGTGGTTGTAGAGATTGTTGTGGTGGTGGTTGTTGTTGTGGTAGTGGTTGTTTTTGCTGTTGTGGTGGTAGTGGTTGTTGTTGCTGTTGTTGTTGTTGTGGTAGTGGTTGTTTTTGCTGTTGTTGTTGTTGTGGTGGTGGTGGTTGTTGTTGTGGTGGTTGCTGTTGTGGTGGTTGTAGTTGTAGTTGTTGTTGTTGTTGTTGTTGTTGTTGTTGTTGTTGCTGTTGTTGTAGCTGCTGCTGCTGCAGTAGCTGTTGTTGCTGTAATTGCTGGAGAGTTTGCTGTAGCACTTGTTGCTGCTGCAGTTGAACCTGCTCCTGCAACACTTGCTGTTGTGTTTGTTGTTGTTGCGGCAGCGGGACCTGCTGTATCTGTTGGGTCAGTGGTATTTGTTGAAGCTGCACCATCGGTGGTTGCGGTGGAGATGGTTTTACTGGCTGCTGTAATGCCGGTTGAACCTGGGCCTGTGATTGTGGCTGAGCCGGTCTGGTCATCTGGGCAAGTGTCAGCTGTTGCTCTATGCCAGCATGACTCGCTGGAGGAGATGTCACTGCAGCAGCAAGAGGAGGAGGGGAATGTACAGAGGTGGACGAGTGGTTCCCTCCAGACATGCTATGCCCAACGGGAGCTAGTCCCGCATCCCCCAGGCTGCGACCTACAGTGGAGCCACCACTATTCCCAGGGGACATGAGGACTTCAGGCAAACAGGTTGGAAGTGTGCGAGGCATAGCAGCAGGAGCAGCGGCCACGGTGGCAGCGGCGCTTATTAGAGTGGCCATGGATGAAGTGGAACTGGGTGTTTTGTCAACTGGAACTGCAGTGGTGGAAACTGGCTGGTCTATGCCAGCCGGAGGAGGAGCAGCAGCAGGGACAGAGGTTATGGCTGCACTATTGAGAGATGAGGCTGGGGCAGAGATGCTGTCAGAGACACTGGTGTCAGGAGCGGGGGCAGAGGTGCCTGGGGCAGACATGGAGGCGGGGGCGGAGACAGTGGAGACAGGGGGAGAGGTGGCAGACAGGGGTGGGCAGGGAGGGGAAACCAATCCAGTCAAAGACTCCGACCTCTGGCATCCTTCTACAGTCACCAGAGAGAGGGACACATGGTTAGTTTGTGTTAGGAGTCAGTCGGCCCACTCAAATAGGTTAATTAGCTGCACAGCTGCCAGGGTCATTTTGGAAGATCTTACCTCTCTCTACTTTAGGGGACTGTGGCACCCTTGTCTCTCCAGTAGGTGGTGGTGTGGCAGCTCCCTGGTTGGACTGAGAATCTCTGTGGCGGATGGTCTGGTTGATGAAGAAGCGCCAGCGTCCCACTGGTGAGGATTGGGGTGCTGTGTCCACTGGGAGGCAGAGAGACAAGTACATGCAGATATATGCAGATATGTAAAGATGTATTAATCAGAGAGTTTATTTAATTCATGCACAAGTGAAAGAGACCTACGCAAACTAACCTGTGGTGCCAGTGGGAGTGCTCACATGAAACTGGTCAATAGATCCAGTCTAGCAGGTAGATAAAAAAGATTCAAGCTCTTATTCAGCCAAACATTACCATAACATTGATGTTACATTAAGAATATTTATAGAAGAGGTATTTATAGAAGAGCATAAGTGTTGAATCTGTAAATCAACACACCTGTGCATTTGTCAGAAGAATTTCCTGGGCTTTCTTTACAATGGCTCTGAGGTCCTCCACAAATTTCTCTTTTTCCAACTCAACAAGAAAGTCCTCCTCCACCTATAAAATAACATTAACAGGGAAGTCATTACTCATACACAGAATATAGCATTTAAACAATCATTGCAAAAGAGTGTATAAGAGTAACCTACCATGTAATCGGCAATGTCCTCAGGTGCATCCCCTTCACTGTCAAATTTGAATGTTACCATCTTGTTACTATGTGTCTCCAACTGACATTCTACCATATTGTCCCCACTGCCAGACACCTGTGTGGAGGACAAGAATAATTATGATCTTTCTTGATACATTTTTTGCATTTAATATGACTACATTTAAGCAATGTCACAAGAGACACAGTGCTGTTATATTGTCTATAAGCAGTTGGGATCAGTGTTTGGGGTAACAGCGTAAAAATTACTGTAACGGATTACTTTTTTGGGTAACAGAGTAACCTAATGAGTTAGTTTTGCAATTTAGTAGTTAGTTACTTACCTTTTCCAACTTAGTTACATTTAAGACCTATATTTCCCTGTTCTTTCTGTCGCCACAAAGGAAACAGAATCCATCTGAAGCATTTGCACTGTTTCCTGATAAATTAGCTTGTCTCTGTCAACAGAGACATGCACGCACAGTCGCAAATCTCACCTGGGTGTTTCACGAAAATCGGTGACTGATGTAACGTAACGGATTACTTTTTAATGGTAATAACGCGGTAACGTAACAGATTACTTTTTAATGGCAATAACGCTGTTACATAACAAGTTACTTTTAAAAATAACATTACCCAACATTGGTTGGGATTGGATGAGTAGCACACAGACCGAGTGTCAAAAACAATCATAGTGATATACAGCACACACAGTATGTATATAGCATTGTTATACTGTATATCTATACTATAATTTTGCGAATGTCTGTCTGTCTGTCTGTCTGTCTGTCTGTCTGTCTGTCCCAGCGTTTCTCCTCGGTGGCTGGAGCAATTGATCTGAAATCGCATCACCATCAGCATATGAACACACCTGACATAACTGTGAAGGCCGTTTGTCACTTTCACAAATCGTATGCTGTATATTAGCATTTTTATGCTGTATCTACTATCTATTCTGCATCTAGCATGAGGCACATCTATTCTGCATCTAGCTTGAGGCAAAATGTTTAACCAGCTCTGTGTGTGTGTGTGTGTGTGTGTGTGTGTGTGTGTGTGTGTGTGTGTGTGTGCAGGCAGGCGGGTGTGTGTGCAGGCGGGTGGGCGGGCGGGCGGGCTGGGGGGGGGGGGGGGGGGGGGGGGAACAGTATCTCTGTAGCCATTAAACGAAACGGGTTTCTTACACTGATGCTCCTACATCATGCAAGCACCAGTTAAAGTTACTTTAAAGTTACTTTCCATCCCTCATATACTGTGTGCACAGTGCACATCCCATAACCCACACACTGCACATCATTTTGGAGCTCATATCTTTGAACGGGTAAGGGCTAGTAGTGTATATTAAGCATTCATGGACTTCCTCTTGTCCAATAGAATTACTCAACCCAAACTAACTGTTGTATAATGTACATTGTAAATCACACCTGCAGCATGCTCAATTGAAACTGTTGTGAGGCTTTCTCTGGCCTATGACAGGAAGGTCTTCTTTGAGTCTTCAGTCTGTCTAGTTTGCCATTGGCAAAGAGTTGCAGGGGATCTTCTCCATTGGCTGGAACATACCTGTTGGAGTGGCAGAGTCAGTGATGATCAATGACAATACATGAGTGTACAGAGAAAGTGCGGCATGAAAGAACGTCCCAGAAGGAGCGTCCTAAGGTGCTGTGTCTACAGAAAGCGTGTTATGAGCTGTCAGCGCCTTTCTGCCATACATTTGGTAAAGACGTGCTGGAGCGCTCCTCTTCCCAGTGCCGGCTGTTTGCCATTCAACAGAAAATAGTTCAACTTTTTGGAGAGAAGCGCTGCTCATAAATTTCACATTTACGGTCTGAACCGGTGTTTCAACTAGCTTATTTGTGCTAATAATGCAGATCACATGACATTTGAGCACAGCAACACTTAGTGCAAGTACTTTGGACAATAAAGCGCTCATAAAACGTCCCCCTTAAACAACACACTAGTAACCGTATCTGCTTCACTCCTTGCAAATCACTCCAACGAGAGCATCAGCTAAATGTGTAACATGTCAATGTAAATTCACAGTAGTTACAGTTCCTGAGCATATAATTAGAAATGTATTCAACTACAAATAATCTGAATGTGACACGTACCCAGATGAAGAATGTCGCTCTGTGCCAGACAGATGTGTACTATCCTGTGGAGTGACAGTAGACATACAGAGAGAAACACAGACATACACAACCCAAATCATTAGCTGTATGAAATTGAGCTAATGGTTAGTTTGTTTTATTCATAGACCTTTTCATTGAATAGTTTTCAAACTCATTATGGGTACATTAGTACTAGTGTATTCAAGCAAAAGAAGATCAATTAATTAAAAGCGGTGTGGTGCGTACATCCTGTACCTGAGAAACACCCAGCAGGGGAGGATCACAGTCTTGCAGCGAGGTTTGGGGCAGCAGGGGAGAGTTAGAGTCAAAGGTCTGGAGACTGGTCACGGGAGGAGGGGAGGTGGGGATAATGTCAGCCCGCCCCAGTAAGGTTATCGGGGCCTCTGATGTAGGCGTGGATAGCTCTTGAGCTTGAGCAGTGGCAGGATAGAGGGATGGAAGGGATGGGAGAGATGCCAGTGATGCTGGGGGGCAGGATGTATGAGAGGGGCTGGGAAGTATTTGTTGAATCGGGAGGACAGCTTGAGGCAAAACAGGCTGTTCAGCAGCGGGTGTCTCAGCTTGCATCTGTGTGTGAGAAGGGGCCTGTGTCTGAGTGAGTGTCTGTGTGTGGGTGAGTGTGTGTGCCTGGATGCTAGTTTGTGTCTGCGTCTGAGCTGGTAAAACCTGTTTGGCTTGGTGCTGGGGGGCGGGAGACGGACCCGCCACTACTTGACTATAGAGGGGCAGTGCCCTGGACTGGGGATGCAGCTGGGATACATTACTAGCGACTATCTGTGCAGCAGGTTGGGGTACTAGTTGTGGAGCCATTTGGGGCTGAGAAGGCAGTTGACTCTGATCGAGAGGTATTTGGACCTGTTGAGAGGGAGGTGGCTTTTGAATGAGTGTTGAGGGTGTTTGGGTTGGTAACTGGACCTGTAGCTGTGGAGGTGATGCTGCTAGTTGATGTTGTTGTTGCACCACCAATGGAACCTTCTGCAGCTGTTGTTGGTACCGCTCAATAGATTGAGGCAAAGCAGGTGGAGGGATCGATTGGATCACAGAAGGTACAACTGTGCTTCCAGTGGGCTGCGGCTGGGCTTGAACAACTTGTTGTAGCTGTGTTTGGCCCTGAGCATAGGCCTGTCCAGTCTGTTGAATAGGCTGGGATGCAGGGGTAAATGTTGTGGGTTCAACTACTGAGCCGGAAGCAGACATGATAGTTCCAACACTTCCAGTCGTACCTGGAGACAGAATCATCTGCTGATACTGCAGTGCTTGAGGTTGCTGCTGCTGTGCAATGAGAGTGACATCCTGTTGGACTGATGGCATAGCTTGGCGGGTGGATTGTGGTGCAGGAATGTATTGTGGTGGTAAAAGGCCAGCTTGAGCCTGAGCCTGTAGCTGGCTCTGTGGCTGGAGATTGGGCGGTAACAAGCCATGTATCTGAGCATTCGGTTGCACAGCGGTCTCTTGCTGGATCTGACTAGGAACTGAGGCAACTGCAGCTGGAGCCTCAATGTGGGCTTGACTCTGCTGGGCAATCATCTGAGAGTCGATGGTGGCGATCTGTCCCTGTGGTGGCTGAGGCTGATTAATGACTGGATTCAGAGCCTGGGCCTTGATTAATGGTTGTGCAACACCCTGGCCCTGTATAGGAGCTACATGGATTGGAGTTGTGGCCTGTATCTGAACTTGCTGGGTCGGGGCAGGCTGAGTCGACCCCTGAATGGAAGCAACAACTTGAGGAATCATTTGGGCCTCGATAGTAGCCTGTGATGCCTGGGTAGCAGACAGGGATTGGAGTTGGACTGGGACTTGGGCTTGGTTCTGGGAGTGAGGGTTACTTTGGCCCTGCTGGGTGACGACTTGAGTTTGGAGCACAGCGGGCGTCTGGGTCGGAATTTGGGTGGTCTGAATGACCACAGGGACCTGAGCCTGGGACAGCATTTGAGTTTGCAACTGGATAGCCTCAGTGACGGCTGGGGCTCCAATGGGTATACGAGGCTCCACTATAGAGCTGCGGTGCTGCGTCTGGGCTAAGTAGGCTTGCTGTTGTTGGATCAGAGCTGTTTGCTGTTGTTGCTCTATTACTTGCTGCTGTGTGAGGGTGGTGTGAGGCTGAAACTGTGTAGTGTTTTGTTGAAGGATACATGCCTGCTGTACATCAAGCGGTTGCTGTTGAATCAAAACCTGCTGCTCACTCTGCTGTTGAATAGGTACAGCTTCTTGTTTCTCAGTTTGCTGCTGTTGAATGATAGCAGTTTGTTGCGGCTGTTGTTCCTGAACGTGTTGCATCAGTGCTTGGTGCTGGAGTCTCTCTGCGTGCTGCTGCTGTTGTTGTAACAGTGCTTGCTGTTGACGTTGTTGTTCTATTTGCTGTTGTAGGAGAGCCTGTTGCTGCTGCTGTTCCAATTGTTTCTTCAGTTGGGCATGTTGTTGCTCCAGTTGCTGTTGCTGGAGGAGACTTTGCTGTTGCTGCTGCTGTTGTAAAATAGCTTGTTGTTGTAAATGTTGCTGTAATAGCATGTGTTGCTGTTGTTGCTCCATTTGCTGTTGAAGTAATGCTTGCTGCTGTAATTGTGGCTCCATTTGTTGTTGTTTCAACTGGGTCGGCTGTTGCAATGCAACTTGCTGTTCAGTTTGCTGTGGCATCTGTGCCTGTTGCTGCACTACAGTTTGCTGTTGTTCAATTTGTGGTTGCAACTGAGGCAGCTGTTGTATTACAACTTGCTGCTTTTGTGGTGGTGGCTCAATTTGTTGTTGCATTTGATTAAGCTGCTGTTGCTCCAGTTGCTGCTGTTGCTGTAAAATTGCTTGCTGTTGTTGTTGCTGCTGCTGTTGTTGTTCCATTTGATGTTGTAGAAGGGCCTGGTGTTGTTGTTCTTGTTGTTGCTGTAGCTGGGCCTGTTGTTGCTGTAGAAGTGCTTGTTGCTGTTGCTCTTGTTGTTGTCGCAGAAGAGCTTGCTGTTGCTGTTGCTCCAGGATTTGTTTCTGTATGAGAGTTTGTTGTTGTTGATCAAGTTGCTGCTGCTGTAGTTGGGACAACAGGCCCTGCTGCTGTTGAAACAATGCTTGCTGTTGCTGTTCCAGCTGCTGTTGTATGTACGCCTGTTGTTGTTGCTCCAACAGTATAGCTGGTTGTTGATGTTTCTCCAAATGTTGCTGCTGTTGTTCCAGCTGCTGTTGTATGTACACCTGTTGTTGTTGCTCCAGCAGTACAGCTGGTTGTTGTTGTTGATGTTGCTGCTGTTGCTCCAAATGTTGCTGTTGTTGTTGTTGTTGTTGTTGTTGTTGTTGTTGTTGTTGTTGTTGCTGTTGTTGTTGTTGCTGTTGTTGCTGCAGCTGTTGTTGCTGCTGCTGTTCCATCTGCTGCTGTTGTAAGTATGCCTGTTGTTGTTGCTCCAACAGTATAGCTGGTTGCTGTTGTTGCTCCAAATGTTGCTGCTGGTGTTCCAGCTGCTGCTGTTGTACGTATGCCTGTTGTTGTTTCTCAAACTGTATAGCTGGTTGCTGATGTTGCTGCTGTTGCTCCAAATGTTGCTGCTGCTGCTGCTGCTGTTGTTGTTGTTGCTGCAGCTGTAGTTGTTGCTGTTGTTGTTGCTGCTGTTGTTGTTGTTGCTGTTGCTGCTGTTGTTGCTGTTGCTGCTGTTGTTGCTGTTGCAGTAACAACGCTTGCTGTTGCTGCTGCTGCTGCTGTTGTATCAAAGCCTCCATCTGTGGTTGCTGTATGTAGGTCTGAGGTTGCTCAACAGGCTGTGGTGGTAGTGACAAGGCTTGCTGCTGCGGTGGTTCCATGCTTGGTTTCGTTGGTAAAACAGACTGCTGGGGGGGTAGCTGGACATGAGGCTGTTGACCCAATGGTTGCTGTACATAGATCTGCTGCTGAGGCTCAGGTTGATGATGGACCGCTGTAGTTGAGAGGTTTTGCTGCTGTTCTATCTGTGGATGTAAGACCGTTGTAGGTTGCTGTGGCTGCTGTGTGGCATTCGCTTGTTGCTGTTGTTGGAGCAGAGCAGCCTGGGCCTCCATTTGCTGTTGCTGCTGAAGGGTGATGGTCTGTGGCTCCATCCCTATCTGTTGTTGATGAACAATGGTCTGCTGAGGGATCATGACAGGCTGTGTTTGCTGGGGTGCTGCCTGGGGGATGATGTCAGTGGGCTGCATGGGAGTGGCAGGGGGCTGGGTCTGCTGAGCGAGGGGCACAATGCCCCCCGCTAGTCTAGTGGGATCACCGCCCGAGAGGGGCGTAGTGAGGACATTGATGGGCGCTTGTGGAGAGACCGGGGGTATGTATGACTGTGAGGGGGCCATTGATGCCTGGGGAGTGGCAATCTGTGATCCATCTGAATGGTATGGCTGTGTTTGTTCAGTGATAATGAGAGGATGATGAGTGATGTTGAAAGAGGAAGGAAGAGACAGCGGTAGAAAAATAAGGTAAGATTAAGCTTTGGCAAGGGGTGATGTTATTAATCATTGAAACATTTAAAATCACAAAGTCAATACTAGTAATGTGATGAGGATAATTTTGTATTTGGGTAAAAAGATGAATTGTTTAATTGAGGAGAGAAACACAACACATAATCAGGTAGTGTGGTTATTATAGCTATAGTCCAAGACTGACAGTCACAATAGCCTTTGGCTTTAAGCTAACCACTTGAAATCAGCAGGAATTGTCACCTGGGAATATTGTTGAGGTGCACTTGGTGAGATCTGTGTCACCAGGGCACCAGGCTGAATGAATGTCTGGCCAACAGGTACCCCTCCACTTTGGCCTACAGACAGGCTGGAGAGACCACCACTCTGACCAACAGGCACACTTGGAACACCTCCGCTCTGTCCAACGGGAAGCATTTGGGGATGAGACATCACCCCAGTGCTCTGCAGGGCCATAGAGATTGCTAACGTGATTGAATGAATTCACATAAAAGCAAATGGATGAATTTGTTATAGTTTGTGACCAGGGCGGTAACAGAAAACAACTTACAGAAGCATTAGAGGGATGGCTAGCTTGGGAGAGGGCGTATGACTCTCCTTGTTGAGAGTAGGCCTGACTCTGACCACTTGCATAAGATTCACAGCTCACTGATCCAATGCTCTCACCTTATGATGGAAAAACAATAGAGTGATTACAATATTATAAATTACATGAATTACATTATTATTAATAAATACATTAATTACAAATGCCGTAATTTATCAAGTACATGTTCATTTCTTTTCAGTCTATCACTACAAAGTAGTAAAAGAAAATGTAATCTTGCATGATCTTAGCTCTGTGCTGTAGCACAACACTCTACCTGGCACAGTGAGGACCGGCCCACTGACAATAGGCGGCTGCCTGACATGCTGGACAACCTCTGGCAGCTCCTCAGTCTCTTGTCCTCCTGCTGCTGTCATTGGCGCAGTGGTCCCTGGTCCCAGTGAGGAGGGGCAGGAGGGATGAGGGCAGGTGTAGGATGCGAGGGTGGAGTCTCTCCTCTCTTCAAAGCCCTGCTGCTGCTGTAGCAGCTGTTGCTGTTGCTGGCGGCGCTCCCTTGACTTCTTGATCTGTGTAACTCGGTCTCGGATGGACTTGCTCACCAGCTTCGCATCACTCTCATGGAAGAAGCCTGACTTCACCTGAGGAAGAGAGAGAGAGGAGAGAGAAAACAGATAAAAGATGTTCAAATTGTTATGTAGATCTGTCAGAGATAAAAAGCAGAGACTGAACACCAACTGGTACCAAATGCAAAAATAGATGGCTATTCACAGAGGGGCAAATATAGTATATGTTCACCATACAGCAGAGACAGAGACAGAGATGCTTTTCCTGCTCAAATGTCCTACTCAAAAACAATACTCATGGGTGAAGGTCAAACAGCCGCCATAGCAGCAAAATATGTCTATAACTGTCACAGAATGAGAGTTAATTCTGAATGAGATGATCTGACTTTCATATAATCATTTTATCTCCATCATTCTCTATCCTTCCTCTTTGTCTCCGCAAGGCCTTAGGCGTGGCCAACACTATATTTTCCACCCTGTCTGTCTGTATGTCATCTGTCCGTCTGTGAACAGCTAATCTCCTGAATCGTTTGCCTGATCGGCATGAAAATGTGCACACAAACTCCCTGGATGCCAGAGCAGAACGTCTGACCCACACAGAATACTATGGCCATGTGATCAACATGGATCTGTCAGATCTTTCATATTCCACCCTGATTGGCTAAGATTGGCATTGGTTTGCAGGAGTGACTTGTTTTCAACAAAATGTCTCAAATCATAAACCTAATCACATTTCTTGATATTACTCCTACAGATTTTGTCCAATGCAAATCAGTACACATTATCTCTATAGTCAGTCATGTGATCAAGACAGATTATTGCTGGCCCACAATAACCTAAGTGACGTAGCGGAGACTTGTGCTCCAAGGAGCACGTTTTCAATTTTTTTCTCATTTTCTTTTATTCTGATATCATTTTACTTCAATTTTTATTCAATTTATTAGCTTTTTAGATATTATCCATTGTACTAGAAGCTTTGGCGATTGTGTTTGCGCTCAAGGCAATAAAACTTGTTGAAATGAATTGACAGAGAGGGAGAGAGAAAGAGTGTGTCGACATTATTCATGAATTGGGGCAGAAGGTAATTTGAGTGAATCTAGGTCAGACATAGTTGGCTACTGTAGGAACACCTGATAAATGAGCTGTGGGATTTAGTAATACATCAAAGTTACTGTACTTGTGCCTTTCTTTCAGCATTCTGCCTTCCATAAGACAGCAAAGCCTACCAAACGCCCATGATCATCTGTACTGGGCCCACCTCATTTCCCCCTGTCAGTCAAGCACAATGTCTCACCATCTCCAGCGCCACCTCCTCAGCACTGTCATTTTCCAGGTCATAGCTGAACTCGATGGCCTCATTGTCCTTGTGCTTGCCCTTCAGCTTCTTGGGCTCCTCCACCCAAATCCGCAGGGCAAGGCAGTCCTGGCACCCTGTGTCCTCCTCTGCCAGCTCCACACGCACCCCTGTGTCCTCCCCAAAGAACGCATGGTTCAGGAGGTCCCGGATTGAGAGTCTGCCCCCAAAAAAGAAGGCAATAGAAGAAAACACATGAAGCAGAAGCACCGTGATGTTTTATAAGTGCTCTGTCAACAGCTATCCACAGGATAATACATCATGTAATTGTTATCACGAAAAAAATGCTTACCTCTGGGTCTTGTTCTGACGAATGCAGCACTCGATGATCTCTTTAATCTCTGGGTCGTTAACTTTATCGAAGCTGGCTGGTTTTATACCCTGCAATGGAAAATGAGGGGTTTTATTTAACAGGGTAGGCCTCCTATCAAAACAGGAAATTAGATCATTATAGTTTGGCAACCGCAACTCAATAATGGATATCATCACTGAGGACAATTCTTTCCATCTTCTACATATTAGGAGAATAATGCAGTTCCAGGCAGTGAGAGAGACTCACACTTGTGACTTTGCGGTAGATTTGAGCAGCGTTCTGGCACTCGGAGTAGGGGTATTCTGAAGTGGCCATCTCCAGCATACACATCCCAAAGGCATAGACGTCTACAGACTCATCATAATGCTCCTCATACATCTCTGGAGCCATGAACTCTGGGGTTCCTGTAAAAAGCAGACAATGAGTCACCAGTCAATTACCCCAAAAAAGTGAAATATCTCTTTGCCGCTCTCATTATTTGTATTCACTGAAGCATGTCCAATGCTATCCAGAGAGTTATGTAAATAAAGGAGACTCCAGATTGGCTAAGAGCTGATGTCTGGAAATCGAGTAATAGTAAAAAATGGGGGACCAATCAATAATGTACATTCACTTATTCACTCACACATTCATACCATGCAAGACATCAACCTTCTCATCGGGAGCAATTAGGGGTTCAGTGTCTTGCTCAAGGACACTTCAACACCAACTCTGGGGGAGACTGGGAGCCTCTACCACCTGACCCACTGCCGCCCCAATTCCTGGTTCGCATTTGGTGTTCCAGTACATTCCAGATGTGTTTGATAGGCTTAAGGTCAGAGATTTGTGCATGCCAGTCAAGTTCTTCCAAAATCATCTCAACAAATCATTTCTGTATTGGGGGGGTCGTGGGGGGACACAGGGATTGTCATTCTGAAACAGGATGAATTAGAAGCACACAATTCTCTAGAATGTAATTGTAGCTGTAAGATTTCCATTCACTGGAACAAAGAGCAGAACAGGAACTAACTAGAAATGATATGACTTTTGGTCATATAGCGTATGAGTGAATGTATTGCATACACTGTAAAATGTTTTGGAAAAAGGCGTTATTTAAATGCAGACTATCCATTTGCCAGATTCAATTCAGAGCTGATAAGAATCTTCCTATAGCGACTGCGACTGTTCCCAGGGTTACATTTTATCGACCTAAAATGTACTCTAAGTGCAATGTTCTGGTGGGCTCTCAAAGACAAATGTATAATCTAAGGTCTATATTTACAGTAAGTGCTGCCCATATGGATTTTGGAGAGATCGTTTCAATAATGATCTATACTCCTGGGCAGCTGGTGCCCTTTAAATAAGTGTCCAGAGGCTGTAGGCCAGAGTTCAATACAGTGAAATAGTCATTTAAACTGCCGGAGTCAGTTTGCCGATGTAAATAATATTATGTCTTGTTGTTATCAGCCTCTGTAGAGCGTGACAGAATTGGAATTGTGAACTGAACAAGGTTTTTCTTTTTTTTTTAATTAAGCAAAAGTGTCCAACTATTTAAACCCTCTTTCCTATGAGTATGACCAAATGATAAATTATTCTTGTTAAAAGAAAAAAATATTTTGACTTAGCAAACTACGAAAGCAGAAAAGTTAAATTGGGGTACCTATGACACTCTTGGCGAAGGAGGTCCTCATTAGTGTGGCCAGCCCCAGGTCCCCTATCTTAACTGAGCCTGTGGGCCCTGTGATGAAGATGTTGTCGCATTTGAGGTCCCTGTGGACTATGGGAGGCGTTCTGGTGTGGAGGAAATGAAGGCCCTTCAAGATCTGTCGGCACCAGCTCCTCAGAACCTTGGGCTTCATTACCTTAAAACGCTTCAGGTAACTGCATGGAGAGAGAAGGAGAATGGTGAGTGTTATGGTCAGGTAAGGAAGTAATTGTAATATATCAATGACAAAAAGCTCATGGAAAAGTAAATGAACGGGTTAAGTGGTGAATGCTAATACTGGAACAACATAAAAAGGACCTGAATAAATAAGTGTGTGTTTGTATGTGTGTGTGTGTGTGTGCGTGCGTGTGCGTGTGCGTGTGCACGCGCGCATGTGTGTGTGTGTGTGTGTGTGTGTGTGTGTGTGTGTGTGTGTGTAAAATGAGCTCTGACGTTTTCAGTGTTCCTGAGGTCATGAGTTCAGTGACCAGGACGATGCACTTCTTGCCACGGAGAACTGACTCCCAGGAGTCATAGAAGCGGACAATGTTGGGGTGCTGGAGCCCCTTCAGCATCTCCGCCTCCTCTTTGAAGCGCTGTTGCTCTGCCTTGGTCAGCTTGCGGTCCTGGAATACGAGATGCAGAATACACTGTTATATATATACACTGTATACGCGTGTGCGTGCGTGTGTGCGTGCGCGCGTGCGTGCGCGTGTGTGCGTGCGTGCGTGCGTGCGTGTGTGCAAATTGAAATACACGGCTCTGGGAGTCTGGGACTGCCTCATATTAAAAGGCAACCTCAAACTACACTCCCACAACCTCTTGCTAAGTGGCTGGCACTTCACACATCTGCTACAGTACCACTAGATGGTGCTAGCAAAACAGGGTTGTGAAAGTGGCCAGACAACACCCAAGCTGAGTTTTATAAAAACACATTTTCTGCAGCATCTGCCACACAGCCGCTGCTCCAGCATGGCGGATACGATGGATGCTGCAGAAATTCCACTGACTGGCGCAGGCAGGCAGCATCCCCCAGGAGCAGGGACAGCAAGTCACTAAGCCCACTGGCAAACAGCCTATTCATATGGAGGCATTAGCCTTACAGAAGCTTCCTGGAAACAGTTGTACAGAACAGCAATTATCATTTTGCTCTGCAATAAAATAAAATAAAACATGCTGGGGAAATGTACTTAGAAAATACATTTATCTAGCGAGCCTATAGTGTTTTCTTCCACAACTTACAATCAATGAAACGTCACACCTCCCTCAACAGATACACTGTGAATGGGCATCATCATTATTTAAAGTTACATACAAACACATGTAAACTTGATATTCAAAGCAAAAGGTGATCATCACAGTCTTTAATTAGATTATTTGCTTATGCATGGTCTTTGGCCTTTTAACCTTTGTTGGACCTTGTGACTTGCTAATCCATGGTGTGTTGCCCAACAGGCAGCTTTAACAAACAACAACAACACACTTTTACAGCTCATGGCTAAAGTCTTACAAAAACACAAGAGACATTGTTGTCACTTGACCTTTATGTAAAAGGAAACAATTTGCACACAAAAAAATGCACTACATCCTTACTTCTTGTAACATGTCACAACAACATCCTATACATGTAACAACTGTGAAGGAGCAGTAACCGGGTTCGAAATACAGGGAGAGCTACGGAGCTTGGTACTCCCCAGAAAGCCTGTATTCATGTATATTTTCCTGGATAAATATGTCAGTTGCTGCTGTGGCCATGCATGTGCACTGAAGTCAACGCATGTTTCACAGCTTATATTGCCTTTCAAGGGAACGACTCTTGGTGTTTGAAGCTGTGGGCCTGTTCATGATTGTCATGGGATGCAACTTATGTCTGGTCTGTTTAACTAAGTATGCAAACCATAGCCTGTCCACTAACTGTGTATTGGCAATTTTATTGTTCTTCAGCAAAAAGCGATAAAATGGCTAAAACTAAACATTACAACAGTGAATACTATTTGTTTATTTTGGCTAAATACTATGTATGTATGAATTGAAATGTATTGCCACTGCCAGTATATTTTTGCACATGGGTGGGTGCATTCATGTATGTGCATGAATGTATATAAGTACCTTCCCATTCCCAACCCCCACCGCTGAAAAATAGGACTCCCCCAAAAGCCACGGTGTAATTTGAACACTGAGAGAACGCGGGATGCATTGCAGTGTCACAAATAGACCTCCCTAAAAATAGCAGTCATCATAACACAGTCTTTCCACTAATCGATTCTATTGATGCTGGGACCCATTGTTTGTTTGGACTAAGTTGTCTGAATGCAGATGATGTACAGTACAGCAGATGTTGCCGTACGGAGCAAATTAGCTTGATTCTTTTACATACTGGTCTTTTCCAATTCATTAAGTTTCCCTTGTAGATAATTATTTTGCTCTTCTGCTCTCCCTCTCTCCCTCTCAGCTTTTGTTTGGTACATAAGCTTTTCCAAGACCTTTCACTCTGTCTAAACTGGATCCATGTCCTTTTCTGGAAGTATGAGCGGAGGACCACCACCTCCCACTCCGCTCTTCTCCTGTATTCAGAGACAGAGCATCAACACAGGGAGACTGCTCTTCATCGCATGGTTTTGGCTAAAAAATAAGTTGCTCGTCCTGGGCCTGCCCCCCTTCTTCTCCTTTCTTGCACTTCACATTCTATGTGCAGGTCTGTCCACATGTCGTGAGTGAATTTGGAAAATGTGTATCTGTGTGTGTGTGTGTGTGTGTGTGTGTGTGTGTGTGTGTGTGTGTGTGTGTGTGTGTGTGTGTGTGTGTGTGTGTGTGTGTGTGTGTGTGTGTGTGTGTGTGTGTGCATGTGCACATGTGTGTGCACATGTGTGTGTCTACCAACACAATGTGCAAATTTGTTTGTGTCTTTTTTATGTTTAAAAGCATCTCACTGCGTATTTGGACTGTTTGGTGAAATGAATGAGGTCTCATTTTCCTTAAAGTAAACACTATATGGAGTGGATTGCTAATCTTTTCATATTATGTTTTATTTTGCTCAGTGAAATGCAAAATAACTTTTTCGGATTTTTTTTTTTTTTTTACCCGTGGCCCTTTTTGTGCTGTGTTCTTAACTAACCTTGTTATGTGCTATGGGATAATGGTCTGTCTGACTGTCTGATCTATCTATCTATCTTACTTCTGGGTTGTGTGTTGAGTGTCATTTCTCTTGTATATCTCATCCAGTCAGAGCATCAGTCACTCTGACACTCTGGAATTGTGTGAGACAGAGTGCTTGTCTGTGAGTCTCTGTCTACACAGCCTGCTCTCCCCCTTTGCCCTTCACATCTATCTGTACCGGTATGTCATATTGTTGCTGTCAAAAAACATTACTTTTCAGGAAATAGAAAAAAGAAACACTGTTCTATTGGAGCCAGGGTAGTTATTAGTCACAAGTTCTTGTTAAGATCTTTCATCGGTTAAATATTTATACAACCCACAGACAGACTTAACCACTTTCAACCGGCCATCCCTATTTTGGGCATGTCATTTATATGCAACATCGGACGCTGTCTGAGTTATGCCAGGGACACATTTTGTGTAACACACAGACACACACACACACACACACACACACACACACACACACACACACACACACACACACACAGAATCCTCTGTGTTTATTTAATGTACAAAAGTGAACAGAATACAGAGAAGAATTTTACTATGCAAGTTTTAACAAACATCTTCAGGTGAAAGGCGATATGCCCTCCACAATTGCAGCAATAAAAAGAATGTCAATGTCAAGGACACGGCTAAAAATACTGGGCCCCAAACACTTGGGCTCCCGGGCCCAATGACTTAAACTGACACTTTTTAATGTACATTAATACACTTTTTAAGACAGAGTGATTTAATTTAGCACTCATATATGCTCGATAATGAGTACGTATATTTTCAATAATGCAGCCTTTTTTCTTATACTATGTAGGAATTGCTGACTTAACTTGCAAATGTACTTATGGACAAGCAGTTATTTAACAACCAAATGAAGGTGGGCATTCAGTAGGTGCCATAGCCTGGTATCTGTGGTATGTTATGTTCCAACGCTCCTGACATGCCCAGCTCTCTGGACCCTCTAAATCATTCAGGGTTACCCTCCCTTACCACATTTAGGAAATTCACTGGTTATATATTAAGCAAATTGCTTTGAAATGAAGGAAGTAGATCTTCTTCAGCACAACGGACGTGACAAAATCGGGGGGAAAAAGGGGAGAACTGGCAAAATCACACATGATGCACCATGAACTTGCAGGAAGAAAAAGATTTGAGAACAGCCTCTTGACCATCAGGTAAATGGGGAGAATAGCCTCTTGACCATCAGCTAAATGGAAAAGAGAGACCAACAAAGAGAGCGATACCGAGGGAGTGAAAAGGGGGCAGCCATGAAGCCATGAAAGAGCCCAGTGAAAGAGGGCCATTGTTCCCTGGCAGCCTGTGGATGCCTTTCTTCCTCTCTGCATTCTGTGAATATGTTCATATGCCAGCCCAGGCCCTAAGTAGAGTAAAACATATGGACTGAAGCCATTATTCTGCTTACTAGCAGTTAAGAAACTGGTGGGACGCAAGAAAGCAATTAAAATGTTCATGTAATATGAGCGTAGACTTTTGACTAATGAAAAAATCACATGAACCACTCCGGTGGTTAGAGTTAGGCCTTCTCATGGGCCCGCCAATCAAAAAGATAGCCGGGTGAAAACATCTGTCGCTTCTCAGAAAACATGAGATGGAGGATTTGCACAACAGCACTACCTCCCCCTGACTTGTAATTCTCTGTGTTTGGTAAACGATCCAGCACTTTGGCAAGTGGCAGCCACCATGTCGGTCTTTCCACATTAAGTGACTTGGAAAACATGCCAAGATGGTGTACCTGCTTACCTCGACATGTACCGTACACTCCCAGACTGTTTTGGATCAGACACCTGGCAGAGCAGAAGGTTAGGCTCTGGATTTAGACTCATAAAACACCATGAGCATGATGTAAGGACAGGATGTGGTCTATAGGGTGAGACACTGGGGGGAGTGGCAGGGAGGCCCTGAAATAGGACCCATGATGCCAAACCCACCCACAAATATTGCAGCTTATACTTGGCACACATGAACATTATCATGTGCCTCATGAATCATAATTTACGTTCTTCCTGCATCTAGGAAGAGGGAGGAGTGGGGGTGGGGCAGGGAGGGAATCCTTCACCTGCAACACGATCAATAGCAGAGGGGAAGGGTTGCGCGTCGCGGAACAGAGACGAGGAGGTCAGGGCTATTCTCAGCAATGTCGGACCTGTGTACACGCATGCATGTGTAAGCGTTTTAGTGTGTGGGAATGTGAGGTGGCGGATGGCTGGGATTAGATTACTGTAATCTACAACAGCTCAGACCAACAAGATGGATGTGTTGAAAAGGGCAGTATCACACCCTGGATTAGTACCGCGGCAGGCTAGTAGGCCAAGTTCATTCATTGTAGACACTTACATAGTTACCGCCCGCTAGTTGCTCCTCATTAGCTGGGACAGCATTGTGCCTAGGACGTTTTCTCCATTATGCTGGAGATTTGTTTTGTTTGTATCTTTGTCTGGAAATGTCTCTTATATAATAGACAGCTGTGGGTTTGGTTAACTCAGCAATGAATTCCTCAGCTTTACACTGGTAATGAGTTTCATTTTGATACCATAATTAACGTCTAACATAGCAAGTTGAGAGACATGACAGGCTTAAGATGAACACCCCAGGAACTCCTCCAATCAATATTTCATTAGTCTTTAATTGCGCACTTGGGCTTCACTTTATATTAGGGAGATGAAAGCCTTCTGGTGTTCATATATTACTGGCTGCATACCAAGCATGTAGTGAGGCATGTTTTATGGTACTTTAATAATACAGGTGCAGAGGGGAGATTTGATCTAAAGGATCCTTAAGAAATACACATTTTAACAATGTTTTTAGTTTAAATAGATTATGGTTAGGATATACGGCACAATTGGAGCATTAGCATCTGATCAATCCACAGGTTCAATTGTGTTTGGGTTTAGGTTAATCAATTCCACTGTGGTTTATTCAGTGTTGCTCCAATTTTACTCACTAGTTAGATGTATGTAGCCAGATGATCAGAGATATCCACCTACTAATATATATCTGGTGACATCTAAATTCAATGTAGAGCTAAAATACAAGCAAAGACTGACCCGTTCTTGATTTTGGGATGGTACCAGGATTGGTTTTCGAAGCCATTTGTCGGCAGCCATTCTCGCCACTGTTCTAGCACATGTATTGAATTTGGATTTCCCCTGACGTATCAGTAGGCGGAGATCTCAATAGTCAATTATAATATGTTGTTTGGTTCACATTGCCTAACCCAAGCAGTGTTTTGTAATTGGAAACAATGAAGGCAAATGCCAATGCCTCACATTGTCTCACCCTACTAACATTTCACCTGTTCTTCTCGAGTACAAACAAGAACACTACCACATACACAGTAAATGAAGACACATACAAAGATGGTTTTGCTCACTTACAATGCATTGACATTCATATATTTCACATCCTGAACCTTAACCATAACCTAACCTGTTACCTTGACCATAACAGACACATGCCTCAACTTAACCCTAACATATACTGCACACACACTATCAGATATTTTAGTCAGCTCATTACCCTAACATGACTGTATGCCAGGAAAACATGCATGCATGCATGCACGCACGCACGCACGCACGCACGCACGCACGCACACACACACGCACACACGCACACACGCACACACGCACACACACACACACACACACACACACACACACACACATCCATGACATTTTCATAATTAATAGTGGGGATCTCAGTATACGAAGTCGTGTTCATCAGCATATGAATCAGTTGTTCTTATCAAGAAAGAACGGTAGAATAAGCAGCTATGAATCCTGTGAAGTAATGGGATTTATCCACGACTGGTCATCTCCGGTGGACATTTCAAAGGATTTAAATCTCATTCTACCAATAGACCCTGAGATACTACAACCACGTTAGACAGGGTTGCCAACACAAACGGTTGCCCGATTGCCCACAGCAAGTAGAAACTAGAAAAGCGCATACAGATCTCCACCAGGCCTAGGCACCTACCCAGGGCTATATCAATCAATGATTGCAGCCGCCAGGACACAAGGAAACTGCGGGGGACAGTTATGCCGTTTGTACGGCATAACTATTCACATTTGTGGTGTCTCTTATGAGCAGAAGTGAAAGCGGTTTTGAAGATGCACTCTATAGAGGCCCCTCAACATGCAATTCAAATTTGTTCGTGGGAGGGAAGCCGATTGGGGAGGGGGGACAGATTCCTGTCTCTGCATTAACGGTTCCCACAGTGGTCAGGGCGCCTGTTCAGAGAGGGGTGGAACTGGGGAGGATAGCGTGTACCTCCGAATGCGTTACGCCCCCCCGGTGATGCTCCTTGATGTCAGGTGAAAAGAAGATGGTGGCATGACGGATCGGGTATCGGAGGAGACCCGTTGTTGTCTTCACCCTCCCAATGACTACTATGGGGATTAGAAGGGATGGGTTTAGCATAGAGTATGGGAATGGGGGAATTGGCTTAACACTAAATTGGGTATATACGGAGGGGAGAAAATGTTTTCTTTTATTATCCTATATGGGCAGGGTTTTTCTTTTTATACTGAACTTTTACGCACCGTGATGGCCTCAGATCTTGTGCTGTTTTGAACAAATGATTATTGTGATGGGAATGGGACTTGGGGTGTCATCACTGTGTGTGTGTACCTGCCTCAATGTGACACTGTGTAATAAAAATAATAAAAAGATTTGAAAAGAAACATGCAATTCAAATTTGTGTATGATTGAATGTTGTATTCATTATATACTGTATGCTGTTTTTTGGCCCCACTCACACATTTTGAAGGCAATTACACGCAGACAGTAAGTGTGTTAAAACCCTGTCTGACAGTCATTATCACATGACTAACAAGGCCATTTGTGCCTAATTTGGTGGAACGAATCAGCAACAAATAGTTACAGGCCCTTCGATGTGTGATTCAAATTTGGGGTAGATCGGAAGCTGTGTTCAGGATTTTACATTTTGTGCAAAACAAGCCCAAAACAAGCCCTTGTGAATCAAAGAAAAATCTTACTGGTGCATCTTTTATCACTGTAACTCCAGAGTTAATGTGTACAGATTTGTGGGATTAGTATTTACTAGTAAGACGCCTCAGGGCGACATGCAACCTCACGCCAATTCTTGGCCATCTGGCCAGTGATGTATATCGGACCAGTTACCCATATATGGAGATCCATGTACTGTATATACAGTAGTACTGTACACCCTTTTATGTCCATACATGGAGATCCCTGTCTGAACCAGCCGCACAGATATGGGCTGTCTTCCTCCATATATGGGCATTCCCATATGAAGTCCTGTTAGATATGGGCTTAATGATTAGAGTGGTTCCCATGACATCACAACATACAATATCTTTTTTGCCAATACATGGAGCTCCCTATCTGAACCAGCCACACAGATATGGGCCATGTCTTGGCCATCTGGCCAGTGATATATATCGATGACATCAGGGACCTTCATATATGGGCATAAAAGGGATTCTGGGGAATACCCATATATGGACTTTTACATAGGTGATGTCACCTGTGATGTCACAGTGATGTGTCAAGGGAACCAACCCATAGACTGTAAAAATGTGTACACACACGTCACACGTCTACACGGACGCGGACAAGCTGTGACATTTCTCATGGTAAACTGCAACCTCTGGTCGCAATATGAAAACAAAAATTGGCAGAAAACCTTGTCAGGCAGAAACGGGCGTGGCTTATATGGGTTCGTCATGATCCAAGGAAAACCGATTGTACGACCTCTGAACATTGCGAAAGTCTGACGTCTAATTTTTCCGGTGTGAGGTTAGGGTTAGGGTTAGGGTTAGGGTTAGCGTTAGGGTTAGAGTTAGTGTTAGAGATAGTGTTAGTCAATGGGGAGAGTCTGACGACGTCGGAGTAATGAGATGTCGGAATAACACTGCGCACCCGTACAACCTATGGGTCAACAGTTATAGGCCAAAACGTGAAGTCTGCCACCATGAGGATGATTAGACAAATCTGGGTCTACTGGGAGTGTGCCGGAGATTACCTGCTCACAGACACACACAAACCCACATACGCATAGATGGACAGGGGCGAAAATATATTCTCTGCCTAGTGCCTACCAGCCGTTCCGGCCTGGCGAAGATAAAAAAATCACACTCGTGTGAACTGAGCGGTGGAGGCTGCGTGTGTGTGTGTGTGTGTGTGTGTGTTTGTGAGTGTGTGTGTGTGTGTGTGTGCGTGTGCATGTGTGAATGTGAGTGTGAGTGTGCAGCGCCCCTCCCTTAACATGTGTGGTCAGAAAAGGTATTGCAGGCTACATACAGACAGACAGACAGACAGACAGACACGCACGCACGCATACCCACACACACGGCCATGTATAGGAGACGGTGTGACCACCGCTCAAAAACGTGAGTAAGTGAAACGGGTAGACTGGAAGTCAGGAACTCTAATGTCCTGACCTCCATTTCGCCAGGAAACACTGTGCTGTGTGTTTGTAGCAGACTGTATATCAAATGCTTAATTTACTGTATGTACGACAGTGTTGTGCGTTGAAAATAGCAGATCCACGTGTCCCATTCTCAAGGCGTTGTTTGGCACACAACACTGTCATACTGTATGACAAAGTATTTAGAAACAGGCTCAAGCTGGCTACCATCTGCAGATGGACAAAGGGGGTAGGCTACTGCCTGTTTCTGGCGAGACACAAGTACCACAACTTTGAGATCGTATCATAGAAACCTTAGTGCTGGTATTTACGCATTATTACGAGATGGGAAGGTCAGTACACAGATGAGGGTAACATAGGGCCTATAAGGTTTGGTTGGTGCATTAACTGGTGGAGCCAACAAGGACCGAAGGTTTGGATTATGTGATCCCATTGCCATCTACGTGTATGTGACTTTGAACAGCTCTATTCCACCGTTACAACCTCCTCCCCTGGGCTACTGTAGTATGGTCTAGCTTTCTATTGGTGTTGACTGATGTGTGCCTGTGTACATTGATTAGGGGTGAACTCAATTGAGCTGAGCTGAGCTGAGCTGAGCTGAGCTGAGCTGAGCTGAGCTGAACTGAACTGAGCTGAGCTGAGCAGAGCTGGCCTGGGCTGGGCTGAGCTGAGCTGGGCCAGGCTTGGCCAGTCTGGGCGGACTGGGTTGAACCAGTCAGGTTTCTGCCGCCCGAGTTGTGCTGTCTGTGCAGGGTTTTTGTTTCCAGCCTGACAGGCACCCACTGTAATTAACTCCCTGGATCACTCTGTATACTCACTCACACAGACAAAGAGGCATGGAGGGAGGGAGGGAGAGCGAGAGAGAGAGAGAGAGAGACAGGGAGAGGGTAGACGGGTGGGGGAGGGGTCAGACACGTAGGGTGGCATATGCGTACTCTGGACAGCAGCGTGTAAAAACCACACAGCTGCAGAGAGACAGTTACTGTACATCCAATTACATCCAGCTGCAGTGAGACGCTGTACATCCAATTACATCCAGGCCATGTACACTCAAACTCACACTTGCATAGAAAAATCATGTATAGATATACACATGAAAACACACAAAAACATTGATAATAATAACAATAATAAGGGTAATAATAATAATATCTTAGATTAATATTTTCTATGTCCTCAAAAAATCGCTTTTCATGTGGGGGGACCATTACATCCAACACATTGTGATGGATGTTGACATTTATGATACAAACAACAACAAATATGTAATGATACTCTTGCCCCTTCAGTTGAGGAATGTTCTGTAAACTCTGTCTCCTACTACTGTGCCTACTCAGAGTGGCTTCCCTATCTTCATGGGACACAGAGGGAGAGATAGAACTATTAGAACTCATACAACTCATATGAACTACTAATTCATATGAGAAAGAAAAGTACAAGAGCTACTCCTGCACACATCTATACTATAATTTTGCGAATGTCTGTCTGAGTGAGTGAGTGTCTGTCTGTCTGTCTGTCTGTCTGTCACAGCGTTTCTCCTCAGTGGCTGGAGCAATTGATCTGAAATCGCATCACCATTAGCATATGAACACACCTGACATAACTGTGAAGCCCGTTTGTCACTTTCACAAATCGTATGCTGTATATTAGCATTTTTATGGTGTAACTACTATCTATTCTGCATCTAGCATGAGGCATATCTATTCTGCATCTAGCATGGGGCAACATGTTTAACCAGCTCTGTGTATGTGTGTGTGTGTGTGTGTGTGTGTGTGTGTGTGCAGGCGGGTGGGCGGGCGGGGGGGGGGGGGGTGTGGGGGGGGGGTTGGAACACAGTATCTCTGTAGCCATTAAACGAAGCGGGTATTTCTTACATTGATGCGCCTACATATTATCATGCAAACACCAGTTAAAGTTACTTTCCATCCCTCATATACCCACACAGCCATTAAACGAAACGGGTATTTCTTACATTGATGCTCCTACATATTATCATGCAAGCACCAGTTAAAGTTACTTTCCATCCCTCATATACTGTATGCACAGTGCACATCCCATAACCCACACACTGCACATCATTTTGGAGCTCATATCTTTGAACGGGTAGGGCTAGTTATGCAAATTATACATCCTTAGCAAATGCATGCGTGATTCCTAAACCCACCAGGCTTGAGTTAAGACCCGCCTTGTGGAAACGCGAGGACTTCCAGGAGTGGCTGAAATCCCTGCCTGACACATGGAGGGTGGATAAAGTCAGAGGCATGAAGACTTGTACTTGAGAAAAGCCTGCATTTGCACAATGCACAACTATTAATTTCTCACAACAGTGCTCAAAATAAACTGTGCTAAAAAATCTTGAAACTGACTAATTGTACTGTGCTTAATAAAGGCAAAACTTTGTAACTTTGCTAAAGAGAAAAACGTACTGAGAAAGCTATTAATTTGTCACTATACTGTGCTCAAAATAAAAACTCTTACTGATTATCAGTTAAATTGTTATGGTTTGGATATGGCTTTGGGCCTATTATGCTGTGTGTATTATTGTAATGGATCAGTAGGTAGTAGTACTTTGCACTTGAGCGAGCAGCACTAACGTTCATGGGCACTTTCATACTTAAGATTATCGAGAGGAGGCGGGTCTTAACTCAATCCTGGTGGGTTTAGGAATCACGCCAAATGCATACTGGATGGACTTAATTTGGGGTGGAGCCGTGGAGGTACGTACTTCTGTGGCTTACAGACTAGTACTAGCAGTATGAACAAGAAATGGCCACGCCATAAAAAGAGCTTGAGGTCATTTCTAAACATTGTCATCAGTACATAAGTTTATCCAGCAAAGCGTGATTTGACTTGATTATTGAATACACTCCCACACAAGTTGGCTGAGTAGCTCGTCACAGCTGGGCAGATTGTAGTGTGTAGTATTAACTTCCCTTCAAGTTGCTAACTTGTTTAAAGGACATGCATTTCTTTCTTTAATATGATGCATGCTTATCATTCTTATGCCTGATTTATAGTTGTGCATGGTGTTGTGCACCATAAATAGCCAAATAGCTGCTATTTTGCATGATGAGCGACACAGGTGGGTAACTACCAGTAAGTATAAACCAGTAAGTAAAACTTTGAGCTCTTTGTGAAATTGTGCCAAGATGAAGGCCAGATGTAGGCCACACTTCGCGTCCAGACGTTGGAGCTTAGCTCCTTCCAGGAGCACCGCTCAAAAGGTTTTGGCCGAAAATCACGCAAAGCGGTACACAGTACAGTATCTCTAAAGTTATTTTCAGGAAAAAGCCTGAACCAAGCCAACCAGGCTCCTGATGAATCGTAACCTTAAGGCATTTGATTCTGTGTCTACAAATTTGTGGAAACCACAAAAAAGGCGAAGGTACAAGACTGTGTACATGTTTTAAGACTAAAGGAACTGCTTCTCCCATGAGCCATTGCACATACCTTTCCAACGATTCTAGACAAAAAGATTGCTGTCTTTATTATAGTGTTAATATTGTTGTTGATTTGTGCAAATCTGCTACTCCGGACAGTGGGATCAAGGAAATAAAAGCACACGTGACTTTCATGGGGGTGGGAGCGGAAATATTTCTATAGTAACTTAACCTCCACCAAGTTACGTTTTTCTCAGTGAGATCGCGAATTAAACACGTGCTTCTTAAAACTAGAGTGATTACATACAGACTTGCGGCTTCTACAGGAGCATATAGCATTGTTTTACAACCAGGATCCAAGTGGTAAGAGTTAAAGCACAAAATAATGCGTCATAATGCGTTCCCAGTCTAAATGGGTTAAACCCCCTCCCCCTATAAAGAACATTCATGGGGAGCCCGCAGTGAATCCTTGTACCCAGGGCCCAGAATTTGATGCGACACCCCTGCTCGTCAGACAGACAGAGATGCACACTTATCATAGTAGGATATTGCTGCATGAGGCCCAAATTTAAGCTTTTTCTGTTTGTCCCGTGTCTGTCCAGCCTGTGACAGGCTGGACAATTGGTCAATTGGTGTTTGTTTGCATGGCCAGCTTTGCGGGACACTTAATGAAATTAACTCATCTTAATGAAATTAGGCTCATTTCACACTGGGTGTGATTTTATTTAATTACTGGCAGCTGCAGTTGGGCTACAAATGTTGCTTGTCCAAAAAAAAAACGAACAATGGACGATATTTATATGATTTGACAAGTCAGTATAATGGGTGTCATTCCAAACTAAAATAAGCTATTGGCTGTGTTAGTCAATGCAGCAAAATGTAAATACAATTTGGCTAAGTGAAAGATATGTAATAACATTCTACCTCTTAGCTCTCTGCTCCCATGTTTTCTTAAAGGTGCTATAAGTGATATTCTTAAAACAAGTGTTCAATAGCTCTATATTCGCACAGCAATCACTGCTATAGAGTGTTTGTTCAAGAAAACTGTCTCTCTCCAGTGCTTTATTAAATAAATACATTTTCATGTCAGAATACCAATTTCGTCCAATCGGGAAAGTGAACTCATACAGTACACAGGATAGATAAACAATTGAAATTGGAAGTGATTAAATAAGTAAATAAATAAATTAGTTGCTACATTGATTAGAAATATTCAAAAAAATATTATTTTAATGACATAAACCCAGGCAAACAAAGATCATTCTGACAATATATAACTAATAATAAATGAGCAGACAAAACTTGAACTGGAACACAAGCTTTGTAACACATTTTTTGTTTTAATGAAATGACTATCACTTACAGCACCTTTAAGAATGGCACATTAACATCCCATGATCCACAGGATACTGAACAAAACCCCCTCTTCTGTATTACATCTGTATTACATTGACCTGAATTGAAATGGAAATATACAGTCGCTACATACTGTACTGGTTCCCATGGCAGGAGTCAGATGACAAATCAATGACTTTGTCTAACTAACCAATCATTAATGCTGCCGGCCAATCCCATCTAATGATTGTTGTCATTCTAATCACAGTCCACTTTGGCTGGAGACTGAGAAGTGAGAACAGGCATCAGATGTAGGAAATGGGACAGGTCACCAGACCAGAGTGTTCCTGCAGTGGCCCTAGATCTAGTTGCAGGCAGGCATGTGACCAGTGCGTGCGTACGTGTGTGCGTGCGTGCGTGCGTGCGTGCGTGCGTGCGCGTGTCTGTCTGCATGTGTGGGGTAGCTTAGCGTTTGCCATACGGCTGATCTCTGTGAGGGATGCCATAATCCAGTGTTTGGCTCATAATTCTCTCACTCTGTCTCTTTCCCTCTCACCAACACAGGACCTCTTTTTTCACACATTTGTCTCCCCACTCAAGTCGTGCACTTTTGCTTTCTTTCTACGGCCCTCTTGTGTGACTCACTCTTTCAGTGACTGCGCCTTACTCTTGATATTATGAAGGAGAGGTAGTTTGACGGTGGAATATGCAGAGTTCATGATGTAGAATTGTCTCAGTAATGTTTGATGTGTGCTCTGCTTCACTTATAAAGCACACTTTCGGTAAATGTTTGGGTGTAGTTAAATTAACTTGCCTTCATTCAAAACACTCCAAACACTGGGGAACCATTTTCAACAGCTACATTGATTATTGCGACCGTAGGTCGCATTTACTATCAAAACCTCCACCGGCTGTCCGTCCGTCCGTCTGTCACACGTCACACGTCACACTTTTGCCCTGCTCATATCTCCACAACCGTTGCCCCCATCCATGCCAGATTTTGCACACACACTCCTTACCTGCCAAACTACAACCTCCAAGGACCCCCGGAGCTCCAGGGACCCCCAGGTCCCTAGGGGACCCCCAGGTGTAAAAAATGACCAAATGTGCAAAAATGACCAAATGACCACCCCAACGGGGCTGCTCACGGGGAATTCCTGGGGACCACCCACTCCTGGTGCTCCAGAACGGATGCAAAAGTGGTGGCGCCCCCAGTGGAGGACCCCCTCCACTGCAACTCACATAAAATGCCGTAACTCCGGCTAGGAGCGTCCGGGAGAGCCGGGGCCGGTACCTATTCGTCCGCAAAGGCAACGCGGAGACCCCACCCCTCATTTCTCACATGGCCCTCTTCTAGCGCCACCTTCAGGCCGATTTCTAAAACACATTTTTGGACACTGCTCCTACAGTTTTTGCCCTAAAATCACGCAAATCGCTACACAGTATGTCTACACTCATCCCATCAACATGAATCTGTCCCATATAGCGCCACCTTCAGGCCGATTTTTAAAAACACATTTTTGGACACTGCTCCTACAGATTTTGCCCTAAAATCACGAAAATCACTACACAGTATGTCTACACTCATGTCATCAACATGGATCAGGAAGATTTTGGAAAAACACATTTTTGCCCTATTTGTGGAGATAAGCGACCTACGGTCGCTTATCTCCCGATTAGGGAGTCTTACTGGTAAATTGATATTATTTTCAATGTCACTCTTTTAGCACATACTGTACAATAAATTCTGACAATATATAACCTATAGTAAGGGGAACATAAGACAATCTGCGAAGTAAATCGTTACCAAGAAATGTCTTCACCAATGTGTTTCTAAAGGTGTGTAATAATATGTACTAAAAGGTTGAAATTCAACTCCCGGGGGAAACCTCATAAAAAAAATGATTTGTGTTTGTGTCCCATTAACTTTGCCATACAGGAAAAAAAATACAAAAAATAAATCTGCTTTAAGTCACGAAAAACATTCCATGGGCGACAAATGGCCCCCACAAAACGGTGAAAAGTGATGATTCATCACTAAACCATTGTTTTGTGGGTCCGATTTTAGCCCAAGGAATGTTCTTCGTGCAAAACAAATGCTTGCAATGGATTCAGCATCAGGAAAAACCCCTAGTTTGACCCCTCACATGCTACTTAAAGCAGATTTATTTTTTTGTATTTTTTTCCTGTATAGTAAAGTTAATGGGACACAAACACAAATCAGTTTTTTTATGAGGTTTCCCCCGGGAGTTGAATTTCAACCTTTTAGTACATATTATTACACACCTTTAGAAACACATTGGTGAAGAAATTTCTTGGTAACGATTTACTTCGCAGATTGGTCAAATATCTTATAAAATCCCCTCACTACCCAGTACGGCATAATACCAAGAATTACAATTTCATGTAAATTTTACTATTTGAATTAGGAATAAGACCAGGACTGGATCTGCAGATCCGGATCTCAAAAGCGGCCATTATATAGTTTTTGCCCATATCCTTATATCCTATTAAATAATAAGGAAACCTCTGTCATCATAACCTGTCTGTTTGCTTGTGACTTAGATACACCTGTACAACAAGGTTTAATAGGGAATGAGGCCCAATGGCTTCAATTACAGTATAGCATGCTAACTTTCCAGGAAGAGAAAGCCTGCGGTTTCTAATACTGTAGCTTGGATTACCCATCAAAGAAGTCACTGATAGGTGGGTTTCTGAACTGCCCACAGCCCTCCTGAGACACAAACTGAGTAGATGTTTTAAATTATTATTATATTATAATTGGTACCGCCAGGTCGCAGTTACTATCATAACCTCCACCGGCTGTCAGTCTGTCTGTCTGTCACATCACGTCACGTCACGTCACGTCACGTCACGTCACGTCACATCACACTTTCCCCTTTCTCATATCTCCGTCACCGTTGCCCCTATCCATGCCAAACTTTGCACACACGCTCCTTGGCTGCGAAACCACAACCTCCACCCCTCATTTCTCACATGGCCCTCTTCTAGCACCACCATGAGGCCGATTCTTGCTAAACACATTTTTGGACACTGCTCCTACAAATGTTGCCCTAAAATCACGCGGCTTTGCACACTCGCTTCTTGGCTGCCAAACCACAACCACCATCCCTCATTTCTCACATGGCCCTCTTCTAGCGCCACCATCAGGCCGATTTTTCAAACACATTTTTGGACACTGCTCCTACAGATTTTGCCCTAAAATCACACAAAGCAGCACACAGTATGTCTAGAGTCATGTCATCAACATGGATCTGTCCCATTTAGCGCCACCATCAGGGCGATTTTTACATGCGACCTGATGGTCGCTTATCTCCCGATTAGGGAGTCTTACTGGTGAATAATGAATGCATTAGTGAGGAGTCGGACCAATTATATCAAGAGAAAATATAACAGATGTGACATATGAGACATTTGAAAAAACATTGCTGCATGAGGCCTATGTGAGCTTGTAGATTTTATGTGGCATAACCACATATAAGTTGTGCACATACTCGTGAGTATTATACTGATGTCATCAATATGATGTCATAGACAGGCCTAGACTCCATATTTCGTAGTGCCTTACACAGAACTCCATTTATGGGCATTAAAAGGGACACAGACAGATACAGAAATCTCCATACAGACAGACGGTACAACTGGTACTCTGACAACAGGTACAACAGGTTTTGCATACGGAGAAGGCATTTTCAACTTGCATCATTCCCGACTTGCATTATTCTCGAGTAGACCGGTGCCCAATGAGGAAGTGTGGTGCCTGACATCTAGTCGGTCGATAAGACAAATCCAACCACTATGCCCATATATGGGTATAAAGTATGTGGAGATCCGGTTGTACAGAACAACCGGTTGAGCTTGAAGATTGGCATACAACTCAGGCTTTAGTAGAGGGGTACATACCTGTAACTGAAATGTAAAAAAGAGACTGCTCACATGCAATATGAGAACGGTATTGTGGTTCTAATGAGTATCACAGACATTCAGTCATCTATGGCATCAGTTGTCTATGATGCATCTATTAAGTATGACTTCACACAATGTTTCAGCCTCATCACAGCCCCATTGACTTCCAGTATAAAATGTAAGTTTAATAAATATGTGAAAAAGAATAGTGTATGCACTATGTACCTCTGTGGTCTACTGTCAGCATGCATAGATTGCATAATTAGAATGGCACAGATCTGTCCAGCGGTTTGTGTGACACAGACCCTCTCATAGACGACTAGCCTATTGCAGAGCCACGAGACTGACTTCCTACTGGTAACATGTAGTGGGTTGTGAGATTAGCTGCGAACAGACACGGATGGCTGGATGGACGGACACAACATTTTTGGGGACATGCATACAGACTAATGCTCTGCTAGATGGCGCACCATGCCATAAAAACCTTCAGGGCTGTATCCACCTTTCCTTCTTTTTTCTTGTTAATTGTTTTCATATTTACGATATGCTGGAAAGAAACGCTTTTGTGTGTCCACAAAAGCGTTTTACACAGTTGAAGACAAGGCGCTCATCCACCTCGTCATGCTTCTGGTATTTCCAGTATAGTGTAAATACATGGCGCTGCCACTGAAAACTATTCAAAACATATGCTGCACTCAGGAACAAAAGGCCTTGTGGGCACAGCCACTTATTGCTTGGTGTTACAGCCTTTTAAGCACTTAACACCTACTGTATATACTTCATTGATCGGTGTCCCCCAAAGATCTATTCCCCGAGACACACATACAAGTAGAGGTGCATACAACAAAGTAGGGATGGTCCGATCAGGTTTTTTGGAACCGATCAGCGAGCACCGACCACAAAAGTTTGATCACCCGATACCGATCAATCAACGATCCGATCAAGTTATTGTCTCCACCAGCCGAAGGCATGGGGGAGAGTATGTTTTCCCCTCCGTCCGTCCGTCCGTCCGTCCGTCCGTCCGTCCGTCCGTCCGTCCGTCCGTGCGTGCGTCCTCGCAGTTTGTGAGCACCTAATCTCAGTCACCGTTGGCCCGATCGCTGCCAAAGTTAGCACACACATTCCCTGAATGCCAATCTAGAACCTCTGCCCTAAATTTTTCAAATGGGCCTTTTCTAGCGCCACCTAGTGGCCGATGTTCACAAAACACATTTCTGTGCACTACTCTTACAGATTTTGTCCAAAAATCATACAAATCGGTAGGCAGTATCTCGACAGTCATGTGATCGACACGGATCTGTCCGATTTTGCATATTCCATCCTGATTGGCTAAGATTGGCTTCCTAAGTTTCTAGGATCGAGCCGTTTTGAACAAAATGCCTCAAATCACAAACGCAAAGTGCGATTATCATGAAACCGTGCACACACGTTCCCACTAGGCCGAGGAAGAAATTCCACTTAATTCTTTTTAAATCAGCCTCATGGTGGCACTATAACAGGCCGATTTGTGGTTATTAGGCCCATACACATTGAGCCGATCCCGGAGCCGAGTCCCCGGGGCCGATTGTCGGGATGATCCCCCGGGGAAATCGTTTGGTCGGCCCCGGAATCGGTCTTGGGTTTGAACAGTACCCCGACACGATCGGATTATGTTAATTAGCTTTTTATGACCTCGGGACTCGTCGGGAGCGCTCCCGATAATATCAAAAAAGCTTGATATTCTCGGGTCATCGGGTAGGAATCCTTTACAATTATTGTCGTCTGAATGAGCACACGGGATTGCTTCAAATTATATGAAGCCAGATCCTCCTCCCTTTTTTTCATGCTGCGCAGAGTGTAGGCTATTCTGTCACCTCACAATAGAATAGCCTAGGTTTGGACATTCATAATTGCATAGCTGATTAAGCTCATGTCTGTTTAATGTCTGGCTGGTTGCCGTTAAAATGCTGGTTGATGCCTTTTAGGAGTGGACACTGGCGTTCTTTTTTCTCTCTTTTTTTTGCTGCGCAGATTTGGCTAGGGCAGTGTATGCTGTTCTATCACCTCACTTTTTAAGCCTTTCCCCACGACAACACGTGGGGATATATAATATCTTTATTATATTTATATAAGATAGGCTAATAATATATTTGGCTTGGAGTTGTCAAATCATCTTTTACGGCGTCACAACGGCTACTCACGTTGGCTGGTAGGTATTCCATTCCATCATTATCCATCTTTGTTCAATGGTCCAAAACAGAGCTACCATGACAACAAAGTGACACGTTCTGACAACTGACAACCTATATGAATATGATCTGATCTGTAGGCTTATTGTTTAAAATAACTGAATAGGCTTTAAAGTGGCGTGCAAGTGGCTAAATCTCGATATTCCGACGGCCTGCAAATCTGACGGCACGGAGAGGAGAGCAGAGCTGGAAAGTTATTAGCAAGTCTAGAATCAGCTGTGGATCTTAATTGGTTTGGCCTATACGCTTTTTTGATTGACTGAGTGTGTGTGTGTGTGTGTGTGTGTGTGTGTGTGTGTGTGTGTGTGTGTGTGTGTGTGTGGAAAGGGAGAGGACGCGTTGTTCGCTTCACGCTGTTGGTTACAACAATATTCATTATTTATTTATTTTGGTCGGCAAAGCCCATGTTCAAGTTCAAACTCTCTCACGCAACATGTCGCTTTGATGTCATGCAGAATGTAGCCTAATGGGCAATTTCCTATAGACCAATTATTTGTTTACAAACATTGAGACTGAATGCACAGCTGACTGTATCATGTAATCAATTCCCAACAGATCCCCAAACCTGTTGTTTTGGGGTGCACTGGTTATTCATCCTCCTCTTGTGTGCTAGTGAGGTGCTCCCATGGGAGCGCCCTTATCGAGACATATATACTTCATTGCGCAACGGTATTCCGCGTCAAGAGTAGCTGATATACAAACTGACATCGCGTCACCAATGCAACCCTTCTGAGCTTGGAGGTCTGCGGCTCTGCGCGCGACACCGTCGCAGGACGGAGCATAAATTAGGCTTCATGGATTGCAGCTGGGCGAGCAGTAGACGCTCTGGTGATCCAGTGGATCGGGTGGGTGATCATGAGGAGCGCTCCCTCTGTTCTGATGACGGTGAATAGAGGTGGGGTTTGAAGGACAACTGTTTTGAATCGCTATTATTGTTTACAATCAACAGAAACTAAAGATTATATATTTCAAGAGTGAGAATTTACAGTAAAAATCCTAAGCATTCTTCCTCCACACTGGGAGAAAAACGGCATCTGAAAGTTTGATGGAATGCATTTTTAAACACGAGTGCCATCCATTGCATCCTATGAACGGTGGGGTTCATTTGGTGCCGACCGGCGTGCGCATACTGGTTTATATCAATGTGACGTGGACCATTAAGGCATCTATTGATCAGATACACACCTGAAAGTATTCACGCTGATTAACAGTTAATTTGAGCAGTGATGGTAAAAGTAGGCCTAATCAGTGAGAATGCTTTCAGGTGAGCCTTTCTCCGCGCTCAAAGGCCAAGTAAAAAAAAAAGAGAGAGAGATTAAACTTGAACTCTGTCGGTCTGACTGTCCCACCGCCTCATCCAAGCCTTCAACCAACTGTCCAAAAAGGAAAATGGACATGTAGGATTCATTTAGTTCCATTACACTGTCAGGGTATTGCATATCACCTAAAACCGGATTAATTCTTCAAAATGTGGACTACATCACATCACAGATGCAGCACTCAAGGTAATTAAATGTCAAACCAAACCTCACCGTTGTGACTCCGACCAAGCCAAATATATTATTAGCCTATCTTATATAAATATAATAATGATAGTATATATCCCCACGTGTGGGGAAAGGCTTTTTTGAGAGGTGATAGAATAGGGTGGTAGAATAGGGTGGTTGGGCCCATTAAATATACAAAAAAAACTCTTAATAGGCTGCGCAAAAAAAGAAAAGGAAAGGGGCAAATACACGTTATAGCCTACACAGTATATGTGTAGGTATAATATAACGTGTCCGTTGGCTTCACGCTGGTCGCAACGACTTCACTTTTAGCGTTTCTTGGTTATAGACCTATTCATTCTTTATTTTTTATTCTATTGGTCGGCAATGTGCGAGCCCATGGCACCATCCGCCGACCCCACGTTGGGTCGGGACACATAGTTTGAGAACCGCTGCCACTTTCTCAATCCGTGGAGGCTGGAGCCTTGTTTCTTTATTCAATCAACTGCCAGAAAAAATAAAATAAAACTTTTTCCCCACTCATCTCTGGCCCGAGATCGCTAGGGGTGGTCATCCAGGATATCTGGCTCAATTGAAAGGGTATCAGATATTTCACTTGGCACAGCGGGATATACCGGGCCCGAGTTCAAGACAGAGGATCGCTGTCGTTTGAAATGACCACCGATAAACCCCCGGGGACGAGATCTGATCTTAGCCTCGTCTGCGAGGCCCTTTACCTATAACTCCACCGATCAGTTTCAAACTTTGCAAGCGCACTCCCTAGAAGCTAAGGATAAACCTTTGCCCTGCATTTTTCACATAAGCCTTTTATAGCACCACCTTTGGGCCGACTTATGTAAAACACATTTTTGGATATTACTCCTTGAGATTTTATCCAAAAATCACGCAAATCGGTACACAGTATCTCTATTGTCATGTGATCAAGTCCGATCCGTCTGATATTTCATATGCCATCCTGATTGGCTAATATTAGCTTCCAAAGTTTGCAGGATTGCACCACCAGGACGCACGGCCTGGTGGAGACCTGTGCTCGGAAGAGCACTGCTTCTAGTTATTTATATTTTCTAAATGTTAATGTTTTAACTTTAATTCATTCATTCACTCATGAATTCATTTATATATTTGCCTTATAGTTATTTACCAGCATTACTATGTATTTATTATCATAGCAGTAACTAATTATTCCTTCAGCACTGTGGAAATCAATACCCCAAAATGGCCTCAAGTGGGCATACTGAACGGCTGGTTGATCGGATGCACGGATCCGATCGGATCGGTGAATTTACCTTTTGATCTAAACCACCGATTATCGCCGATCACGCTTTGATCGGCCCGATCCGATCCATTGCCGATTGATCGGTAACATCTCTACAACAAAGGTATCAGCATTGAGTTTGAGATGGATCGTTTGCATTACAGTGTTATATGTTTCTGTCCTATTGCAAAACTATTGTTAAAGGGATATTCCACTTTCAACAGGGAAACAGCTCATGGGCTTTTCTTCACATACACACACCCATTGTAACTTCAAACTTCATTTTAACTATGATAGATTCATTTAAAAACATCCATTATTTTTTCTGGTGACTCATACTACCCTCCTAATATGTGAGCAGGCTGTGTTTTTTCGATACATTTCTTCATTTATTTTTAATAATTCTTTGGAAAAATGGAAAAAATGAAATACAAAAAATAAATATTAAAAATAAATGAAAAAAGTTATCGAAAAAACACGGCCTGCTCACGTATTAGGAGGGTAATATGGGTGTTTTTAATGAATCTATCATGGTTAAAATGAAGTGTGAAGTTACAATGGGTGTGTGTTGGGAGAGGCCCTGGGCCTGGAGGGACTGGTAACATTTACTCAAATATCTAAATATTGAATCAAGCAAATTAAAAACTGTTCAAGGTGTTCATAAAAGCCTGATTAGACGATAAAATTACCAACAGTTTTTTTTAAAGTGAAATATCCCTTTAAGTATCACCCCCTTCTTTTCCCCCCTCTACAACAGATCTCTAGATGATCAATGATCTATAAATAAATCGCAAAACAATGCGTTGTGAGCTTGTAGATCTACTATTTTCACTGAATGTTCCCCTATTATGTCATGCCCATCAAAGGCACGCAAGGGTTGATGTGGTTAACAATATAACACCACTTTAAATTAAACAGACTATCTTTACAAGCTTAAGCAGGTCTCTTGGATAAACTCTGTGAGATGGAGCGAGTATTTATCCGGGACCGTTGCCTTTGATGGAGGTATGGCCAGAAGCAGCAGTTGCCTCAGTGAGTGATATTAGACAGAGGCGAGCTGCTGATGTGAGGCTGATTTACTAGCTGTTGGAAGGAGACCAAGGTAGGTAACGGGGGGGGGGGGGGGGGGGGGGGGGGCGGGGATGGCAGCCCATGTTAGTCCAACACGCAGACTCTGAACCAGAGGATTAGTTATGGCTCTTGTTTTGGAATTAGCACCAAACCAAACACATGACTGAAGTTTTTTCTCACACAAAAGCCGGCAGCCAAATCAGCTGGCAAACCACCACACTGCTCTCTATTGTGGGGGAAAGAGTCGGGGAGAGAGAGAGAGAGACGTATCCACTTTCTTCGCTCCCCTCCTCGAGCGCGTCTCCCACTCCCACCACATGTTGAGCTCACTTCGTTTGACAATGTTCCCCATTGCTTTGAAAATGCCATAAATTACGTTAGCTATGTAAAGACTTCCAAGAGTGTTCCTCGAGCAGAAAACCGCCATTAAGATCCCATTTGACTTCCACCACCACACGTCAGTCCATGCAGCACAGAACAGAGTTCTTTACAGTGAGGAGTACTGACATTACAGTGGTCCTTTTTCATCTTTGTTCCGAAACTATGGCCCATTCAGAGCTTCTGTCCTCCATGTCTACGCCCATTTCATCTCCCATCTCTGCCTTATTAGCTACTGCATCATGTGCAGACCGAGACACAAGAAAACAGAGTCATACAGTAGATTCATAATTGTTCCAAGACTGTAAAGACCCTATAGAGCAGTATATAACATGTACATTTAGATTAAGCTAATTAGCTAAATAATGTTAACTATAAATCTTTTGGCTAATCTTCCCCATTTAGGCCTGACCTAAGTTTTCTAAAAAATAATATTATTCAAATATTAGCCAACAAAAACAAATATGTTGGAACATACTGTACATGTACTATATGTACCAACATAATAAAGTCCTAACCTTCTTATCTTAACCTTTTAAGTTAAGATTTCTTATCTTCTGACTTTGGGTCTTGTGATTGAAATTCAATCTATGTGTAGATAATACATTCACTCATTTAACAAACAAAATGTCAGCCTACCACGAGGTAAAGTGAGGCTAAACTTAATGGACCCAAATACAGCTCTCATCAACTATGAATAACCTCACACACAGAGTCTGAGCTATTCGCCTATTCCTGATGAAAGCTATTTAATCCATATCAATTCCTATCATTGGGCACGGATTCCTTATGCATGAGGAAAAAAAAAGAAAAAACCTCAAACATAATATATTAATTCAAGACTGAAGATGACTGTTCCAATATATTCTGCAACCTATCACAATACGGTAACGTCTTACAGCAGTTCACATTCTATTATTCATAAAAATCCTAGAAAGGCCCCATGCATTCATACAACACTGTCTGTCACTCAACAAGTGTTACACCGCCTTCTCACCCTGGCCTCCACTGAACAGCACTCTCACAGAATGAATGGCAAGCAGACAATAGAGTGAGATTTTCCAAGGAAGAGGCGAGAGAGCTCCAAAATTAATCTGGTGCAATTCACTTCTGAGCAGTCAGGCAGACTAAGTGAAAATCATCTCAGTTGGTCATCATGTGCCCTTGAGCATGGCACCAGAGCCCAATTGTTCTTGTGGCCAAAAATATACAGGATTGTATTGGAGCAGGTATGAAGTGTGAATAACGTGAATGTGTGTGAAAAATACTGTATTATTCCGAATATAGTACGACTCTGATTATAAGACGACCGATATTTTTCAATTATCATTTTTGGAAAAAAATATGTTGAAGACAAAATATTATATATATTATAAGTTATTTATAAAGAAACACGTTTTTATTGTAAAAGTATAATAGAAAAGCTCATACAGAGATAACATTCTGCTGTATTGTATTGCATTAACCAATTCTTACTGAAAATCAGCTCCTCATAATGTGTATCAGAATAGAATTCAGTCCATACTGCATACTGCTGGGGAATAAAAAACACTACATTTCCCATCAAGCTTAGCAGCCCGTTTCGTCATTCAGATGCGACTCTCCATTGTAAACAGGAACCATAGGCTATTAGGCAGCCAGCATTAGCTTCATGTGCTGTTTGGATTAAACTTCCACGCTAAAGATCTCATGTGCGCCCGTCACCCACGCCGATGTTCGCGAGAACAACACACACGCACGCGCCCCGGTAAGTTCAATGCCAAAGCCATCCAACTTTGCCAAACGGGAGGCTGAGCAATATGTTGTGTACGGTAATTACCACAGGAGCTCGCGGGGGCTGTGACGAGAGCAGGGAAAGGTCCTGAAAGACACATAACGTATCTCTCCGGTGAAAAAGACTAATCCCCGATTATAATACGACCCCCTATTTTGAGTATATGTTTATTAGAATAAAATATCGTCTTATATTCGGTATTATACGGTACATTTGTGCTACGTTTATAATTGCATGTTTCTCATCATGAATGAAACAGAGAAGTTATTCTCACCTGAAGTTCACACCAGGCGACCTCCACCCATGTCTCAGTGTCCAGGCCTTTATACACAGTCTTGAAGGCTCCTCTGCCCAGTTCAATGTCAAATTTGAGGAACCGGCCTCCAGGTGAGGTGGCCACGGCTTTCATCTCTGCCTCCTCTTCCTGCTCACGGTCCCTCTCCTTGCCCTTCTGCAGTGTGGCAGACGTAGGAGCATCCTTGCCGGACTCTTGAGCAGAGCCAGCGCAGGCCGGGTCGTTGCCCAGGGCGGCGCACGCAGAGGCGGCCCCCTGCGGCTGCGGGCCGCTGGTGAAAACTGAGTCTGAGGAGCACAGCTCCAGGTGAGGGGCACTGTGGGGCGCTACATGGGGATCCTCCACCTCGTCCTCCTCCTCACAGATCTCCACACTCTTCCTGAAGAAGCGCTTCTCCCTCCTCAGCCTGCTGCGGCCTTGGGCGGCTGGCGAGGAGGGTGTGGAGAAAGACATGGGCCTGACCAGGGGCTCTTCGCCCCCCAGGCTGACCGTCCTTCCTCCCCCTGCTCCTCCTCCTCTGGGTCCTCCATCCTCCCCCCCTGCTGCTCTCCTCTCCTGGGTCTGGGAGGAGGGGAAGTCCGAGGGGGTGCTGCGCGTCCTCTCCCTCTCTCCGCCGGCCCTGCCCTCCCGCTCAGCATCCTCCTCCCTCTGTCCATCAGGTTTCTCAGAGGAGTCCTCTGTGCCCGTGGGCTCGCCCGGGTCGGTCGCCATGGCGAAGGGCCTTCTTTGCAGCTCCTCCTCGCCCGCCTCCCCCTCCTCCTCCTCCGAACCTCTGCTTCTCTGTCAGTCCCCGTCTCTCTGTCTTTCTGTGATCCCCCCCTCACCTCCTGCAAACAGTCTGCTCTTCCAGTGCTGCAGGTGACTCAAGAGTCTTCCTCAACTGAACTGACCTCCCTCTCCCGCTCTCCCTATACGTGTACTTCTGCGTTTTGGGTGCCTTACAGCAGCATAGGGGTTTGAGACCAAAGATGTTCTGTCCTCACTTGACCCCTCCCCATCCCCTACATACCCGTTCCCCCCTTGGGATTCAATATTTGACCAAAAAAAAAGCTCAGCTCGTCCAACTCTCACATAACGAAACACACATTAAACCAGGGAAGGGCCTTTTAAGTCTCTGCCTGTGGGCCGATCCAGGGGCCTCCTCTCCGAGACGTCCCTCTTTCAAAGCGCTGTGTGAATATCCTCAGGTAAATCCTGCAAAAAAAAAAAAAAAAGAAAAAACAACAACAACCCATTAGTATGCACCAGACTAGAATATACAGTACATTGTCACATTGTTTATCATATTCAAACCTTTCAAGTGGAACGCTTTGGGAGAATATTAGTGAGGTGATGATGGAAGGTCCGAAAGTGTGCAAACCAGTGCGGGCACAAAACAAACCAATATCACCAACCTCCAATGCATTTTTCAAGACAGATGTTTCCTGATCAGACTAGAAATGACATCTAATGTTCTTTTTTTTCTTCTTTTTGCCAGACCCATGAAATGGGTAGGCCTACATAAGCAAATGTCGGTCTGTCCCTTTTCTATATAAAGGGTATATATGATGATGACATGATGATGACATGCCTACAAAAGGCATGATGTCATAAATAATGATGACAGACAGGGGGTTGGCAGAACCGGGGTTCTGCCAAGTATTAGAAGCTTGTATTTACACTTATTGCAGAGAAGGTTTTAGGGCTTAGACATCATGAGGGAAATAGTCAGCAGAGGGAGGGACAGACAGCCTATAAAGGGACAGACAGCCTATAAATGTACCATTAAATTTATAGGCCCAGAGGGTTGGCAGAACCGGGGTCTGGCACAACCAGGTTGACCTGGTCTAGTTTTTACAATATGTTTATTTTTGTTTTTCATTTTTTTAAAGAGACATACAAAACAACATATACAGGACAATAATATGCTACATACAGACGAAACAAGCAAAAAAGAAAATACTCTAATGTTCTTTTCAATAGAAAATGCTGAAATACAGGAGCAGCCTGTATCCCAATGTAGCTGACCATTGATATTTTCATACATTCATATTATATGATTATATTATATGATTTGTAGGTGTTGATTGCCTGAAGACCTATCCGCTATTTAGCACTGTATAGCATTGATAATAATACTATTATATTACTACGGTATGTAGCATCATATAAATGAACAGTAGATTTTGTAATATTTCCTAGTAGGTGGTTGTGATATAACATTTGTTTTTAAACGATCATGTGGAACTTGTGGAAGGTTTCAGTAATCGGATACACAGTAAAACTTGAGCTCGTAAAAATGGCTCTAAATGGTCGAGAGAAGAACTTAAGGTGATTAACTGGTCCATTGTTAATTTAGACGTGGTGGAAACTAAGCACTAACCACTTCCACAAGTTCCCATATATGGTGAGGACATCCGAAATCCTGCACAGGACAGCCTCCATTAAATATGCTAATCAAAACCAAACAGAACTTTATCTTTGTTATGGGTTTCAATGAACAGCCACCTCATAGAATAGAAGACTAACCACTACCACAGCCTCCACATTTCACCTTTCATCAAGCATGTTTTTGCCAGACCCATGAAATGGGTAGGCCTACATAAGCAAATGTCTGTCCGGGTTTTCTATATAAAGGGTATATATGATGATGACATGATGATGACATGCCTACAAAAGGCATGATGTCATAAATGATGATGACAGACAGGGGGTCTGGCACAACCAGGTTGACCTGGTCTAGTTTTTTATGTCTTGCAACTTCACATGTGTCAGTGGCACCATTGGCCAATAGACTATTGCTGTTAGGAATATGTGATACTGACCATTAAATATGTATGATGCACTATGGGCCAGTTGAGCATGAATTATTTACAAGCAGATGGATTGTAGAACTGTGCTGGTGAATGCCACAGATGTGCACAAAGGGCTCATAAATATACAGAGTTATCAATGTAATTATCATTAGCAACAGGCGTTTGCCCACACTAACGCTCCACACACATTCAGCCATCCACTCAGTCTGTGTTTGATAGGGAGGGCAAGCTGAGTTGATTCTAAGTGGCTCTTAACGTTATCCTGTTTCACCAGACAGTGAAACTGATCAGTAGGGGTTTCAACTGACATTGGCTAATGCTCCGCAATGCTGTAAGCCACAGTGATTGAGTGATTGGTTTTGTGTGTCTGTTTTTGTGTCGTACAGTATGTGTGTGTGTTCCTCGGTGGCCCTTGGGTGAAGGCCTTTATCGGCTCCTCTCCTCTATCACCCACCCATCTGTGCCCTGCGGTCATATCTGCTCTCACTTCTGACAGATCATGACTTGTCTGTGGTCTCACCAGCGCTGGGCAGTGGCCCGCGAGAGCCCAGGCCTACAATGTTTACATACTCTCATCTAGAGTGACTCAGAATTCGTTAGCAGGTGGAATTTCAGTGTCTTCCTCAAGGACACTTTGGTTGTTGATGACATCAGCTGCTGTGGGGATTCAAGCCTGTGATCTTTAGGTTACAGGGCGGTAACACTATCTACTTGGCCAATTTCCAACACACAAGGCTGGGCTTAAAATGAAGGACATGATGAGGCCTGATGTCACCATTATGATTATACAAGTGACCCTGCCGGAAGAGAGAGAGAGCACTAATGACCACTACGCCACCAGTAAACGCTGTGGTGAAGAAACATGGTCTCAATTAACATAATGAATGGTGCACTGAGTGGGGAGCAATATATAGCCTAAGTATTCCAGGTCAGGATACAAACTGCTCGGATATTGCTTTACAACTGAACACATGACTGACTAACCGAAGTGCCACTGTCATTCACTGCCCGTGTCTAAGGTTACTGTTCACACATTACTGAGAATCCTGGAGATCTGCTCAACGGACCACACAGCCTATAGCTATCACAACCACCGGAATGCATTTTTGGGGTAAGGAAACCTCAGTCAAACTATAGGCAAGCTGGGGCTTCTTTCCCCCCTAAATACTTTGGCTCTAATGAGCAAAAACCACTGTGAGCTGCGGGCGGCAAGTACAGTAGCTCACAGCAGCCATTAACTCTTTTATAAAACAGTCATTAGCACTCACGTCAAGCATGTCCTCTCGCCTGATTCAAATTGAGGGAGGCTGACAACCCAATGCCAATAGCTGTCAGTCAAATTAAAGATACAATACGTTCATCAAAGACCAACTGACTAATGGGAGGGGCCTGAGACTAGGTCTCAGTACATGCTTGAGTCGTACAAAAGTAGCAGGTGAATTCCCAAAAGCATTTGGTTTTCCTCTTATGCAAATCGTCCACCCATAAGTTACCTGTCACACAAATGAATGGCGTCTGCCTTTTATATGGCCTAAATCAGGGGGATCAGTGTTAGGGTGACCCTAGACACTAGAGGGACAAAAAAGGTAAAGGCTAACAGGATGTTGGGGGACACGGGGGAAAAACAACAGGCGATAAAGAGAGGGAAGTTCTCCTTTAAACAAGAGCTTATTTGCCAGTGTCCCCAGGGCAAGGAGTTCCCATGAGAGCCACATACCGGACAGAGTTATCACAGTACATCAAACACATTCAGTCCCATCGTCGCTGTCTCTCACACCCTCCCAGACTCGCTTTCAAACGCAATGCACAAAATAACACATGCAAAACACACTAGTGCATTCGAATAAAAAATAAGACACACTAGTGCAGGAGTCTTCAACAGGGGGTCCGGGACCCCTAGGGGGTCGTCAGAGTTACTACAGGGGGTCCTCCAAATCTTCCAATCCTTTTTATATTAACAACTTGAACCCTAGCGTCCATATTCTGAGTACTTTAAGCCAAGAATAGCTGATCTACAAGCTCACAATGCCTCGCGCAGGCGTTGTGAGCTTGTAGATCGGCTACACCAAAGAGCTTTGGTGTAGAGGGGAAAAAGAGCAGACTAAGTACAAAGTGAAAGGTCAAATGTATTAAGTATTGAAAACACAAATTGACATGAATCCAAAATACACTGTCGATTGTGCTGTCAAACAATGAAACTATATGTAATCTATGATAAGGTTGTGGGGGTCCCTGCTTCATCTCTCTCTCAACTAAGGGGTCCTTGGCCTGAAAACGTTGAAGACCCCTGCACTAGTGCACAAACGCACAGTCCTAGACCTACACACATGACGCAAGCACAACATCAGATGCCCACATCAGAAACACACCAGTGCCGGTGCACTAGCGCCGGCACGCATGCATGCACACACTACACATAAGTACATCCCAGAAAGTGAATAGACACATACCAGACCAGTCATACTGTACTGTATACAAGCTCTCGCTCTCTTTCTCTCTCTCTCTTTTTCTCTCTCTTTCTATCTCTCAAACACAGTAAACCCACACACGCAAACCAAACCACATGTCCCCTTTCAAAAAGAAGAATGTCAAAAAGGAATTTCCTGACACCAGCCAAATGACCAAATGGCTGCCCATGTGGGCAAATGTTGTAAACCACAGAGGTTATAAGAGTTAAGGATAACAAACGCACAACAACTGAAACTATGGCATCTCGCTTTGGCAGCAAAAAAAAAAGGAAAAAAAAGGAAGAAAACAAAAATGAATTCAGCCGCACATGCAGCCTACAGGCCGTGTTGATGTGTTCACATGTCAGAATCATTGTTCATTAATTAATTAATTCATTTATTCCTCTACCGACACTACAGCACATGAGAAGGGGCCATCTGACAGGGTGCATTCTGCCTGCCCTGCAGGCTTCCACTAAGCTTTTACTTTGGTGAAACACCTGCAGCCTATTGCTTGGTTTAAATCATGTCAGAAATGCATCTGTTCACACGCAGTTTTCACACATTATTTGTACTGCACCCTCAAGCCCAATGAGGCTCAAACTTTGTTTTTGCTGTAACTTTCAGTGGTCCTGAACCCAAACGTTTAGAGACTGTCAAAGAGAGACATAAATATATATTAAAAGGAAATAAAGTGCCCTAGATCGCCTAGTGTCACTCTCCATCATGCAGAAAAAAGACAAAGACAAGGACACAGCTTCCTTCCTCTCTCCAATAGTTTCCAAACTGCAAACATAACAAATATCGCACACTCTCTTCTGTCTCCTGCACTTTTTCATCCCTCCCTTCATGGGCGCGCACACATTAATCCCCTGGGACCGAACGGCCGCTGGAGAATTAGTCAGGCAGACAAAGGAGAAGCCAGGGGGACAGTGTGTGTGTGTGTGTGTGTGTGTGTGTGTGTGTGTGTGTGTGTGTGTGTGTGTGTGTGCGTGCGTGTGTGTGTGTGTGTGCGTGTGCATGTGCGTGTGTGTGGGCGTGTGCAGGCAGACAGCGCGGTTTTGTGATTGAGGGGGACATGTAGATGAAAAGTGTGAATAAAAAAGTGGGTGGGGGGGACAGGAAGGGATTGTAGTTGGTTGGTCAGAGCAGACAAGGTTTCAAACTGGGAACAGAGAGGGGGGGTCGGGGAGAGAGGCAAAGAGAGGGAGACAGTGGACAGTGGAAGAGAGGGGGAGAGAGAAAGAGAGAGAGAGAGAGAAGAGAAAGAGGGGGAGAGAGGGAGGGGGGACTGGCTAGTAGCAGGGGTGGGAAAAATGTGTGTGTGAAAGAGAACAAGAGAGAGATAAAGAGAGGGGGAGGCACAGACAAAAAAGGGGTTGGGGGGATTTTGCCTGATAAAATATGTGCCAGTGTTTGTGTGAATGAAAGCAGTGACTATAGCTAAATTTCTGCTTGAACAAAAACAACTACAGTTGTACATGGACTGGAGAGGAGAGTGTAATATCATGGAGTACTATAGGAAGATAATCATTTCATGGGTTGGAATGGGCTGAATAAATTACATAAGGCTGCATTGGCACAGGAACAGTTTGTGTAGGTACATCCAGTGGGCCGGGTGAGGGGGGACTCTGGTAAAGGTTGTTAAAGACCCACTCTTTAGACATTCCCGATGTATTATGCAAGTACAGCCACTGCTGCATACCAAGTGTAGGCTTAAATTAAGGCCATTACAAAATCCAGGGACAATCGAATTGCCCATTACAATCCTATTTCAGCCTTTAACTCTTCCCAGATCAATATTAGGCCTCAGCGATATGGACCAAATCGAATATCACAACATTTTTACTTGTAGATTGCCTTTTTAAGCTATATTTTTAGCCTTATTTGAAAACACAAGACAAAATAGGTACTCGTTAATATATGCTATATCACGGATTCACGGCAACATAAAAAATCCCAGATGATGTCAAGTCTTGATATCGATATAATATAGCCCAGTCCTAATAGATATTATCATAAAATAAATGCTGCTGTGTTCAAAGGACTTGCTCGGTCATCATCTATTGCACTATGCAGATCAAGTCCTGACCTGCCGTGCTTCCCTATAACAGCAACTTCTCCATGCATGATTAATGCAACAGTTTGAGTCTCTCCACTCCGTTCTACATTCATCTTCATTTCTCCCCACAGTGATTAAAGGAGGAGATGAAGTGCGCAGACCTATGTGGAGACAGGGCAGTAGTAACAGAGTTGCTGCCAAAAAAAATTTTTTGGGGGCCTCCCTTTATTTATAGTCGAAAGTGGAGGAAACGCGGAGAGAGAGATGGGGAGAGACATGCAGTAAAGATCATTAGGAACAGGACTCTAACCTGCGATGCACTGTCAGGCTACTTGAGGGCCTAGGTTCCTGGACCGCTAAGCCACAGTCCAGGCCACTGGCCAAAGTTCTAAGGCTCCGGTCACACACGCACGATGGCAGGGGAGTGACCAACGCATACCAAAATATCAAACTTGTCAAAGTTCAACAAAGTAGGACAAATACTCGTCGGCACATGACACATCGTGCACTGCAACCAGAAGCTCCCCCGATTTCGCTCGTACGGGATGGAAGTGAACTTGACACGTACACGAGTCACAAAAGTACGATGGCAGGGAAGTACTTGCACATGCCAGGTTTTGGGGAAGAAATAACACATGCGATGGCAAACGCTTCAAAGTTCAACTAAGTTGAACTCCGGAAGCTCCACACCTTCACTTGTGCATGTATGACCGTGCCCTAAGCCTGAATTGTATGCTAGTGTTGCATGCCATAATAGCCAATCCACAAGCTTTGTGCATTGCGATCGCCGATTTTGTGCAAGACTGGTGCACAACTAAGGCTGAATCAGGCACAGTACACACACGTGCGATGGCAAGTGATACTTGTTTTGGCAGACTTTGCTTGGATATGGCCCACTAGGTAATATTAGGAAATGACCATGGTATGATTTAAACAAAATGTCAGGCTATTTCACCACCTGGTATGGTAATTGCACAGCCTGTGAATGGAAAAACCTACTGCATGTGGTGCGTACAGCCCAGCTATCACCCCTCCAGGAATTATACGAGAAACGGTGCGTGGTCAAAGCATCATCAAGGTGAATCATCACCCTAGTAACAATCTTTCATGCCACTAATGCGACAAAAGCCAGGCAAGCTCTCCGAATGTTTTGTTTTATTTTCTATTTCTACAAGCTCACAGCGTGGCACTCGGTGCCGCGCTGCAAGCTTGTAGATCTGCTATTTTTGAAAAGTCGTGAAAATGTGTGCAAATCTTTGAATAGATGTATTTTTAAGCGAACATTTGTAACTCAAATTTTGCTTCTGGGGGATACCTGGAACTAAATATTTTGAGATGGGGGTCCATGGCCAAATACATATAATTTTGGGGGTCCTTCACATGAAAATGTTTGAGCACCACTGGCATAGAAACATAGGTTTTTCAAAAAACCTTAGAAGGATTTGAAATATTCAAAGACTTAGATTCAAGATTCTTCGAAAATAGCATATATCTGCTATTTTTCAATAGTTAAAGCACAAAATGTGAGTGAATCCTTGTACCCAGGGCCCAGAATTTGGTGCGACACCCCTGTGAACATCACCTTCCACCAGGCTGGCCTGTGGCACTGGAATACTTTCCCTTGTGTCGGTCTAGTCTTGCTAAGCTGGATTACTTTCCTAATACACTCATACTTCCTCATGCAGATTTACCTTGGATAGTTTTTTATGCCTACAGTGGATAACACAGTATGTGAATGTGAACACATAGCACCTTCCTTCCCTTGTTGCACAAACTGGTCTATTGAACTGCACTTCTAAGAACACAGTCACTATCTGCTGCTATGTTCTTTAACCTAGCCTCAGGGTGGCATGTTATCTTATGTTTGACATCTTTTTTTGAGATTCAGTAAGATTGAGACCAGGAGCGCTCGTTTTTGGGCACAAGGTTTAGGTTTAGGCATAGTTTTACTGAGTTAAGGGTTAGGATTAGGGTTAGGTTTAGGCATAGTTTTACTAAGGTTAGGGTTAGATTAGGGTTAGGTTTAGGCATAGTTTTACTGAGGTTAGGGTTAGGTGTAGGCATAGTTTTACTGAGGTTAGGGTTAGGTTTAGGCATAGTAGCATTCACCAGGTTAGCATTCACCAGCATGGGACTTTTGGGAACAATGGAGGAACAAATGCTCTGCCACTGAGACATGAGCTTCTTCCAGGGACTGCCCATAAGGTGAAGTAAAACAAGCGCTCCAACCCCAATCTTACTGGTTCCTCAAACAAACTGTAACATATACACCTGCATATTATCATCATCACCATCATCATCACTTTCATTAAAACTCGGAGCACCAGCTGTCTGTCATTTAAAATGTAGCCGAGGTGTCAATACAATAGACACACAATACAAACCACAATACAAATAATTAGACAAGGAATGTAAATCAGCAGTAAAATGTGACGCTAATGCATTCACCTGCATTCTTATGATGCTGATGCTTATGCTTGCAGAAATAATAGACATTTTCAGTCCTAGCACGAGACGTGACATCTTTCATCTTAGAATTCAAAAGTGTACGATAAAATATCAAAGTAATGAAAAAGAAAAAGCTCAATCTCACATCAAAATACCCTGTGGACTAATGAAGACTGTCCTGATCAATGAATGATCGATCATACCGTATCATTTGATTCTGCACACTTTTGACTCCTTTGTCTATTTTTGAGGTCAGTATTTTGAAATGTGATGAAAAATACAAATAAGTCAACTCCTTGACTAATGACTACTGGAGTCAAACTACAGCACTCAATGATTCTTCTGTTCCCATTACTATGAGCCAAGGTTGAAAAAAAAACACACAACAAGTACTTTTGTCCAATTCAGGTCAAGCATAGTGTAGGTAGCACAAACACACACACACACACACACACACACACACACACACACACACACACACACACACACACACACACACACACACACACACACACACACACACACACACACACACACACACACACACACACAGGGGACTGTTCATTGAGACACAGAGCAAAAGAAAGAAAGTTAGAATGAGAGAGAGAGCGACAGAGACAGACATACAGAGACAGAGAGAGAGCGACAGAGAGGGAGGGGGGGGAGAGAGAGAGAGAGAGAGAGAGAGAGAGAGAGAGAGAGAGAGTCAGGTGGGGGGACCCTCTTTTATTGCATTCCCTCCAACTAGTAGAACCCTCTATTCCTAAATGAATGGCCCATCTAATCCAGGTGGGAGAGTGTGTATTAAACAGGCGATGATGAGTCAGGATTACACATATTCCTAAAGTGGTTTAATACTCCTAGAGCTTAAATACACAGCTGAGCCTATTCTATTATATCACAGTAATAATTACAGCATCAAAACAGTCAGACCGCTGAGCCGATCATCTCTGTTCTCGGCTGACTTCATAGTGGTGGAGTGATTCTTTTTTTTAAGATTACAGCGCTGTCCTATTTGATACTATAGTAGTAATAGTAGTAGTAGTAGTAGTAGTAGCCTAGTAGTAATAATAGTAATAATATTAAAACAAAGTTCATAAAACTTGATGAATAACAACAAAACCAATAAAACACCAAATAAAAAATATAAAATGTACAGTGAGAAATAAAAACATAAAAATAATTGACAAAATTTCAAAATGTAATTAAGGGAACAGTATAGCCTACGTTTTAAGACCTGGCTTACACCCCCTACCGGGCAAGGACAAAAACTCCTAAGAAAACGATCCTTGACAGGAGAAGAAAAGGAGAAACCTTGGGAAGGCTCACAAAAGAGGGGCCCCACTTCCTGGGGACTGGCGTGCAATAGGTGCCAAGTAGGGGTGTCACACCAAATTCTGGGCCCCAGGTACAAGGATTCACTGCGGGGCCCCCATGAATGTTCTTCATAGGGGGGTTTTAACCCATTTAGACTGGGAACGCATTATTTTGTGCTTTAACTATTGAAAAATAGCAGATATACACGCTCACAGCGAGCTTGTAGATCTGCTATTTTTGAAAAATCACGACAATTTGTGCAAGTCTTTGAATATATATATATTTTTCCTTTTTTTTTTAAATGAAAAACCTGTGCACTATGTCTGTGGTGCTCAAATTGTTCATGTCAAGGACCCCCAAAATTATATGTATTTGGCCACAGACCTCCACATCAAAATATTTAGTTCCAGGGACCCCCAGAAGCAGAATTTGAGATACAAATGTTTGCTTAAAAAATACATAGGCCTATAATCAAAGATTTGCACACATTTTCACGACTTTTCAAAAATAGCAGATCTACAAGCTCGCTTTTCAATAGCTAAAGTACAAAATAATTAAGGCCCCTAGTAACTCTGTCCCACTTTCCCCCCCCTTGTGACGCCCCTGGTGCCAAGTAAGTAGGCAATATAGAAATGCAAAACATAGAAAACTGTTAAATGCACATGCTGGCAAAGTGACAGACATTATCACATTCACCAGGCATAATGTGGGCATTAGTTTTGGTTTCAGTGGTTTTTGCATTTGTCAGCATTTATACAAGACATTGCTAGTCACCTCTAATGTTTTTAGACATACCACATGCGCGAATCATGATCAGTGTTTTGACATAATGGTTGTAGAATATTGATATAGATGGACTGAAGAGAGGTATTAAAATATATGGCCCATTGCATTGCCTATTGCTGACCATAGCCTGCCTGTCAATAATGAATTCACCATAGGTTAAAGGTGAGCCAATAACAGACAGGAAAGACATGATTAGAATTTTACAACAAACTCAATTTGTTGTATTAATATTCTAAAACAGCATATTAGTCCTCGTTGGAGCTCGGGCCACAGTATAAGGCAGTAAAAATGTTGTTTACTGGAGCCTACATTATGTACAGCTACTGTATTGTGTGCTGCTCCACGGGCCCTCCGCCGTCATTGGCCAGCATGAAGCTCAGCTGACTTCAAAAACGCCAAAAGGCTACAATCACCCAGTCACGAGTTTACTGTAACTGATTCCCAATGTCTAGCGTTATAGGAAATCAAACGTATGCATATAGGCCTATATATGTGTATAAACCAACACTAGTAGCCTAAGTAGCACAGCCCTTTGACAAAACGTCGAATTATGCAAATGATGTATTGTGCATGTGCTAAATACTTGGCGTTTGGAGGCCTGCCAGTCAGCAGACCGTCCGTCTGCACTTGACTCAAGCGCTTCATCATAACCGTACGCCGTTTTTCAAGAAATAAACCGTAGAGCCGTCTAAACGTTGAATGAACTTCAAAACACAACAAACATCACAGTGATGCCCGCTCACACATCACGTAGTAAACGGACTGGAGACAATAATAACATTGTGATCTATGAGGAGAACCCGCAGCCGTTCCACAATAACATAAAGCAAATATATTACTGACTTTATAAAAAAAATATATAATAATAATAAAGGCAAATAATAACAAGGACTACTCACCCAAACGTAGCCTATTATCTTGTCCATCCAGTAGGCTATTTTTTTGTGTTTTTTGGACGAGCTGGTTTTAACGTTAGGCTATCTTATATCCCCTTAGCTATGTACAAAACGGCTTTCAAATAGGGATTTAGCTGATTTACATGGGTGGTGGGGTCGTATAAAATTATTTTACACCAAATAATTACATTTGCACAGAGCTAAAAAAGCGCGCATTCGTGTATTTCTGTTTTATATTTTATGAGGTTCTCCCATGGTGCTGTCGGCTTGGAAATCTCCACTCCGGTCGTCGAGCCTCGGTCTGTCCAATTCCAGTGATGCTCGCCTTTTCTTACATGTTTGTCCACTCGCTCGTCATTGTGGCGACTCACACTTGCATAGCCCGTGTACCTGTCCATTCAGGTGTTTAAAAAAATAATAACAGCTATGTACATAATTTACAGAATACGGCCATTCGGTGGTTCAAGTGTTATTGAATGCGCTTGGTCTGCCGCCGCGGCGCTCGTTCCTGTCGACAGTCGCTTACACACTTGCCATAGGCTCATGTTGTCTGTAGGATGCAAACGACCTGCAGTTGTTTGGTCTGATCACTAGAGGGCAGTGCTGCACGGCACGCCGGTCCCATAGGGACCGTTTCCCCTAACATTGGGTCGGGACCCTTTTGTGTGTCGCAGACAGATTTCTTTATTCTTGTTCCTACATTTGGTTCTTTAATTATTATTCAAAATATTAAAAAAAATAAAATAAAAAAAACATTCCCATAACAGCTTAGTTTGGATCCCGGGCAAACGTTTAAAATGTAGTCTAATGTTTCTTTTGTGACCTGAAAAGTTTGGGAACCACACATTTAGGGGTGAAATGGTTAAATTAAACCCATCCTGGCGGCTAGCGTTGGAACACTTTTATAATGTACAAAACGTAGCCTACAAATTAATAAGGTAATTATACTGCCATCTCCCATCTCGTCAAAAACCAGGACATTGAGTAGTGACATACATGACCAGGTCGGTCAGCCATGCTAACCTCCCTGGCAGCATATGTCAGGTCCACCCGTGCAAATGCCATGAGGAGATTGAACCGAATAACCCCCAATACAATAACCGTGACGCTGTCTCCCTCTGGTGGATTTCGTGATGTATGACAACTGACTGATTGATGTGCCTTTAAAGAAAGAAATGCACCTAATAATACTGAACTGTTTTTTTTAATAAACATTCTGCTAAAACTGATTTAATGATCAGCATCGATGCCACAATACAAAACATTCTTTCAGGTACTTTGCTGATAATATTTGAACACAAAGCTATATGCTCATAGCAACAAAATAGACCAAGGTAGCCAAATTAGACCTTCAACAGTTCCATGTTAGGATTGAAAATTGTGAGATACATTCAACTGTGTAGGAAATACCACATATACTCAAAATATAAGACATAACAGGTTGCATTTTGTAAATAAGCACACACAACACATTAATTATTTTAAGCCTGAGACAAAATTCACAGCATCGCAGACACACCCTACAAATGATCAATAGTGCTGTTCTCAATGAGTATGGATGCATGAAAATAAGTAGTTTCTTGAATCTAGTATTTCCTGCACCAAATTCCGCCAAATATTCTGTAAACATTGAGCAAGCAGTACTAACAGCTGTGCAGCAAGTTGTCAGAAGTGGAGTGGATGTTTAGCTACATCATACATAACAGCATGTGAAAGATATATTAAAATCACAGGATATTAATGTATTGAAATGAAATGTGACTTTGCCTATTAGTCAATGTCTTTGTTAAAGCAGCTGCTTAGGACAGTTGGTTGTTGTTTGCCTACAGTACCTCATGTAGTCTTCCCACTGTGTAGGAAAAGACCATACCCATATCCCTCAGTGGAGAAACATGTTTTTCCTTTCACTTGCCTGCTGATCATTGACCAAATAAAAAAAGTGTTATTTTTCATATCCCTAAGTCGCTAAGGTGACTAACACACATCATCCTGCATGGGTTTTTGGAAGACCTACTGCATTTTCATTCTCTGGTGTCACTGGTTTATAATTAAGTTGCACGTAAAGTCACACACCAAAAATAGCAGATCTACAAGTTCACAATGCATCACAAAGTGTGAGTGGCTATTTTCAGTACATGACACCTGTGCGCAACCAAGAAATTACATTTTGGTCATCTCACCTTTGGCCTCTTAAGTTTCCCTTTACCTTACAAAGTAAGGCTCAGTCCTGTGTAACATACCAGTTTCACTGTCATCTTTACCTTACATAGTCCTGCGTTTCACACCAGTTTCACTACTATATCATAACTTGAACAGGTACTGCCCAACACACTTTGCACACAAAATCCAGCATATTTTTCTCAATTAAATGAGTCCCACGTGGCCACGTCTATCCTGCTTTGCAGTCCACTTATGCCCCTGTCTGAACAAACAAGACAGGAGAAGAAGCTATAGTAATAAATGGTCTAAGGCGGTCTCTGATCTCTCAACCATCCAAAAGTTCCTTGGCTTAGAAACCGTAATCATCATCCACGGTGGTAAGTCATTGCAGCACTGCTAAAAGGCACGGTATGTGTTCCATCACATAGGAGCTCCCTTACAAACTGTCCAGAGGTGCCCGCAGCGGAATGCAGCCGTCCATCTCCAGAGACTCCGGCCAGCCTTCATACTTGTTGTTAGTCTTTGTGTTCTTCATACGCTAAAGGGCACAGACATGCAAGCAAACTCAGTTAACATGTGGAGGTAGCAGAATTGTTAATCATTAAATCAGGTTCTTACAACCATCGATGGTAACTCGATGCAGGCACAAGCAAACATAGACATCAAGGCACAAGCAAACATAGACATCAAGAAGGCTTGAGCCCTTGCCCTTTTATCTGTCTATAAAAAGTGCCCTCTCCAGACCATGAATGCAGTTTTTACTATGGTGAAAGAAATGCAAATGCCCTCTTTCCATGCTATACCTGAAGGCAGCATTCAAGAGAATTGCCTTTTCCAAACTCTCCTGAAGCAGAATTTTATGTTGAAAGAATTAACCTCCAGTATTGACTTGATTATGCTTAGTTCAGTCAGTGTGGTATCAAGCACCGAAAATAGCGTCGCAGCATGACATGTTGTGAGCTTGGAGGTCTCCTAATTTCCGATATTGTCACCAAAGGTCCTTTTAGAAATGTCAGCATATTTCTCTCTAACATTCTCTGCACGTGCCTGGTCTTTTTTATTACATATGTGATAGATATGTTCTGACAATTAGTTGACTTTTTGTGAAAAAACCTGCATATATCGGTATTGGTTGGTATCGGAATCGGAAATTAAGAGTTGGACAATATCGGAATATTGGATATCGGCAAAAAAGTAAATATCGATCATCCCTAAACAATATGTTTATTATTTTAAAATTCAAGCAACTACTAAAAGTCACCTTTAGACTGGTCATTTTACATGTCTGTTTTTATTATGAATATAGGAGTGTTCATTTTCTGAAGTCTTGATGCTGTTCATTTTAGGAAAAATTACTTGAAAAGTGTGCCATCAGGTTTTGCACAAAAGTAATTTGAATAAAATAATGACTGTTGGCACATGATTCATAGAGTGGTTGTTTCTGTTTAAGACTATGAAATGGGTCTGAATGATTTAGATTGAAAAGTTTTTAATACAAATAGTTCCAATGGCATGAGGGGGTACCTGGCAAAATCATCTCCCCTCGAAGGGGTACCTGGGCCAAAAAAGTTTGAGAACCCTGTAAGGGAATTCATAGCTTGGTTCCAGCACCTGAATCGCTAGCCACGCCAGTAAAAACTAGGTTCAGGCGTTTCAGGTCTGGTGACGCTTGCTACACTTGGTTGAAAAATCTGTACGACAAATCAGTGTTGTTTCAACTCGATGATGTCAAACAACATGAATAAGTGTAAAATTTAGGCTGAGTGTCAGGTTAGGGAATTCATTGATTTGTTTCTAAAAGCATTATACATTACTTAAGGCACTGAACAAACTGTACCAGGTGCATCATTATACTGCCCATACTATTATGTGGAGGACTTTTGCCTATCCTCGGCATATTTCCTTTTCTCCTCGTTCAGAAACTCACCAATTTTCCCTTTTTTTTAAAAGGTTCGATTTTTCATTCACATTTGTTTAATCATTCACATTTGGCTGGCTGGTTAATAAAACATTCTGTGATGTGACAAACTGAAAATACATAATCATTACATATAATTACTGCTTTACAGCCATTTTAAACCCTATAGTATTTTTGGGCGATTAAAAAAAACACTTTGCGATGAGACACGTTGTGAACCTGTACAGTAAATCTGCTATTTTTGAAAGATCTTCACAGATGTTGCCAAACCTTCTCTTATGGGAATCCCTGGCAGAAATTCTATTCAAATTCAGTTTCAGCAACCAAATATTTACAGTATCAATTTGGTGGTTAATATGTTTTCATATTTTGTAATATTTTTAAATCACTTTTAATATTTTTTTTATTTCATTCAAAACAACTTTTTGGAGGAGATACCACCATGCCGTCGGTAAACAGTGATGTATTACCACGATAACAAAAAATCCTGTATCGCCACAAAGGTCTACAACCAGATGATACTAAACCGGATTCGGCAAGCCATCGGAAAACCAAACCAAAAACCCAAACCGGCTTTCGAGAGGAGAGAACCACAGTAGCCCAGATCTTGGCCCTGAGGAGATTGGGTGAAAAAGAACAAACTGACGGCTGTATTGTGCTTTATTGACTTAATACACTGTGTCCCTCCCAACTTCCTCCGGGAAATAGAGACAATGTATGCAGGAACACAGGCCACTACGCTCTCAGGAAGGCCATCAGTGGACGAGAGCAGGATCTTGGCCTCACTCTAACACCAAGTAGGTCAAGATGACACCCTGTAGCAGTCCTGACAGACCTAGACTATGCTGATGACATCAGCTTACTCTCCAACCACGTGGAGCAAGCACAGGAGCTCTTGAGCAGAGTGGAGTCAGAGTGTGCCAAGGTTGGCCTTCGGCTGAATGCCAAGAAAACTGAGGTGACCACCTATAACATCCAATCAGAACACCCACCTCTGACAACAGGAGGCACTGCTCTGAAGGAAGTCAATGACTTCAAGTACTTGGGCTCATGGATCAACTCAACAGAGCAAGATCTTAAAGTGAGGAGATGCATGAAGGGCCCTGAATGGAATGGCCAATGTATGGAACTCCAACCTCCCCCGACAAATCAAACTTAGCTTCTTCTATGCGACGGTAGAGTCTGTTCTCCTATATGGCAGTGAATGTATATGAATGCTGGACCCTGAAGCCTACTCTGCAGAAGTCTCTGGACGGGTGCTACACCAGATTGTTACGTGTAGTGCTCAACATCAGCAAGAGTACACGTTACCAACAAGAATCTGTATGCTGGAATAATATTAAGGGTGAGCGACGAAATAGCAGCCAAGAGAATGAGACTTGCAGGACACTGCCAAAGACACCAGGAGCTGCCAGCCAGTAAACTGGTGCTGTGGGAACCAACACATGGGCACCGGTCACGAGGACATCCCACACTAACATAATTATGTCGATGTCCCGGTACTCAAGAAAGACGCAGGAGCACAAAGCACCAACGAGTTGGCCAGATGTATGGAGAACCGTGATGACTGGAAGCGACGATGGAGGGCTAGAGAGATACCGCCCCAGCCATATTTGCTGGTCCTTCACACTAAAACCACTCATCTATGGGACCTAGTTAAATTTACCACATTTAGCGATACTATCCTAGGTCAAGAGACTGATAAACAGGAATGGTGCCCTCTTGTCCAAGACTCTATGGTCAGGACAACAGCTATACATGTGTGAACACAACTACCAAAGATACATATATTTCTGTCAGAAACGGCACATTACCTGCTCAAAAGGACTTTTATTCTCAATGCCCTTGGCCCCTACAAACACCCAGCTGTCTCTAAAGGCAAGCTCCTTCACTGCCGTACTGCCGAGCTCTTCAAACAGTCGCCGAGCCTCATCGTTCAGTCTGCCATTGAAAAGAGAAGAAAAGTGGGTGAACATCATTGATAAATTGCAAAGAGTCATGGTGTACTTTGGGTGTAGGCAGCTGCCCACTTTGGCTGAATTTATTTATTTCCCTCTATTCACAGTATTATATGCCGTTTGTTTGGAATAATGAATAATAACTAGTCCAGGCACCTGACAATTTGGGAACGATGCAAGTTGTAAATGCATAGTAGTTATTTGAATAGTACCATGTTGGTTGAAGAGTTTGAAATCTGATTGCAGATGACAAACTTACACAAGATTTCATGCGCACAATAATTAACAGCTCCTGTCTCAATAATTGTGGGCTCGCCTAAAGGCGAGCACACGTATGTTATCTTCATTATTTATTTCTATACTAGTCAGTATCCTCAAAACTTTGGCGCGCTTCATCTCTTAAACGCTTACACCTTTCAACACCATTCAAATTTTTATGTGTTCAGCTTACTGAGGACAAGTGTGCGTGTATTTTTCTTTTTGAAATGTTTTGTAGTATAAATATAAAAAAATAAAAATGTTTAACTTTAAGCACCCAATGCATTTCCAATGGGTTTAGTAGAGTGGAGAGAAGGATAATAGACCCATGTTTATGTTAAGGCGCTGTGGCTGCAGTGTTCACACTTCAGATATGCTATCTATATCATTGCGTTCACACAGGTCTGCTCTCTGATTTGATCCAAATGTCTAAGCTGTGTGATGTATAAAACTATAGTTATAGTTAAAACTATAAATAAATGTCCCTCTCCACTCTACTGATTACACAGCTGTGATCAAGAATCAAGTCCGGGCGATGGGATGTAAATCCCATAGCCATATATCCTAGAGCCCGCAGGGACAGTCAGCCATATTAGTGGTTGTTGTTGGTTGTCAGGGAGATATCAAAACCAATGCATTTCCAAGTCAGATCCACAAACACAATAAAAGCCATGCTCCACTCCTCAGTCTGGAGTGGCCACATAGAAGAACGCCTTGGTTATAGACATAGTGGAGGACAGATGTGATCTGGGATTGTTAGCCTACAGTATATGCACTCAATATACTCCACTACAGTTGGAGTCCATTTGACAGTTGCTGGTTCCCAAACACAGAATCAAAAATGTAGATCTAGAACACATAGAATATGTACAGTACAGTAAGGTTCAGTAGAGTACAGTAAAAGTACAGTAAGGTTCAGTAGAGTACAGTAAAGTACAGTAAGGTACAGAAAGGTACAGTACAGAAAGGTACAGTAGAGTACAGTACAGTAAGGTACAGTAAAGTACAATACAGTACAGTAAGGTACAGTAGAGTACAGTAAAGTACAGTAGAGTACAGTAAGGTACAGTAGAGTACAGTAAAGTACAGTATAGTAAGGTACAGTAGAGTACAGTACAGTAAGGTACAGTACGGCACAGTAGAGTACAGTACAGTATAGTACAGTAAGGTACAGTAGAGTACAGTAAAGTACAGTACAGTAAGGTACAGTACAGTAAGGTACAGTAGAGTACAGTAAAGTACAGTAAGGTACAGTACAGTAGAGTAGAGTAAAGTACAGTACAGTAAGGTACAGTAAGTTACAGTAGAGTACAGTAAAGTACAGTAAGGTACAGCAGAGTACAGTAAAGTACAGTACTGTAAGGTACAGTACAGTACAGTAGTGTACAGTAAAGTACAGTAAAGTACAGTAACGTACAGCACAGTAAGGTACAGCAAGATACAGTAGTGTACAGTAAAGTACAGTACAGTAAAGTACAATACAGTACAGTACAGTAAGGTACAGTAGAGTACAGTAAAGTACAGTAGAGTACAGTAAGGTACAGTAGAGTACAGTAAAGTACAGTATAGTAAGGTACAGTAGAGTACAGTACAGTAAGTTATAGTACGGCATAGTAGAGTACAGTACAGTATAGTACAGTAAGGTACAGTAGAGTACAGTAAGGTACAGTACAGTAAGGTACAGTACAGTACAGTAAGGTACAGTAGAGTACAGTAAAGTACAGTACAGTAAGGTACAGTAGAGTACAGTAAAGTACAGTAAGTTACAGTAGAGTACAGTAAAGTACAGTAAGTTACAGTACAGTACAGTACAGTACAGTAAGGTGCAGTACAGTATAGTAAGGTACAGTACAATACTGTAGGGTACTGTACCTTACAGTACCTTAAAGTATCCTATTTGTTGGGTTGGAATCGAGCCCACACTGTTTCGAAGGAACAGTATTTCTAGTTTGAAATGCTGCCCATCAGCAACTATTTATTAAAAATAACTAGGTTCTTGATAAACTGTCAATGAGCACCCGCTGTCAGTGTTACCTGTGTCAAGGAATGATTAGACAAAACAAAAGTTGATGAAGACACACAGCTTAAAAATGCAGAAAACGCAGCGATACTCAGTAAGAATGGTTTCCATGTGTCTGTAGCAGAGAGGGAGGAATCAATCACACACTCTTACTTTGTAGCTGCATCATCAAAGGAAGCCACGAACACAAGCGTTCCCTCATGGAGAGGCCGGAGATACTTCAACAGGTCTGAAACATCTGGGAATGAAAAGCATATGGGCAAAGTACTCAGATGGACTCTTTATGTTCAAGTCACCACATGTTAGTGCAACATGCTTATGTTGGGTTCATTGTTTTAATTACCTCCCGCCCACATGTCAAATGACTTGGTGTCCAATAGCTCTCCTGTCACCCCTGCAAACCACAAGCATCCACTAGACGTTAGAGCAGGCACACGATAAAAATGCACAAGATTTAAAGCACATAACACATTCCATTATAAAGACTGGAGGCTGACATTCTTACCATTTACTAAAGCTATGTTAAGTCCTCTGCCAACATTGTTCTTTACACTGCTCACCAACCTACAAGACAGAACATGATTGATTGAAGCTTTGACTGAGGAAGTAAAGACTGATCTGTGCTTTGTTGCACGCCGAAGATAACTTGTTTTCATGCCAAGTTGTGTTTAGCTGAAAAATTATTTATCTTCAACGTCAAGCAACACTGCACAAGGCAGAGTATAAATCAGGGGCAAAAGCTCAGTTCTCTGCCTTAGGAGGGAACACTGGGAAAGGTTAATCTGCCACTGATACAGACAAAAGACTGTCATGTGAACAGCCAGACTACACAACACACTACTAACAAAAGAGGAGCAGCCAGACTGAGAATACTTGCATTGAGCTCCTCAGACAGACTTGAGGCCCGGTTAGGATGACAGCACAGAGACAGAAAAAGTGGTGTGATCAACAACAAGAACGACAGTAGGAAAGAAACAGACAAAGAAGTAAGGAGAGTAAATGTGCAGTGATTCTCACATCTTGTCCTCGAGGCAGATTTTGGGGCCGATGACATTGGCAGCACCAGACACCAGGCGGAAAGCCAAGTGTTTTTGGGGACAGGCAGCCGAAAGGCCACATTTATACCTACGAGGATGAGGCTCCGCTAAAGGACATAGCACACGAGTTAGTGATGACAAGGAAAAGACGACTCAAGATGTTTGCCAATGATGAGTGTGGGTGGTAACTGTGGTTATTATAGTATTGTCAAAAGTTCTTCTACTTACCAGGTGTTGGTTCCTCCATTTTACCTGAACATTTAAACAAATTATTTTAGTACAAACTGGATCAATTGCAAGAACAGAAAGATACATTTGGATAATAGCTCGCTCCACATGTTGTGTCCTACCTGTGAAGAGATTACGCAGGGTTGTTGAGCTACTACTGTCCCCTCCCAGTGCTGTGCTCACCAACCACCAGGTGAGTCCCAGCAGCAGCAGCACAGCTGCAACGCGCAAAGCTCCTGTTCGTACAACATGGAAGAAAAGTACAAATTAAATGAGTGTGACCAGCAGCACAGGAGTTCACAAATGAAACGAATGTACTGAAAATGTCAGCCAATACCTGTTAATCTCATGATTCGCCGCCCGAGTAGCTGCCCTGTAAAGATTGAAAGAATATCGATCGATATCATGTTAAAGTAAGTAACTACATGTACTTAAGCACAATTTGGAGTCATTTTTACTTTATTGGAGTATTTCCAATTTCCCATACTTTTACTTCTACTCCACTACATCTCGGTCCAAATATTGTACTTTTACTCCACTACATTTATTTGAAAACTTTAGTAATGCTGCATTCACACTGAGAGAAGCCAACCTAATGTAATCTCTATGCAAACCAGCTTTAAATATTTCCAAGCTTTCTTCCAGCTTGGAAATGTTAAAAGCTGGTTTGCATAGAGATTACATTGAATTACCAAGCCAACTTTTTAACAAGGCGTTTGCCTAGGCCCTAGACAGTCTTTGGATGTTTTATGTGTTTTTCTTAGCTGTGTATAGGTGATCAATGTTCTGATTTTATTCACTGTGTTCTCGTTTTAATTCTTAGTCGTTTTAGTTTTCGATTTTAATGTAGCACTTTGAGATTTGCTTCAAATGTAAAGTGCGTTATAAATAAAATGTATTATTATTATTATTAACCATTAGCTTGGCTTTTCTGTATGTGAATGAGGCATAGACTACGAATAGTTACTATAGTTACTTAGTTTGCAGATATACATTATAAATTTACACAACACACATTAAGCACTTTATCCCTAGGCTATTTGAAAATAGCTGATCTACAAGCGTTGTGAGCTTGTAGATCTGCTATTTTCAAACATGTCTTACTTTTACTTTTTGTACTTTAAGTACATTTTGATGTCAACACTTTCACACTTTTACTCAAATCAAGTGCATTTTGAATTCTCTGGACTTTTACTTGTAACAGAGTACTTATATGCAATATTAGCCTAATTATTTTACTTACAGTAAACAAATATACTTTTACCATTGATAATTTATGTCTTTGGTTGCAAATGTACAAACTGGTCAGTCAAGATGGCTCGGCAGATGATGACGCTACTGAAGTGGATGCGATGAACCCGTTGCATAACGCATAAACTGTCAAAAGCACTGACAATATATCGCTCGACTTGTGTGTGATCCACTTTAACAATCAGACATCATTGCAGCAAAGAGTGTGAGAAAACCTACCTGCTGTTTCGATGAAAGAGAGAGTGGTCGTACTAATTGACTCTCTTGTGAAACGGCAAAGAGCTGTTGCTCTCGTCACCAGGGGGGACTTTTATTTCTTGCGCTGTTTCCTCATCGAGACGTTGTTAGGGCTTTTTTTTCCTCGATCAAAATTACTTTCCCTCCCTGAGTAGAAGTAGTAGTAGTATTATTAGTAGTAGTAGTAACTCCCGAAAATCGGCGATCTGTTGTCGATCACATATGTATTGAATTGTTAAATTCACATCATCCCAGTTTTGTCACGCTTGGAAGAATGATGTCGGCTGGTGTTTTCATTTATTTTTTTATTTTCCTGTAAATCTTCCGGTTTAGCGTTATATGGGTGGGTTCAACGTGAGCGACGTCACAGGGCGTGTCTCCTGCCAATAAGGACAGATCTACAAGCTAACAACGCGTCGCGATGAGACGCGTTGTTAGCTTGTAGATCTGTTCTTATTGGCACGCAAGCTTGGCAAGGGCAGGGGAACCATTCACTTAGCCGTTTGCAGATCCGGTCTTGAGCGGATAAGGAAATGTTTTGTTGTGTGTGCGTGTATGTTGCGGATACAGTAGGCGGGTTCTAGACCGGATGTGAGCACTGAACGGCAAATAGAGACCCTACAGCGGAAAGCTTGTTTAAGCGTTTGTATTTTATTTTATTTCATTTCACTGGTTGTTTGCATTTGATAATAAAAAGCATCCTCGTGTCCTTTGTCTTTTGAATTAATACAATAAACCAATACAAAAATTAAAGATGAAAACCTCCCTTCCTGTGTGTGTCACGGGCACGTAATATAATATGACGTGCACGCGTACTGTACTGCACACACAGACACAGCACACATATCCTGTTTTCAAATCAAGATGGCAGCTTCCAGTGTTGCCCCATCGATGGCTAAAATAATTAAGCCACTCTGGAGTGGACGACTGGGAAATACGGTTAAAGTAAGAGGAGACGGTTATCATGCATGATCATGTAATTTAGTTATATTGAGGCTCCAGGACTGAACTCTCAAAGGCTTTATCCCTTCGCAACACAAGGTCATTTGGTTGGTCAGGCATCTCTCAGTCAGACTGAGTCAGTCTCATCATCATCATCATCACATATCTACATAGTGTGTGATATCATATCTATAGGTTTCTGTGATTCTGTCCATTTTCATAATGTTACTCAAATGTTTTACTTTAGTAAAAGTATCAATGCTGCAATGTAGAAATAGGCCCAGTCTGTGACAAGTAAAAGTCTGGAAGTCAGATTTTACTTTAGTAAAAGTACAAAAGTATTGGCATAAAAATATACTGAAATAAAGCACCAAAAGTAAAAGTACAAAATATTTGAAAATAGCAGATCTACAAGCTCACAATGCGTTGTGAGCTTAGGTAGGCTAAAGTGGGTTAATGTATGTTTTATAATATAATAATTTATATCTGAAAAGTAACTAGTAACTCAAGTTTTCATATAAAATGTAGTGGAGTGAAAGTACAATATTTGGATCAGAGTTGTAGTTGAGTAGAAGTAAAAGTATTGGAAATTGGATATACTCCAGTAAAGTAAAAAATACATAAACTAAATATAAGTAAATGTATTTATTTAGTAAGTTACTTTACACCACTGTCTACATTGTCTGACATTTCTGTCCATTTTGAATCAAATGATAGCCTAATGTTACTGTATTTCAGGTATTTGGAACAACATTCACAAGCCATAGAGAGAGGTCGACATACGCTGTGAGTTGAAATACCGTACTTGCTGACCTCTTTCTTTGCTGACTGAGCTTCTTACTTAAATAGATGGATGTGTGTGTGTGTGTGTGTGTGTGTGTGTGTGTGTGTGTGTGTGTGTGTGTGTGTGTGTGTGTGTGTGTGTGTGTGTGTGTGACTTTGTCCTCTTCCTAAACGATACTCAGTGGGGTCGCATGCGCATCTTGGTATCTCAATGCTACCTGCAGGCTGCAGAAGTAGCCGCAACCAACTTGGATGCTATGCATCAATTAGTTGCTTGCGGCCACTGCAGAAGCTTGACCTGCTGCAGGCAGCATAGCAATGTAATTTAACAACAGAACAGCTTTATCAATCATTTCTGTGACAGAACTGGTGCCAACTATTTCCCAACAACTTTACTACAGAGGTGTTTATTTCTGTTTTTTATGTTTATACACTGGGTTGGCATTTGTTTTAACCTTGATATTTTCCATGATTCCATCCTCTGAGTTTTTGGATTTCTGGTACACTTCTGTTCTAACATACCAAACTATTTTTCTTCTGGCTTGATCTACTGTACATCTTCAACAAACAGAGAGAACACATTGTAAGTAGTCAATAGTCGGCACCAAAACCTCATCAACCTTTTATTATGACATGTCCATATTACCCCTAAAATATCCACAATGGCAGAATAAGTAAACTGTATTTCTTAGCTTCATGTCAATGTTTCAGCCACCTCCGGCAAAGTATGGAGGCAGACACACAGTCACACTCATACCTGGAGATGGAATTGGTCCAGAGCTGCTTAATCACGTCAGGGAAGTCTTCCGGTTGGTTGAGTCTGTTAACATGTTACACAAATGACATTCAGCTTCTGTAAATGACTTTCAGATGGTTGGGCTAATCCTGTGACACTTCATCACGCTGTACTGTAGGTTCAGCTGTGTGCCGGTGGACTTTGAGGTTGTGAATGTCAACTCTTCTTTGGCCACTGAGGATGACATTAATGATGCCATCACTGCCATCCGCCGTAATGGAGTTGCCCTCAAAGGTGAAAAAAAAGGAAAGATGTTTTTGTTTGTTGTGTGTTGAAGGCTGACAAGATTTTATGTTAGTTATAATTGAAATATAATCAAAAATATATTTTTGTCTTATACTGTATCACCTCTTTTGGCAGGAAATATAGAGACAAACATCCAAATGCCACCTTCTGTGAAATCCAGGAATAATCTCCTTCGGTAAGGATTTTGAGTTCCCTGTATAAAGGCTCTTTGTTGTGAAACCCTACCCTGTTCCTCTAGTGCGGTCAGCTGACTATCTATTTTTATTCACCTCTTCTCGTCTGTCTTCTCACTCTCTTTCCCTACCTTACGTGTGTTTGTGTGTACATCGGTTCACAGCACCAGTCTAGACTTGTTTGCCAATGTGATGCACTGCCAGTCCCTCCCTGGCGTACAGACTCGCCACCAGAACATTGACATCATGATCATCAGGGAGAACACAGAGGGAGAATACAGCAGCCTGGAGCACGAGGTCAGACAGACAGACAAACCCACAACCGATTTCATAGTTTCTTTCTTGATCTCATCTTCCACTCTGGTCCCCTTTCCACCAAAAGAGCTTTGGTTCAAGAACTGGTTCTGGTGCTTTCATGGAACCGGCTGAGAACCGGCTTGTGTTTCAACCAGTTTTAAGCAGAACCATTGTAATTGGGGGCAGTATAGCAGAATGGTTAGAGAGCCCCTTTTGACTGAATATGACTGCTCAAAGAAAAAGAAAAGAAAAACAGAAGCCCTTTTCTTTTCATTTTTTAAACCTGTAGGATAGTGACATGCCCACTTTAGTTCACAGTTCAGGGCAAGATTCTTTTTTTGTTTTTGTTCCAGTTCCAAAACAACTTTTAGGGTTCTGAGAAACAAATTAATTTTCAGTGGAAACACTCTGAAATGGTTAAAAATTAGGCAGGGGAAAACAGAAGGGGACCAGTTCAACCCTGGTGGAAAAGGGGCCTCCATGTCTTTCGGTAGCCGAATTTATACTTTGTTGCACGCAGTTGTGGTGCACCGAAAAAAGCAGATCTACAAGCTCACAACACATTGGCCCTTTGTCGGTTGAATTTCCCCAATGAAATGGACCATTTGACCGATCATATTCCACACATTGCCGGCCAGGCCTGGAATCGAACTTGGGGCAACTGGGGACTTCTGCTGGTTTGTGTCCGGTTCCGTGAAAGCGCCATGGTTCCAAGAATCTAGAACAAAACCAAAGTTCCTTTGGTAGAAAAGGAGCCAATGTGAACTTATAGATTGTCGGTCGCTTATCTCCCGATTAGGGAGTCTTACTGGTCTATTTTCTGCATGTGACACCGGCACGCAAAACAAAGTATGACGGAGCATTATCAATAACCTGTTCTCACCTGACCTAATTCACATACCATTGGTAGTTTTTAGACAATTTTATTATGCATATGATAAGCAAAGTGCAAAAAGTTAAAGTATATGGTGCGTGTTAACAGAAAAAACAAAAGTAAAATAATGGCCCAAGCTTCACATTGCACTTTTGATCTTGAACAATCATTTTATTTAATTAAAATGTACATTATTTGAGCCTTTTACATTTTGTTTGTTTATTAAAACATCTTTTGGCCAGGCATAAAAATGAAATAGTAAATAATAATAGTATAATAGTAAAAAGCCATTTTTCAAAACATTGAAAACCCACACCCTCTAGTGGTTGCATTCTTCCTACCAGATTTCTACTATCAGAGGATGATCGTCACTTCCCCAGTGCACATTATAAAGTGTGTGGACACTGAACAATTTCAGACCTCAAAAACCTGCACATTTGGTATTCCACAGTCTGAGCACAAAAGTATTTCTTTCAGCTTTTTAATTCTTTTACCTTTCCCACTGTAGAGTGTGCCAGGGGTAGTGGAGTGTCTCAAGATCATCACCCGGACTAACTCCCTCAGGATTGCTGAATACGCCTTCAAACTGGCCAGGGAAAAGGGTCGCCGCAGGGTCACCGCTGTCCACAAGGCCAACATCATGTGAGTCAATTGACCGACACAAGTCAAAAATATTTTTTCATACTCTTCAGGTGTTGACATGGCTTGTTTTCTCCCATTAGGAAGCTTGGTGATGGGTTGTTTCTGCAGTGCTGCAAGGAGGTGGCTTCTGGTTACCCAGACATAACCTTTGACAGCATGATAGTGGACAACACCACCATGCAGGTGACTAACCCTTTTGAATGACATGCCCATCGATTTGACATTTCTATGAAGCATGTTTCAATTAAACAATTTTCATCTTTCACTATCTCCTTTTCCTTTTGTGGCGGTATCTTTAGCTGGTGTCCAATCCAGAGCAGTTTGATGTTATGGTGATGCCCAATCTATATGGGAACGTGGTCAGCAATGTGTGTGCCGGCTTAGTGGGAGGCCCTGGGTTGGTACCGGGGGCCAACTACGGACTCAACTATGCTGTCTTTGAAACGGTAAGCTGTTGCCATTAGTTTATACTTGTATGTTAATTTGGGATGTGTGCTGTAGTAAGCGGTTGCCAATTTGTATTTAGTTTATACTTGTATACTATGTACCTGCATGGCAACTCATTTCCCTAAACAATGTATTTGTAAATGGCTAATTAAGGGAATACTCAGAAAATAGCCAAAACTGGGAACATTTCGATGTATAAAAATATATTGAGATGTAAAAGCGATTTGGAAATGCATGCAACGGCAAAATGGTTTAATTTCAAACAATTAGGAAATCAATGTCTTTCTCACGTGAAATCAAAACTGGGAAAGCCTCCAGCACACATTCTGGTAGCCATTGTATGCTGGTTTATTTACATTAGGGAAGGTCGCTTTTTCAATACATTTAACCGTGAGGCAGCTGCTGCATTACAATGCTGAAATCTGCCTTAAAGTAACTAGGTGAAACAATATACCTTAACACTTCAGAAAGTCAGGTGCACACATCCCTAATTTCAAAAGAGACAGCTTGAATACAGTATGGCATTCTGATAATTGCAGTAGTAGTTCATACTGTAGGATGGACTTAATATTATATATATATATTATCATTTTCATAATGTTATATAATATTTAATTATAATTATGTCTTCTTGATGTCTCAGGCTACAAGGAACACTGGGAGGAGTATTGCAAACAGGAACATTGCTAATCCCACTGCCATGCTGCTGGCGAGCTGCATGATGCTGGACCACCTCAAGTAAGTTAAGACCATTAAGACCCGAGGCAGATTTTACAAATGTTCTCACACTTTCAAGCTCTTTCAAAAATGTAAAAAAAATTGCAGACGTACAAGCTCGCAGCACGGCATGAAGTGAGCTTGTTGCGACCGTCAGGGAGCAGTTTACTATGAAAACCTCCACCGGCCGTCCGTCCGTCCGTCCGTCCGTCCGTCACACGTCACACCTTTGCCCTGCTCATATCTCCGCATCAGTATGACATCACACCACATGTGTACACAAACCTTTGTGTACGTTGCTGTGGCAACAGTCTGTTGTTGCTGGTCTGTTAGTGTACGTTAGCAACCACCTTAGCAACCATGGTTTTACCCTAGCAACTAACTGTTTACCCTAGAAACCAACTGTTTACCATAGCAACCATGTTTTTTTACCCTAGCAACCAACTGTTTACCATAGCAACCAGATACGCAGAGCAGGGATCTCCATATATGGGCATAAACAGGTGACATCACACTGATGTCAGATACTCAGAGCAGGGATTTCTCCATAATATATGGGCATAAAAGGGATTCTGTTAGGGATCTCCATATATGGGCATAAAAGGGATTCTGTTAGGGATCTCCATATATGGGCATACAAGGGATTCTGTTAGGGATCTCCATATATGGGCATAAAAGGGATTCTGTTAGGGATCTCCATATATGGGCATAAAAGGGATTCTGTTAGGGATCTCCATATATGGGCATAAAAGGGATTCTGTTAGGGATCTCCATATATGGGCATAAAAGGGATTCTGTTAGCTGTTAGTGATCTCCATATATGGGCATAAAAGGGATGCTGTTAGGGATCTCCATATATGGGCATAAAAGGGATTCTGTTAGGGATCTCCATATATGGGCATAAAAGGGATTGTATCCCAGATGATGCCCTGTTAGGAGATCCACACTAACAGAATCCATATATGGTCCTACCGACAGCTGCTATAAGCCAACCCTGGCGATAAGGTCTGAGTCGAAGAAATGCTTCTTTCCTGGTATATATGCTATTTTTGAATAGCCAACGCAATTGAACAGCAAAGTAACTGATTGATGATTGATAGCCAAATATAAAGTATTAATAGTAGAAAGGACTGAAAATGTAAGCTATTCATTTGAGAACAATATTGCTGAACACAGTGGTTAGAAAATGAATGGTAGTATTGTGACTTGCAGTGTGGCTTACTTCCAACATTTTCCCAAATAAAAAAATACCAATATCCTTTTCTGGTTTTCCCCAAATGAAAATGTGTTGCTTTAATTAAAGTCACTGTGAACCTAAGAAGGGCAGGCATAACCAACCAACCAAGTCATTGGCAGACCATGGCAAGCAATTCTAACAAATACAAATAATAAAAACGTTACTCTTTCACACAAAACATGCAGCTCAAAGTGCTTTGCATTCAAGAGATAAGGAAACATGGATTAAAATGAAGCTAACAAAGAGAAACCTAGTCCTTTGCATAGAAAAAGAAAAGTATTGGGTAGACCAGTTTTAGCTTCACCCACCTGATTGCTGCTCAGATGGTTAGTCAGGGGGAGCAGTTAGGGGTTTGCTCAGGGACACTTGGACAGATCGACTGGGAGCTGGCAAAACGTGACCTTTAGATTACCGGACTGATAACATATGTGACTGGTAATCAATCAATAAGAAGGTTACATGTAAACCGCCTTAAAGATGCTGAGAAGTTGTGCTACATAAAGGCTAGGTTAAAATATAGCCTTAACAAACATTACATAAAGCTTTTAATGGGACAGAAATAGATAATCCCTGGGGTTTCTGAAGGTCATCTGAAGGCCCTCCCTTTTTTATATAAAAATCTCGTAACATTTTCTGACGTCAGTGAAATCACTCGGGAATTCAGCACTGCCGCTGTGCCTCCTCTACACGTCTGGAGGAAGTCTGCATGTGACAGCATTTTTCATTTTTGTGTGACAGTGTTTTATCTAAATATCAGTGAATGCGAAGCTATGTGATACTCCTACTGTTAAATAATTATTTATACCTTCCTCTTTTATTTAAATATCAGTGAAGCTAAGCTACAGTATGTGATACCCCTAGTGTTACAGAATTATTTATGCCATAATCTTTCTGTCTCCAGACTTTACGACTATGCCAGTCTGATCCGAAATGCAATTCTCACCACCATGAATGAAACCAGGGTAAGTTGGCCTCAGATGCCATTGCTCAGCCTCCTCCCCTCGCCTCCCCTCACTAGCCTGCTTGTCAGAAGGCATTGTTGTCTGAAACCGACCCAGAGGCCCTAGGATGGCAGGTCTGGCAGGATTCCTCCAGAACCGTCACACAAAACATTATAGTCTCCTCTTACTGAAATTGTCTCCCGTTACTGACATACTAACACAATTTGTTTATATTTAAAAAGAGTCTACCACACGGTGCAGCTTCATCCTCTGTGGGGCAGTGTGAATTACATTCCCTAAGCTCAACGAAACCCTCGCCAATCTGTTGCACTTGTCATCCAAAGCAGCTGAAAGGCCACTTTGGCAGATCTCGTTACCATTAAAGAAATGTTAAAAGGAAGTCCTACAAAAGGAATTGATTTCATGTGGCCAACAAAACAAATGTCACATTAATCGCTCAACACATGCTCTTTAAAATTAAACAAATTACCTACAAAGTGATTAGTAATAAGAACGTCTAATTCTTTCTGGTGTTGCAGTTACACACAGCAGACATCGGGGGGCAGGGTACCACATCAGACGTGGTCCACTCCATCATGAGGATGATACAAAGTAAGGGACAGCACACTGCCGAGTTCTAAAGCCTCTGCAACTCCATACCATGGAGGACAACACAGACTTATCACCTGTGTGTCCATGCATGTCTGTCTCCATAGTGATTTCTTAACCACCAGCGGGTCCACTGTACAAGCTTCCTTTTGTCCTTCACTTTATGCTTTACTTTTCTCCTGTGATCTCTGTAACGCAATTTGATTTTCTACAATAACTGTGGTCACTTCTGTTTAGTTTAGGCTTTAGGGCACAGCTGATGACTCTTGAATAATGAGTGCCTGAGGCTAATAAACAGCTGTCTATATTGCAACCTTTTGCATCAACCCAAATATACAGCTTTAGTTTTGCCTTACAATTCTGTGATACTGTTATATCTCGTGCTGTACTGTATGTCTGTGTATAAGATCTTCTATATACCGTACAATACTCTTATGTAGCCTACTGTAGGCACTTCCTTTATTTGAGGGGAGATTAACGCTTTCTGTTACTGCTAAACTGTTTGTGCCATAATGTTTTTTTGTTTTTACCTAAATGTGTCCCAAATCATAGGGATAGGCATATGCCTTGTCTGGCAAGATCTATTAAATGTGTATATATGAAAAGACACCTTTATCTGAGTAAATGTATAACAAATATTACCAATAAATCAGTTATCCATAATCTTTGTGTGTGGGGGTGACCTCAGAATTCCTAGAGTGGTAACATCAATTATTTGATCTACTGTAGAGTCTACACTAAACCTAACACGGGGTGACACAAATGAACTGTTAAATGTGTATATGAAACAACCGTTTTATCTTAACATAAATATGACCAATAAAGCGGTTATTCATCTTATATCTTTGTATGTGTTTCTAAGGGGGAGTTCCTTCACCAGCAAAATACATTATTTGATGCATAGCGTGTACCTAAACCTAACACTGTGTGACGTAATAGACGGTTTTATGAACTCTTTATCCCTCAGATCCACTCCATGTTTATCTTCATTCCCTGCTCCTGTTTAGAATAGTAACGTTACAACACATCTGCAACACCGCTTCTCTTGAGAATAGGGATTATTCGGCTATAAATAAGATTGGTGTCGTTGATCCATCCCTTGACATTTTCACTGTCCATGCCTGGTTTAAAACATGATGGATGAGTTGCAGCTTTTACTCACTAGGTGGCAACAATTGCAATTTACACCATGTATAAAGTGATATGGGATTTACTTCCTTGGCAGCAAGCACAATACATGATGTGCTGATCAGAGGTGGGTTGCAATTTGTCCTGGAAACAGACAAGACACATGGGAGAGTGTTTTCTGCTGGTGTTTCAGTCCGAGTGTATGAAAGGGTGCGTTCGGAAATGCGCACCGGGTGTGTGCTCAGTGTAGTGAGTGCCTAAACCCACCCCTAATCCTAACCCTAACCTCAGTAAAACTATGCCTAAACCCAACCCTAATCCTAACCCTAACCTCACTAAAACTATGCCTAAACCCAACCCTAACCCTAACCTCAGTAAAACTATGCCTAAAACTAACCCTAACCATACCAGACCCGGTGCGCATTTCCGAACGCACCTTTTGATACACTCGGACTGAAACACCAGCAGAAAACACTCTCCCCAAGACACATAGACCCTCAGTCTAGATCAGTGGTCCTCAACCTTTTCAGGCCGCGACCCCCCAAATAATCATATTTTAACTGGGGATGTACAGTAGTATCTACATCTTACCCCGCCCTGACAAACACTAAGCAGTGAGGCATTACATTTTGTATAACATGGTTCTATTGTGAGCATGTAGATCGGCTATTTTCACAATTTCTGCCTCTAATGTCCTGTGGGTCCCGACCCATAGGTTGAGAACCACTGGTCAGTGGTTCCCAAACCTTTTAACTCGAGACCCAAAGGAGAAAACCCAAATTTAAAAAAATTACATTATGAGTGAACCACTTAAGCCCTATTTAGTGACAACAGCCAATATGCAAATACTGACTGTGAGCTTGTCGATCTGCTATTGTCACTATTTCTCCAAATGAATTCATGGATTTATTATTTTTTCTCTGGAATCTTCAAAGAAATGTTATATTTATATTTCCTCTCCCGGACCCCCGACTCCTGACCCATTATCCAACCCCTCCAGTGCTATGCGGTCCATGCCAGAAGATGTAGGACTGGATGAGCGATTAACAGACCTAGATGTCATGGTAGATCACCATGACGTAGTGCTGCATAACGAATCCCAGCAGGCCAGAGGCCACCGTTATTGTTCCGATCTGGAGTGTGATTTGAGGTACAGGTCCCATCTGAATCTTTGGAAAATATTGTTTTCTATGGAAAACAGCAGTTTCCTCTGTATTGAATAAGCTGTTTTGTGACAGGGCTTAGACATTTTATTCTAGATTTACCGGATCTGAGGGAACCAACAAAGCCTGCAAAAGCAGTGGGAAATGTGCAGGGAATTATAGGTGTGTATTTTGGCTTCTGGTGGTTTGGAATTGGCATTATGTTGCTGTTCTACTCTCTCTATCCATTCACACCAGTAATTCACCCTACGGAGATGCCAAGTTGGCTTTAATGTACTCATACGTTTCATAGAGAATTGAATGTTTTTTGGCTTTTTTTCTCAACGTCATCTGGGATGTCCCAGTTTCTTCTCATGCTCCTATACTGTCAGAACACCCTTGAAGCCTGACTCCTCAAATCACTTCTAATTGCTGTTTCGTGACTCCTGCACTCTTTCCGCAGTTGCCCATCAGCTCCTCGTCTCAGCTCTGGTTCCCTATGAGCCTACCCTGGAGCCAGGTTGTGAGTCAAACGGCTGGAACCATAGAAGCCAGTCTATAGAGATTGAGAACAAGCTTTAGCAACAGACACCAACTGCCTGACCTGAGGGGTCCCCGCCCACACCTCCCACAATCCCTTGTAGAACCAGAGGCCCTCGACTTGCCAATCAAACACTGATCCAAGAGCTGCCTTAAAGCCCAATCCAGTCACACTCCATTCATCCTCACTGCCTGGCTTTTTTTCCAGGCACAACATGGCGAGTTAATGATCGAGGGTGAAAGAAACAACAGGGCTGGCGAGGTTAGTCCAGGTGAAAGCTGACACTCATCTTGATTTCACCCTGATTCACCTGATTCACTTACACATTTTTCTGGAAGAGCAGGTGTTCTTAATGTTCTGTACTCTCAAGTATCAAACATGCTTTGTCTTTCTAATGCACTTAACACTTGGCAGTTACCAGGACTTACACATAACCATACAGTATGTGCCTTCCCCGTTTTCCTTCTATCCCAGAAAAGTGCAGTTCCATGTCACACTCTCAGCCTGTGTACTTCTCAACTCCCTCTCCTCATAGTCTTCTTGTGTCTCTACAACACCATGTTTAAAATCCCTCATCTGCTTTTTCATGATGAATGAAGTAATCTAAATGGCTGTCACTAACCGCAAGATATGGGAGTGATATTAAACATGTGCTGTTATTAGTTGCCATAACTCTTGCACTAGGGAATTGCTTCAGCTCTCTCTCTCTCTCTCTCTCTCTCTCTCTCTCTCTCTCTCTCTCTCTCTCTCTCTCTCTCTCTCACACACACACTGTATATTAGTTCTAATCCAAGTAAATGGTCCCATTTGGGGACTAAAAAATCAAACCTTGGTTCGAAGTGGAGCCGTGAAATTGAGCACTTCCAGATCTATGTTTTTGATTCTATGTGTTCCCCCCTGTGTGTGTGTGTGCGTGTGTGTGCCTGGCCTGAAAACAGCGCCCCTCCCTTAACATGTGTGGTCATAAAAGGTACTGTTCGAACTCAACGGGACAGTTCTCACTGGTGAGACAGGACACACATTGCCACTCAGAGGGAGACCATGGGCTCCGCCCACGGCTCCAAAAATGTTAGCACAGTCACATTCAGGGGACCTCCCTACTTTGTGGGGACAAAATAGTAGGTCCCCACAAGGTTTAGGGCTAGGTTTAGGGTTAGGGGTTAGGTTTAGGGATAGAGGTTAGGGTAAGGCCACAGAAAATGAATGGAAGTCTATGTAATTTCCCCAAAAGGGTACAAATACAAAACTGTGTGTGTGTGTGTGTGTGTGTGTGTGTGTGTGTGTGTGTGTGTGTGTGTGTGTGTGTATGTGTGTGTGTGTGTGTGTGTGTGTGTGTGTGTGTGTGTGTGTGTGTGTGTGTGTGTGTGTGTGTGTGTGTGTGTCTGTGTGTGTGTGTGTGTGTGTGTGGGCACGTGTGTGTGTGTGTGTGTGGGCACATGTGTGTGCACGTGTATTCGCTCCGTTATCAGCTCTTGGCCAGTACCCAGCACAATAACAGGTGATGGAAATCAATCACCATGTGTGTGATCAACCTCTACCCGACACAGCTGGATCCAGTCAGCCAGCTCTAGGCCTACTCTTTGTTAATGGGACCCCCCTCCCCCAGTTAGTTACATTAAGCTACGTCAGCCCTTAACTATGCCCTCCATTACTTACCCCAAAGTGGTCTTGGGGTGAGATCGATTGTCGTGTCCTTCTTTGCAGGGACAGGCATAATCACTGCAGAATAAAGAGACTGGGGAGGCACGAGGCAGCGGCGTGGGTGGTGACACTGGCAGGGTGTCGCACCAAATTCTGGGCCCTGGGTAGACCTACAAGGATTCACTCACATTTTGTGCTTTAACTATGGAAAAATAGCAGATCTACAAGCTCACGGTGCCGCGCTGCGAGCTTGTAGATCTGCTATTTTTGAATCTTGAACATTTGGCATGTCTTTGAATATTTCATATCCTTCTAAGGTTTTTTAAAAAAACTATTTTTCTATGTCAGTGTTGCGCAAACCTTTTCATGTCAAGGACCCCCAAAATGATATGTATTTGGACGCGAACCCCCATCTCAAAATATTTACTTCCAGGGACCCCCCCAGAAGCAAGATTTGAGTTACAAATGTTTGCTTAAAAAAATACACATATTCAAAGATTTGCACACATTTTCACGACTTTAAAAAAATAGCAGATCTACAAGCTCGCAGCGCTGTGAGCTTGTATATCTGCTATTTAAGTATAAAATAAAAGTATAAAATAATTAAGGCCCCTCCACCTTGGGCACTATAGTAACTCAGTCCCACTACTCCCTCCCCCTTGTGACGCCCCTGGGTGGTGACACTGGGACAAGCAGTTAGACAAGGAGGGATGGCTGGGGTGACACGTGGATGTCAACAGGAGAGGAGGAGAGGGAGAAGACAGGACTCTGGAGGAGGAGGAGAAGGAGAGCAGAGAGAGTACCAGAGAGGAGTGTGGAGAATGTGGAGGGGACTGTGGAGAGCCAGAGGACTGATTAAAGGGGGAGGAGGGTGTTGATATGATATATAACTTGGCAACAAAGACCACCCATTTTAAAATCAGAGGCATATGCTCTATGGACCATATAGCTTGCTTCTTTATCTGGACTTGTTGTCATAGCCAGGGTGTACAGCTGTGTATCTTGAGATTTTCTCAGTAGATCCTCCTGCATTCACACTGATCCTTCCATAAATACTGGGGCGTCCCCAATGCTGAGCTTACAACCAAAACATGGGCATTGCATAATACAAACATCGCTTTTCAGTGTACATAGATGTCACTCACTCACACATGCACACACGCACGCACGCGCGCACGCACGCACGCACGCACGCACGCACGCACGCACACACACACACACACACACTTGTTTTTGCTACATACTGAGGACTTTACATTGACTTCCATTCATTTTTCTTCCATTCCTGTGGCCTTACCCTAACTAACCCATAACCCTAAACCTAACTCTAACCCTAACCCTAACCCTAACCCTAAACCTAACCCTTAACACAACCCCTAAATTTAGTGAGGACCGCAACTTAGTCCTCACTTTCCAAAAATGTCCTCACTCTGTTGGTTAAAAACTATTTCCGGTGCTCACTGGGTAGTAAGAACGGGTACACACACACACACACACACACACACACACACACACACACACACACACACACACACACACACACACACACACACACACACACACACACACACACACACACACACACACACACACAGCCAGTGACCTATGCCAGCAGTTACTTAAGTGCATATAATACTCCTGCATTATTCCCTGGGGAGTAGATCCAATTCCTGACATAACTGATTGCGTGATTGTGAGTGCTCATGCATCCATGGTTGTGGGCCATGTACTGTGGAAGTATGCAATGTATATACTTTGGAGTGAATGCATGTGTGTGTGACTCACATTGTACTGTGTATGAGTGCTGTAATGTCATGAGAGGTCACATAGGGTGGAGTAGTGTGAGGCAGTGAAAAATAGAAGATTCAAAAGAAATGGAAGCCTTATTTTCCTAAATGTACCAAATGGATTTGGTTCCATTTGTGCTGTGCGCCTTATGAGGGTTCTTGAAATTATGATCTAAGGATCTAAAAATCCATTAATAATAGTTAAAGTGCGGCTCTATAAATTATAATAATCTAAATTGTACAGTAAGAATATTAATTCAAAATATTACTGTAAATGAAATCTCATCATTGTGATACATTTTGTGGTATCAGAATGGCATAGACCAGCATTTTAGGTTGTGCTATCGGTATTGGAACAACTCTAAAATTGCAGGTGTGGTTGCACCGACACAAATCGTGAGGTTGCAGCCGCTGGGACACAAGGAATCCGCTAACCCTAACCCTCTTGTTCGCATTTGCCCATTCAAGTCAATGTGTTCACAAATAAATGTATACAACATATTGCTTAGAAAAATGGTAGCACACGATTCCCATATGGCATGATATGGCGTGAGTGTGTGCCAAAAAACTGTGGGAGGAGGAGTAGCAGGACAAAATCTATAAAGAAGAAAGTCAGACAAGTGTCTGGTTACCCTGTTAGGTATTATTTAAAATATATATATTTTATTCTTTGTTCATGCAAAAATTCTATATTAAAATTGACACTGACTCAGCCCTGCTTCATCATACAAGGCCGTCTCACAAAAGTAATGAAAACAGCAGATCTACAAGCACACAACGCCTCGTTGTGTGCATGTAGATAGGCTGTTTTCACTAGTTTAAATCATTTTTTAAATGATACATACAAAACGAACGGTTTTGGACATACAAGGTTTCCACCCGACAACAACGATATATTGGACCTTCACAATATGGCATCCACGGTGTCGGTGACCAACCACTGCTCTTCTATTCTTCTATTCTGCCTTCTGTCCTAATTGAATCCTGATTCGATTAGGAAGCCACCTGTGTGAGCGGTGGTGAGGCATTTTGGGAGAAGTATTGTGTACAACGGTGGCCATTTTGTGATGTGGCAGCTGGTCTGGTATGGGAATGCAGCCCCCCTCTTTGACCACCACCTGGCCCCACTGTGATACCGCAGTGCATGTGTGTATATGCTTTTAGCGGAGCCATGTTCTGTGCTCAAAGGATAGAAAATTGATCCCACCTGTGTATATGCCAAAAGGTTCAGCCCTATACATGGATGTGACCCGGTATTATGCTCTGTCAAAGAGCCAAATGACAACCGCTAAATGGAGCACAGTAATAAACTCCCCAGTGTTAATGGACCCTTAAGGGTCCATTTGAGTTCATTGTTAGACTCTCAGGGTTAAATTATCACTGAGGATTTTACTGTGAGGGGATGTCAGAGATTTGTGTTATGTGCGTAATGTTAACCAGGCTTCATTTGTGGATAGGAACCTCTGTACCTTGTTCTGTCCATCCTCGTCTCTGACAAGCTCACTATTTTTCTTTTATCCCAGCATGCTGAAAACCGTTTGGCAGGTTAGGGTTGAGCCTGGCCATGTGCTATTTCAGTGTAAGGTTTTCTATTAGTGATAAATTGGTTCACCTGTTTTTCCTGAATGGGTTTCACAGAGGAAGCAGATAGACTAGATGTAGTTTCTCATCAGAGGAACATCACACATATCGTCGTTGTCGGGCGGAAACCTCGAATCTCCAAGTTTCAAATTTGTACGTTTTTTTCAAGTAAAGCCCTGCTTCATCGTACAAGGCTGTCGCACAAAAGTAGTGAAAACAGCCGATCTACAAGCACACAACGCCTCGCTTTCACGAGTTTAAATCATTTTTAAAATGATAAATGCAAAACGAACGGTTTTGGACATACAAGGTTTCCACCCGACAACGACGATAGACAGGCTGTCTAATCGGTGTATAGACAGGTTATAACAGGTAAGTAGAGCGGAGAGGGAAAAGAAAGCAGCGGCAATTCATGAGCTATTGATGGAATGTCCTATCCGAACCCATACTTCAATCATGGGCAATATTTGTCATGTTCTCTCCTCCCCCTCCCCCTTGGGAGTTCTATGTCCTGTTCCTGTGCCCTGGGGTCACGGGCCAGTACCTTGAACTCCATTACATTAAGATGAGTGTGCTGCGCTCATGACAACCTGCATAACACTGCCTGAACGTCAGCGCACTGAGCGCAGGCACATTTGCTCGCTCTGACTTAAGCGCACCTTGGCTTTTTGCCAAGACACTTTCTACCTCTGTGCAAGACCGATGACTCCAGCCTAAACACAGTGTGCTCTACCAGTCAATGGTTGCCAAAGCAGAGCTTCTTTCCCAGTGACATTGATGTACTATGACATGATTAATGTCCATGCGAGTCTTCCCCTGGAACAGGCCGGTATCTCTTTTTATGCTGCCAGGGTCCAGACTGCCATTAAGTAAATATGTCATACACAGACATCTGTTCAATCCCTCTAAAACGCTCAAAATGAGAGGCTGTTCTTATATGTGTAAAACAACAACAAAAAATGAAGCCAAGTCTGCTTATAATAGTCTGTCCCAAGTCTTTTGTCCATATGTTGCTTTTATCCAACGTTAGCTGGCTTCAGCTTAAACTATTTCAATTCATCCTGATTGTTCCCCTTCCAATTTCCCTCTTGTTATCTTGGTCTATTTCCTGACCGTAATCCCCTCCCTCACTGTTACATATCTGTTCTGTGCACCCCCCACCACCTTCCTTTCAGGTGAACCGTCTCTAAATAGCTTTTGATGAAAAAACATTTCTGCAAATCCACCAGAAAACACAACTTTCATTATTATTCTCAGTCTGTGACAACCCTGTAACATTCTGACCTCTTTACATTGAACCCATCCCGTGTCTCTTTTGAGATTGTTTACATTTCACAGTGTCATACAAAATACAACTTGAAATAATCTGGATGTATTTGGTTGTATGGCAGTGATTTTGTGACTCCGTGCCCCAATATTACTTTGAAAAGAATTTATATTAAAAAGGTTTAAATATATATTTAAATGTGTAATCTATAAAAGGGGATTTAAAACTCAACGAGCCTGATCTCCAGGGGCAGGGCATTCCTAAGTCTATAGGAACTCTAATAGCAAAAGCCTGGTCTCCTCTTGTCTTTAACCTGCACTTTGGAATACACAGAAGAAGCGCTTTGCCCGAGGATGTTAGACAATGCGTTTGCAAATAGGGAGAGCAAATAAGAAATGTAGGACAGAGCCAGACACAACCTGCAGTGTATGTAATGAGTACCATTTTGAAAGTCAAAAAGAGATTGGCCGCCAATGTAGGGAGGTGAAAATGGAAGAGCAATGATGGTAATCATTGCTATTGTTTGTTCAGAAAAAGAGGTCTCTTCAGCTTTTTAGTAAACAGAAAATACATTTGGAAAACCAATTTTATCCAAATAGGACGAGTCGAGAACTCATACAAGATACAGCATAAACAAGTGAAGTGTGTGTGTGTGTGTGTGTGTGTGTGTGTGTGTGTGTGTGTGTGTGTGTGTGTGTGTGTGTGTGTGTGTGTGTGTGTGTGTGTGTGTGAACACTGTTACACTCCCTTCACGACATATTTTCTTCCGATTGTATTGTACTGTATCTGCTTTGGCAATGTAAACGTATGTTTTCTCATGCCAAAAAAGCCCTTTGAATTGAATTGTGTGTGTGTGGGGGTGATTGGATTAAATTGGCACCCTGCCAGAACATGTACTTTCTGTGTACTAAAGAGCTGGGGAGATGGGAAGTTACTGAAAAAACGGCTTTTAACAAAAAACTTCTTTCTTTTAAATGGAAAAACAAATCACTTAGGCCTACAGCATCTTCAAGGAAGAAGTGTGCCGTGTTGTTCAGTGATTTTCCACCATGACAGGAGCCAGCGGGTGAAGGACAGTAGATCCCTGGAGAGATCCATATACTGGTGGTGAGCCAGCCGAGTTGTCTCAGACAGGAAGGAGAGTGCTATGCTTGGCGAGCGGTGAAGCCACACCATCTGAGGGCAAGCCAAGCAGCAGCAACATACTTACATGTGGTCAGGGGTGTCGCACCAAATTCTGGGCCCTGGGTACAAGGATTCACTCACATTTTGTGCTTTAACTATTGAAAAATAGCAGATATACAAGCTCACAGCGTGGCACCGAGTGCCGGGCTGCGAGCTTGTAGATCTGCTATGTTTGAAAAATATTCAAGTCTTTGAATATTTCAAATCCTTCTAAGGTTTAAAAAAGAAAAATATGTTTCTATATCAGTGGTGCTCAAACCTTTTCATGTGAAGGACCCCCAGAATGATATGTATTTGGCCCACATACCCCCCATCTCTAAATATTTAGTTCCAGGGATCCCCCAGAAGCAAAATTTGAGTTACAAATGTTCACTTAAAAATACATATATTCAAAGATTTGCACACATTTTCACAACTTTTCAAATATAGCAGATTTACAAGCTCGCAGCGCAGCTTGTATATCTGCTATTTTTCCATAGCTAAAGTATAAAATCCACCTTGGGCCCTAGTAACTCAGCCCCCCCCCCCTTGTGACGCCCCTGCATGTGGTGACCTGGCTCTAAAGACAAAAGTCACCCGAACATAAAGAAAACATGAGAAATAAGCGTCCAACGTCTGTTAATTTCTTAATTTCCCCCTTGGGATAATAAAGGTACAGTATCTATCTGTTTTATGGCCACAATAGCCAACTAACTCAATCATCCCAGTCTTTGTACAAATCAAGAAAACATGAATACTAGGGCGGGGATGAGGTGACTTTTCTCAAGTGAGGTCCTCTGGTAATGCCTTAATTTATTACTTTAACACTTTTTTTTTATTCTGTTGATGGTGTAGAATAGTTGGAGTGTATTAAATATTACCTGATACAAGCAGATGGCTTGTAAATCATAGGTTTTCAGTCCTATAACCCCAGGACACAGCCTTGTTTTTATTGGCTTAACAAGTTTCGGGAAGAATCAAGATGTTCCACTTGTACATTTTTATCATAATTTGCTCCTTGCGTCAGCAACCCCACATACCTGGCTGCCTGGCCCCTTCTTTCTCCTTGCATTTCTTCACAACTCCTCCACCGTGTTTCCATGGCTTCCTTCCTATTGCCCCATTCCCTAATCTTAAACAAACCAGGAGCTCAACTGAGGATACATTACCGGTATGTATGTTTAACATATGGCTTCATTTTGCCATTAATTTAATGCCTAACTCAAGTTTCCGCAATGAGCTCATGCAGTGAATCGGTCCTGTCAAATTGTGGCCATTTCTTGACTTGAGGTGGTGTAAAGTAACTTAAGTACTGTACTTAAGTACAATTTTGAGGTATTTGTACTTACTTGAGTGTTTCCAATTTCCAATACTTTTACTTCACTACATCTTGGATCCAAATATTTTGTACTTTTACTCCACTACATTTATTTGAAAACTTTACTAGTTACTTTGCAGATATAAATTATAATATTATAAAACATAGATAAACCACTTTAGCCCTATTTTATACCTTGGCTATTTGAAAATGGCCAATCTACAAGCTCACAACGTGTCGCATCGGACGCGTTGTGAGGAGTATTGATACTTTACTTAAGTAAAACATCTGAGTACTTTTTCCAACACTGTTGACCTGAGCACTCCCACCAATGTGTGTTTTATTTATTTTTTGCTACAGTGTGTTTGTTCATCAAATGAGCCCATATCTGTTTTGACCAACAGCACGTGGGATTAAGTTCAGCAGTCCAAATTTCATGTGAGACCTCTCTGTTCCTACTTTCTCTCTTTCCCATGGAGCCCTTGTCTGCAGTAAATTATCAATTATTAAGACATTAACTACAAATTGCGGAAAAATCCTGTGGACAAACGTATTATTTTTTGTCTTCGCCCCTGTCTTTGTGTGTCTGACCGTTAGTCCACAGCTAATCTTGGTCACCGCTGATGGGCCGATTTCAGGGACGTGCTGGCCATTGGGAAAATCCCGGCCGGTCCAGGCCGGCCATTAGGAAAAAATGTAAAATAAAATGTCTGCCTTCGTTCCATTTTGGGGGCTGGGCGGCCAACAAAGTAAATCGTCACTGTTGGGCAGAAACCTCGTATGTCCAAGTTTCAAATGTGTACATTTCTTCGCAAAGCAAAGCCCTGCTTCATCATACAAGGCCGTCTCACAAAAGTAGTGAAAACAGCAGATCTACAAGCACACAACGCCTCGCGGTGCGAGGCGGTGTGTGCTTGTAGATCGGCTATTTTCACTAGTTTAATTAATCTTTAAATGATAAATACAAAACAAATGGTTTTGGACATACAAGGTTTCCACCCGACAACAACGAAATATAACTCATGTAATTGTCCCACTGGCTTATCACTTGTCATGATCTGAAATGGCAAATCTTTGAGTAGCAGCAGCGCTATAGAGAGAGATCTCTTTCTCTATAGCGCGCAATGAGGACCTCTCCAACACTTTTTCCCGGGCTGAATCAGGGGCCCAGCACGTCCCTGGCCGATTTACATAGAACTTTGCATGCGTACTCCAAGTAGGCCAAGGAACAACCTCCACCACACATCTTTTAGATCAGCCTCACGCTATAACAGGCCGCTTCATGTTTTGGCCCATAACTCATTGGTCATACAATAAAAAGAAGAATTCTCTAGATTCCTTGGATCATAACACAAACACAATAACTAGTTTTTCAGCCAGTTTGCATTTCTTTCTTCAAAACACTCAACAGATTTTATCCAAATTCACACTAATCAGTAGTCTACACATGATCGGAATTCATTTCTCATATTCCATTCTGGCCTTGCTGTTTTATGAAACAAAAATCATGAATCTGAGTCTCATCTGCTAAACAACACAGAGCCGAACGCTATTTAAATTAGATCCATAGGGTCCCTTTACTAGTTTTCATTTGAGGGGGGAAAACCCAGAAAGCAGATGGATTAAGGACACTGGCAAGAAACGCAGTGTGGAATGTTTATACTGCTGTGTCGTACGGCAAAGCATAAAAAATGGCTGTAAACACCTTCACTCCATGTCATCTTCTGCATCACTAGCTCATTTTCCATGGAAATGCAATTCGGAAATCAGACCTGATCCCCCTTCCACTAAATAAATCGTTGTTGAAGACAACAGCTTAAAAACGGTCTAAATGTATCTCTCTCCATTCCCCCACTGGCTCCCATTTATCTTTTCATTATACAAGCACGTTTAGAGGCTATTCAGCCTCATGAAATGATAATAAAGGCTTATGGGTTTACTGGGTCACCCACCATTACTTAGAGCATGTCTTCAGTCTTCGAGAAATAAGAACATCTGGTGAAATCCATTCATTACATGGTCATGGAATTTTTAAGGCTAGTTGCCTGACTATATGGCAAGCATATGACTCCATGAGCAGTCCTGGATTGTTTATTTTTCTCTACAGTATATACTGTATGACCTATTGTACAGAGGACATCCGTTGAGGAGTAACCACTTTAACCCTGACTTCCCTATCTAGGGCATGTGGGCTAAAACAAATTAAAGAAAAAAAAGGGGAAGAAAAAGGCAATAAAAGCAAACAAATTGAATCACGTGAATCTCAGGATCCACGTGGGAATGGCGTCATTGCTCCAATGTGGATCTGCAAGCCAAAGAGTACACAGTTTTTCTTATTTCCTTATTTTCTTATTTCCACACAACAACTCAAAGGTATATTAATGACATAGTTCAATGTTGAAAATGAGTGGTATTTCCCTTTAAGCAGAGCAGGACTTACTCTGTAGTCAGTAAGTAGTGAGCCTGGGGCCTAATACATTTATATTGCACAGATTATCAGCTACTTTCATCATGATGTGTTGGGAGGGTTCAAAGAGTTCATCATAACTTCCCACCGCAGCTGTGAGATCCACTGCACAAAGTGAAAAAAATCCTGTTAATTGAAATTAACACTGAGGATTTTACAGTATGAACGGGGAGGGGCGGAAGGGACAGAACAGTTAATCCGCCGCTGTCACTCAACCCGGGACTTGACGTCCAAGTCACTTCATTGCCATTTGATCCAACTTCATTAGTACCCTGTTACGGCCGTGTCATCGTAAATATGTGAGCCCAGCGCTGAGCGGTAGCAGATGGAGGGACAGCGCTTCACTCACTGCCACGCTCTCTTGCCAGTACTGGCGGCTCTTACGCAAGGCCTGTTATGGCACTCTGCATGGGGACAAAATGGACCGGTCCAATGTTCCTAATTCCAAGTGACACCAGAGAGCAGGCACGTGCACACACAGACATCAAAGGGGGCTTGAGCCCCTGCCCTTTTATCCGTCTGTAAAAAGTGCCCTCTCCAGACCATGAATGCAGTTTTTACTATGGTGAAAGAATTGCAAATGCCCTCTTTCTATGCCATACCCGAAGGCAGCATTCAAGAGAATTGCCTTGTCCAAACTCTCCTAAACTTTATTGCAGCATCTTATGTTGAAAGAATTGCCCTCCCTGTGTAGAAATCCACGCTGTGTATGCCACATCTCCAGTATTTCCTTTTTTTTCTGCTTAGTTTAATGTGGCATAAGTAAGCCTTGCCGAGCCATGAGGCCCATATGACTCGGCCGAGGCATGAGGCTCATAGGGCAGGAGCCCATCTCCTGTTTCTGTAGCGTGAGGCAGCTTGATGTACAAGTATACCCCCTGGACATGACGCTAGTATGTCGCAGGGACATACCCCCAATCCAACCCTTGATGCTGAGGGCCAAGCTGGGAGGCACTGGGTCCCATTTCTTAGAGTCTTTGGTATGACCCGACCGGGGTTTGAACCCCGATCTCCCAGTCTCAGGGCAGACACTCAAACCACTAGGCCACTAAGCTGGTTAATGTGGCATCAAGTACTGAAAATAGCCGACCTCCAAGCTCACAACATGTTGCGTTGCGACACATTGTGAGCTTGGAGGTCTGTTATTTTCAATATTTTCACCTAAAGGACCTTTTAGAAATTTCAGCCCCTGCCTCTCTAGCATTCTCTGCACGTCCCTGAGAGAGAGAGAGAGAGAGAGAGAGAGAGAGAGAGAGAGAGAGAGAGAGAGAGAGAGAGAGAGAGAGAGAGAGAGTATTGGTACACCAAGAATTTATACCCATCTGTCCTCTGTCCCTGCAGGAATTTCAGGGTCATATGTTCCCTTTAGAAGCTACGGGAGCACAGCCATAATCACAGACATATTAAACATATTCTCAATTTAGGACAAGGTCAGACTTCAGACACTGGACAGTAAACATACAGCAATAATCACATAAAACACTTACAAACACATCAGGCAAACAGCGTCCTATTACCATCCTTGTCTTCAGGGGTGTCGCACCAAATTCTGGGCCCTGGGTACAAGGATTCACTTCCAATTATTTTGTGCTTTAACTATTGAAAAATAGCAGATATACAAGCTCAAAGTGCGGCACCAAGTGCCACGCTGCGAGCTTGTAGATCTGCTATTTTTTAACAATCTTGAAAAAGTCTTTGAATATTTCAAAAAGGTTTTTTGAAAAACCCATGATTCTATGTCAGTGGTGCTCAAGCTTTTTCATGTGAAGGACCCCCAAAATTATATGCATTTGGCCACGGACCCCCATTTAAAAATATTTAATTCCAGGGACCCTCCAGAAGTAAAATTTTAGTTACAAATGTTCTCTTAAAAAATACACATATTCAAAGATTTGCACACATTTTTACGACTTTAAAAAAATAGCAGATCTACAAGCTCGCAGCGCGGCACCAGCTTGTATATCTGCTATTTTTCAATAGCTAAAGTATAAAATAATGAAGGCCCCTCCACCTTGGGCCCTAGTAACTCAGTCCCACCTTTCCCCCCCTTGTGATGCCCCTGCTTGTCTTTCTTATCTACAGAACATTGTGACGGGCACGGCAGCAGGAGAACAGAATGTCGGCAAGGCCCTGCTGAAGTTCCTGTGACATCATTGTTCCTATTGTTGACCTACTGTACCAAACCAGAACGCGGTTTGTGTTCGGTTGGAGCATACCTGCAGCCTGTTAGACATTTTTAGAGCAAAATTAGCATACTCCAAATGGGCTAAATAGAATTAGAATAAAACCCTAACCCTAACCCTAGCCTAACAAGGTCACTCTACTGTAGGAACGCAGCATCTCACAGAGCGCAGGCACGCCCACACACTGAGACCGATGGTGTGCTAAGACACACCATCAGTCAACAAACACGCAGACATGCATGGTCACGCATGCATGTATACGCACGCACTCTCGCACGCATGCAACCACGCACACACACACAGCACCGCCACCACTGGCGAGGGATTCTGTCATGGGCGCCACAAACCTGACACCTCCCAGTGTGGAGACTCACTTCATGTTTTATTGACTGTAATAGGAGACAACCATAATCTTTCTAAAGTCTCTCTTTAAGTGTGCGCGTGTGTGTGTGTGTGTGTGTGTGTGTGTGTGTGTGTGTGTGTGTGTGTGTGTGTGTGTGTGTGTGTGTGTGTGTGTGTGTGTGTGTGTGTGTGTGTGTGTGTGTGCATGCGTGTGTCTCTGTCTGTCTCTGTCCCGCTCACTCTAATCACTCACTCTTGCTATAGCTCCTACTATCATGTCATTGTGGAGACGTTCCAATGCACTGACGCCGTAGGACCCAATTAGTTTTCCCCAAGGGCCGAATTATGTCTAAGGTACCAAGCCGAGGGCCACAACATTGCAGGGGGCGACGGTGGCGTTCCCGCTACTCCAGCGACAGTTCAGATATCGTCGTTGTCGGGTGAAAATCTTGTATGTCCAAAACCGTTTGTTTTGCATTTATTTTTAAAAATGATTTAAACTAGTGAAAACAGCCGATCTACAAGCACACAACACCTCTTGTGCGACGGCCTTGTATGATGAACCAGGGCTTTACTTTGGGAAAGAACATACAAATTTAGAGATACGAGGTTTCCCCCCGACAACGACGATATACTAGTGTTGTTGCTGCTCTTATACCACCATTATTACTGGGGTTGGTGGAGGCCAGAGAGTAGCCCCCCGCGGGCCGCAAATGGCCAGCGGGCCGCCTATTGGGGAACCTTGCCGTAGGACAAAACCTTCCTCAAGGACAAAAATGAAAACATATTTCAGTGGACTCATATGGCTCCTCGCTCCATGCGAGCCCCGTTTACCACTTTCCGCTGGCCCTCCTCTCTTGTTCTCCATCTCTCCCTCCCTGAGACCTTGTCCTCCCCCCCATTCCTTCTGGCTTGGGGAGTAATGAGAACCATGCCTGGTCTAACCAGCATCTCAACAGCTTTAACACTCAGGTCAGTTTCTTAAGACCTGGAGCGATTGTTCCCACATTTCCTGAGCCACACTTCAAAGCAGAGCAGTGTGAATCCGCTGGGGACTGGCGGCTTTCGAACACGTTCCTCATTATGTGCAATCGGTGCGATGGCTCAACGCACTGCCGTGTTCGCTGATGTAAAACAGTGGTTCTCAAAGTGGGGTCCAGAGACCACCAGGAGTCCTTGAAGGGGTTCCAAGTGTCCTCTAGCCTGGCGGGGCCTGACGTCATACTGCGTTCACTCACTCATTCCTTCCCCAGTATAACGTCTGGCCTTCCGGGTATTCACCATTTTCCTGGCCATTCTATGGAGGCTGCCATTTTCCTTTTACAGAGGGCGCTGGAGCATTTTTCTTTGTGTGCTGCTTCATAAACATCTTTTCACTTCCTCACAAGTAAGGAAGTGACATGGAATTTTCTGTTGCCAGATTTTGCCAAAGAAATAAGCCCAACAGAAGCAACTACAGTAGGCTATACTATACATTCACATTTGAAAATAGCAGATCAGCAAGCTCACAATGTGTCACATTGCGAAACATTGTGAGCTTGTATATTTGCTATTTAAAAAATATTGAGGGAAAACATTTTTTTTAATATTTTTGAATATTTTTAACAACATAAATCTGTGTGGAGGTCCCTGGCACCACATATTTTCAGATTGGGGTCTGCGACTGGACAAAATGTAATCTGGGGTCCTTGATATGAAAAGATTTGGGAACCACTGGTTTAAAAAATATTAGAAAGTAAGCCCAATAAGCAACAATTTTTTTAAAGACACAAATTGCTTATTATAAGCAATAATGGCAACCCAGGTACATTCAGAGCCCATCTAGAACGCCAACTACTGACACTTTAATGCAAGGACAACAGGAAACCAAATGATGTTTTTCAGGCCAGCTTTTTCAGCCTCCGCCTCTTTCAGGATATGAACAGGAAGCCGGGGGCGGGGCCAGGAATAACGTGAATAGGCAGCGAGTATACTGATCATTTTCTGATCGGGGCCAGTGACTGCTGTCCGCACAACAAACGTAGTCTTCCTGACAACAAGTGAAAAGCTTTCCTTGATTGGTCCATGTGTAGACGGTGACGTAGATGCATGCTGCAGCATTTTCAAAACAACAATGGCTGCCCTCGCGATGCAAGTGTAACAGTTACCGCTCTAACGATAAAACAAGCAATAAGTGCAGTTATTTCAGAGTTGGAATCAATTACAACAATTAAAAAGGAACACGGGGGATGCGCTAGCGGAGTTCATCGGCCGAAAAGACGTGTTTGTTTGCCGTTCTTCCGACTGGCTGAGAGATGTTTTGCTACGCTGATTGGTTAGAGGAATCTGTCTGTCAAGGCAAGTACTCCCGCCCACTTTTCAAGCTGCCAATAGGCCAAAGGCCAGACGTTATACTGGGGAAGGAATGAGTGCGTGAACGCAGTGTGACGTCAGGCCCCGCCAGGCTAAGTGTCCCTAGCCAAACTACTTAATATAGCATCACAATCGGTTAGGCCAATTTAGCCCTATTTTATATATATCTTTTTTTTTTTTTTTTTAGCTTTTATGCCTTTATTGATAGGACAGTAGACTGACAGGAAAGGGGGGAGAGACAAGGAGGAACACGCGGCAAAGGTCGTCCGGATCAGGAATCGAACCGGCGACGCCTATGTGGCAATGCCTACTGTAAGTGGTATGCGCCTGGACCAGTAGGCCAGTGGGTGCCACCATCCCTATTTCATATTTTAGATATTCAAAGAATATCAATACTCAAGAAAGACACAGGAGCTCAAAGCACAAACGAGCTGGTCGGATGTATGGAGAACAGGGACGACTGGAAGTGACGATGGAAGGCTCGTCTGAGGACGACCTAGAGAGAAAGAAAGACATTTTAACACAATTCGTCTCTTCTGGGGTTCCCTGGCACAAACTATTTTCAAATGGGGCCAATTTGAGGGTCCTTGACATGAAAACCACTGGACATATCAGCAAAACAGTGCCTCTTTGCGCTTGGATGTAAAAATAGTAGTATAATTGTGCTGTTATTACCTAAAATTACACTTTTAATAACCATTAAGTGCTTCGAGTTTACCTCATACTCATTCTCAGATGAAAAACATCTCCCCCCACTCTGGCAAATCCTGAGCATTTAATTTAACTCTGAGAGTTTGTACACTCTCAGAGTTAAATGAACACCTGGGATTTTACCGGCGCTGCATCTTTCAGTCCAAGACAGCAAACTCGCCAAGCTCAGATTTATGCCGCCTGTCGGACGGAGGTGGTTTGTTGGTTTATGCCGCTCTAAATCACAATGGCAGAACAGCCAGAAGCAGACCTTTCAGCTCACCCCCTCCCCTGTTTCAGGCCAGATATTACTTAACAGTACCCAATGACTTGTGCATAACCATAACATATCATCGAGTACATATAGTACATGGCATAATGGCCCAACTACAATTATATATGGCAAGTGGAATCCTTGTAATATAACGCAATAAACATGCAGATATGGAGAAAAAAAAAAAAACCTTGGTTCGAAGTGGAGCCGTGAAATTGAGCACTTCCAGATCTATGTTTTTGATTCTATGTGTTCCCCCCTGTGTGTGTGTGTGTGTGTGTGCGTGTGTGTGCCTGGCCTGAAAACAGCGCCCCTCCCTTAACATGTGTGGTCATAAAAGGTACTGTTCGAACTCAACGGGACATTTCTCACTGGTGAGACAGGACACACATTGCCACTCAGAGGGAGACCATGGGCTCCGCCCACGGCTCCAAAAATTCCACGCATCCATACATATACACACACACACACACGCAGACAAACGAAAAACAAAATGCAGGAGGACGTCACCCACTCACACACACACAGCACACGCATGGTTCGCATGCACACAAACACAGCACAAACACACACACACACACAGTCACACACACACGCACACACACGCACAGATACGATCAATCAGATGCAGAACCACGGTGACATGTAAACACACCACAAGGGGCTCTCTCTTTTCTCCATCCTCTCCAACACAGAGAACTATTGAGGGCTCTCCCCCGTCCCCCTGTCCCTCGCTCCCTCTCTCTTCCTGGCTCACGCTCCGCTCTCGGCAGCCTCCGACACTGTGCTCATTCAACCCTGGCTACCTTCTTTTCCACAGCCACAGATAAACAAACACCATCGTGATAATTATGATTAACACGATGACGTAAACAGCTCTGGTATACTGTAGGTGAGACGTAGTAGGTATGTAGGGTAGGAAACACACAGACTGAACATGCTACATGCACCCGGCCCCTCTTGAACATCCATGTGTACAAGCAGGCATGCACGAACGCATTCACGCACGCACACACACACGCACGTACGCACACGCACACGCACACACACATACACCTTTGGCCTAACAGTCCTTTTTCCATATGGAACGCTTGATTCTTGTCGGAAAATAAACATCCACTCATGACACAAAACACAACACCTTTTTTTACCCGCCTTGGTGCACACCCACTCCAGAGTGTTGCTTTGCACGCGTGATCGCATTCGGACAATGATCCATCTTCCCACGCCAGTCCTCTCTTGGTGGGCTCACTATAGATGGACTTCCATCTTTGATTTACATTGCGTCCACAGTGTTTACGCTGCTCCCATAAACTCGTAATGCATTGGAGGGAGGTTTGGTTTTCTCTGTCAATATTGTTGCAGGGTCTCCGTGGGCTGGTTTCACTCTCCTCGCGCTTCTGTGTTTGTTTGTGTGACCGGCTGTATTTACAAAGTGAGATTGATACACCTCTATTGTCAAGGTGTTTCTGTTTTGCAGACCCATCTCTTCATTCGTCTCTTCCCGTATGTCTTGCCAACGTCTTTCATCGTTAGTCGATAGTTTTTTCTTTTTATCTCCGCCAGGCAGGAAAGCTGGGAGGTGGAGATGGAGATTATGTTTTGGTCTCTGTCTTTCTGTGACTCTTGTGTGTCTGTCCTAACCACTGGACAGACTAGTGTCAATCTTTCCGTGCCAGTAGACCCAGAAAGACACTCCCCACTAAATCTTTGAAATCAAACTCTAACCATCTAGATCTAACCTTAACTCTTACCCTAACCATCACAGATACATGCCTTAAGTTAACCCATATCCTTGACGTAACCCCAACAGATACAGTCATTGTTTAACCTTAACCCTGGCCTGGGCCACAGGGTAGTGGTACAGGCACCTAGGCTGGTAATCCAGACCAGCCTTGCAGGTTCGAGTCCCGATCCTGACGACCTTTGCTGCGTGTCGCCCCCCATCTCTCTCCCTGTTTCCTGTCATACATCTATCAATAAAGGCAGAAAAAGACCAAAAAAATATCTTAAAAAATAAAAAAATAAAAAAACGTAATCCTAAGAGATACATGCCTAACGTTAATCCTTCCTTACCCTTATGAAAATGCAGTATAAACAAATTCAATTTGGCCACCAATTTCATATGCCATGCCCAGTCAGCTAATTTCCAACTTTTGTGCCCTACAGTATGTCAAGAACACGCACAGACACGCACACATACATACAATCGTACATAGTGTAGAAAGATCCACATGCAATTTACACATCTGTACAAACAACTGCGGGTCTGCACACCCAAAGCAAACATGCATATTCATTCATGCATACACACATACACACACACATGCACCCACACATACAAACACTCAGAGATACGGACAGACAACAGGTTGCATGTTCAGATCCAGTGAGTGTGTGTGTGTGTGTGTGTGTGTGTGTGTGTGTGTGTGGGGGGGGGGGGGGGGGGGGGGGTGTTGCTGGCACAGAGTGACTAAAATAATGGGGAGGTAAACAGTTTTGACATTTCACAATTTAGCCCAGAGAGCTCAAAACTGCACAGCGTCCCATTCGACAACAGTCTTCAACAACATCTGCATCTCCATCTGCATAGTCGCTTCTCACACTCACCCTGCTCTAAACAAACTCCCATCTGCATGGAAACAAGCTCTGCACCATGCTGTCAAGAAGTCACTGTACGTACACAGACACGCGCACACGCACACGCACACACACACACACACACACACACACACACACACACACACACACACACGCTCGCGCACTAGAGCATTAGTCTACTTCATTACACAAGTCGACTCCCACCAGAGAAAGTCGAAAGTCGAAGTTGAAAAAAAAAAAGAAAATACTTTCTATTGTGAAAATAGCAGATCTACATGCTCACAACGCCTCGCGTTGTGAGGCGTTGTGAGCATGTAGATCGGCTATTTTCACAATTTCTGCCTCTATATATTTGACAATTTGGACAATGTTTCATTTGTCATTTTAGAGGTATTAAAAAGTCCTTAAATTGGCACTTTAGAAATGTGAAGATACCCTCTACTGTATATACTTAAACTTTATGTTGGTTTGTTTACAGTTGAGTGAGAAAACAAAGTTTCACATTAAGTTAATCATCTGGGGACCACCCAAAATAATTGAGGGGTTGTGTGTGATGTGATGACGTCATCAAACGATAAAGTCGACTTCAACTCAACTTTTTACTGAGTCGAGTCGTTAATGCCCTAGCGCTCACACACAGCATCCCATCATCATCCTGTTGTACATCAGCAGTTTATTGTCTCCACCAGCCGAAGGCATGGGGGAGAGTATGTTTTCCCCTTCGTCCGTCCGTGTGTCCGTCCGTGCGTGCGTGCGTGCGTGCGTCCGTCCGTCCGTGTGTCCTCACAGTTTGTGTGCACCTAATCTCAGTCGCGGTTGGCCCGGTTGCTGCCAAAGTGAGCACACACATTCCCTGGATGCCAATCTAGAACCTCTGCCCTTAATTTTTCAAATGGGCCTTTTCTAGCGTCACCTAGTGGCCGATGTTCACAAAACACATTTCTGTGCACTACTCTTACAGATTTTGTCAAAAAATCCTACAAATCGGTAGGCAGTATCTCGACAGTCATGTGATCGACAAGGATCTTTCCGATTTTGCATATTCCATCCTGATTGGCTAAGATTGGCTTCCAAAGTTTGTAGGATTGAGCCGTTTTAAACAAAATGTCTCAAATCACAAACTCAAAGTGCAATTATCATGAAATCGCGCACACACGTTCCCACTAGGTCGAGGAAGAAATGACACTTCAAATCTTTGAAATCAGTCTCATGGTGGCGCTATAAAAGGCCGATTTGTGCTCCACCGATCAGTTTCAAACTTTGTAAGCGCACTCCCTAGAGGCCAAGGAAAAACCCTTTCCCTGCATTTTTCACATCAGCCTTTTATAGCGCCACCAGGAGGCCGACTTATGTAAAACACAATTTTTCCTATTATTCCTTGAGATTTTATCCAAAAATCATGCAAATCGGTACACAGTATCTCTATAGTCATGTGATCAAATCCGATCCGTCTGATATTTCATATTCCATCCTAATTGGCTAATATTGGCTTCCAAAGTTTGCAGGATTGCTCTGTTTTTGAACAAAATGCCTCAAATCATCAACGCAGCTTGCAATTACCCTGAAATTTGCCACACATATTCCCACTATGTCAAAGAAAAAATGCTACCCTTTTCACATTGGCCTGTTATAGCGCCACCAGCAGGTAGACTTTAGCAAAATACATTTTTGGAACACAATGCTTCAAATCATGCATGCAGCGTCCGATTGCCATAAAGGTCTAAGGTGAAGAACATATGCCACCCTTTTTACATTGGCCTATTATACAGTAGCACAACCAGGACGCACGGCCTGGTGGAGACCTGTGCTCGGAAGAGCACTGCTTCTAGTTTAAGGATGTGGACGGATCATGTTCAAGACTCGACATGCACAACGCTGCTTTACTGCGCGGTGATGTCGCGGCTGGTACCATACATTCATTCCTCCTCTCCCAGCTCACTAAACACGGGTAAAGCCTGATTTATACTTCGTCGTACAGCGGGGAGTAAATTAGGCCTGATGAGGTAGTAGTATCCCCCCGTGTGCCCCTCCCAGTCCCCACACAATAATCCCTTTCGCTCCCTCTAATCCCTGTGATTATTCCTTCTCCCTGTGGCGTCTTGTTTTTCCCTTTTCCAGGATGCAATGATATCTGCCATTTTCTGCTCATGTGTCTTCCATCCATCTTTCACGCTTGAATTACGGCCTTGCTCGTTTTTCCTGTCATCGGACCACATCTTTGTTTGCCATGGAAGGGATGCAGGATGGGGAGGGTCTGGAATCTCTGGATGGATTGTGTGCACACACAGAAGAGAGGAGGGAAAGGAAACACTGCACCAGGGCATGCAGAGCGCTTTCAAAGTTTGTTTTTGTTGCAGTCCCTATCAGTTGATGGCTCGAATGACAACGCATATGTGCCCAAACTTTGCTAATTGGTGGATCAAAAGAAAAAAACAAAGATATGTTATCAGATATGTGTTCACTTAAACACCATGAATATATACCTTTGTTCACCAACTGTAACACCATGTTCACTTAACACCCCCAAAATTGTCTTCAGTTGTCTTTTACAGGATATTCTTTTTCAATGGCATTTTTATGCCCTTTGTGTGTTGTTCTCAGCCTGGTTCTCCGTTGTCATCATGATGTCAGTATATTTTTCTTTGTTGTTTGTCAATCATTTAGAGAGCCCTGTACTTACTGTGCACATCACTCATGTTCCGTGCACATAAAAGATCCATCACTGTCAATTGGAGGGACTACAGACAGAAAACAGCACTTACTGGTAAATCAAAGTGTGTGTGTGTGTGTGTGTGTGTGTGTGTGTGTGTGTGTGTGTGTGTGTGTGTGTGTGTGTGTGTGTGTGTGTGTGTGTGTGTGTGTGTGTGTGTGTGTGTGTGTGTGTGTGGGGAAGAAACACATGATGAGGATAAGAATAAAACATGGTGGGGAGCGAGTCCCTGTCGGGAATACTCATCAGTCCAGGACCTCTCTACAGTCCAGGACCTCTCTAGGCTAGTTCTCAGGACCCCTGTGTGGTTATGGAGACATGCTTACAGGCATGTGCGCCGAGAGCTATGAAACAAGTACAATGCAAGCACATGCATTCCCTCTCCGTCTTAATTATATGTGTTTTCTCTCTCTCTTCCTAACACACACTCCTTAGGTTTAAATCACAGGTTGAATGTGATTACTCTAAGTACCTCTATCCAGTAGTTAATGTGTTTCTGTGTGATCTCTGACCATCCTGACCATCTGTATTGCTCAGTGGTGTAAAGTAACTAAGTATATTTACTTAAGTAATTTACAGTTTTCCAATTTCCAATACTTTTACTTCTACTCCACTACATCTCAGATCCAAATATTGTACTTTTACTCCTCTACATTTATTTGAGAACTTTACTGGATACTTTGCAGATATAAATTATGATATTATAAAATATGCATTAATCCTCTTTAGACCTTTTTTATACCTACGCTATTTGAAAATAGCCGATCTACAACCTCACAACACGTCGCATTGCGACGCGTTGTGAGCTTGTAGATCTGCTATTTTCAAACATGTTGTACTTTCACTTTTAGTACTTAAAGTACATCTTGATGCCAACACTTTCATACTTTTACAAAAGTACATTTTGAATTCTGAACTTTTACTTGTAACAGAGTATTTCTACATTGCATTATTGCTACTTTTACTTATGTAAAACATTCAAGTACTTTTTCCACCACTGGTATTGCTGCAGAACGAAGGATCTTACTCCTTATCTGTTGTGATTTAGGTTGTCCAGTGGTGATTTAAGAGTCTCTCTGTAATTAAGTGTGGTGAGTGATGTATCAGTTAGTCGCATGCGCGCAGAACAAGATGACACCAGGCAGTATCACACGACAAGTTCTGAAGTGTAATAAACACACATATAGAGAATATATACTGTATTGGATACACTGTTGATTGTCATGGCATCAAAGGTATCAGTAGTGCTTAGTTTAGTCATGAACACTCATGTCTAAGTAGATTTAACCATTTATTGCATAAATGGAATACAGTTAATCTTGGCGTTAATGGGCTCTGCGTTCTGAGATGTTCCCTAAATTTTGTGCATGCTTTTTGAGCATGCTAAGCAAAAACAGGGAACGCTAAGCAATACCCCCCACAGGGAATCAATAGCAGAACAATAGCAATACATTGACATGTAACTTAGTCAAAATCACAGTATTTGAGCTTAACAACATTGACATGTAATTTAATCAGACAATCACAAGTATTTGAGCTTAGCCAGACTGATCATGCAAAGGTGGAGGCTGGGGTGGAGGAGGCAGCTAGCAGCGAATGATTCCGAAGCTTCGGAAACCAAACATAGGTATAGAGAAAGCAAGCCGCATTTAAAGGAGCCCTACTGATTGAGAGCTTTGATTGGAGTATGGCAGTCATGTGACGTAATGACCAGCAGATATGAGAATGAGGAATGAGAACAGAGCTGACTTTCAGCTGACTACAGCTGGGCGGGACGACTCCCATGTCCTGCATAAACTAAAGGCGGATGCTTCAATTACACAACTGACTCTGAGAGTGATTAAACACATGTATGTATATACGTACTGGGTCGTATATACATATATTCCAGTTCCATAATCATAATTCATAACAGTCCCTCCCCTCTTTCGTCATGAAATGACGAAAACAAAAGTTTGTACTGTAAGCATCATGACGCAGATTAAGAGTACAGGGTTACAGCCGCGGGGCCGGAAAGAACCTAGTATAATCACATACAGTAATATTTGGCGTAGTTGTCACTGAACACTCAACTGCCTCTCTAGCAATAGTGAGCTGAGATATAAAGACTGAACTAGGAACATTTTCCCCTGGGGCCCCTTAACTAAACCTTCCATCCTAGACCGATCGAGAGAGGGCGAGATCATTTAGCGACCTACAACCGGGTCGCGACGTGGTCGGTAATTTTCAGCGACTGGGTCGCTAAATCGACCGACTGGGACGGTAAAACCACCGACCGGGACGCTAGAACCACCGACCGGGACGTTAAAACCACCGACCGGGACGCTAAAACACCGACCGGGTCGCTAAATCGACCGACCGGGACGCTAAAACCACCGACCATGACGCTAAAACCACCGACCGGGACGCTAATTCCACCGACCGGGACGCTAATTCCACCGACCGGGACGCTAATCCAGCGACTGGGTAGGTAAATCCACCGACCGGTGGTCGCTTCCACCGACCACCGGGCTACTAACCCTAACCCTAACCCTAACCTCAGTAACCTTACCTCAGTTAGGCTAACCTGCCATGCAACCTCCCGACCGGGTCGTTAAATCACCGACCGCGCCGCTAAAGCGAGCGACGGGTCGCTAAATCGACCGACTGGGGCGCAAAATCTTCCGACCGGGTCACTAGATGTACCAACCGGGTCGCTAAATCTACCGACCTAAAACTGCAGGTAGGTCGGTAGATTTAGCGACCGGGTCGGTCGGTTTAGCGGCGCGGTCGGTGATTTAACGACCCGGTCGCTCGATTTAGCGACCCGGTCGCTCGATTTAGCGACCCGGTCGCTGAAAACTAACGACCACGTCGCGACCCGGTTGTAGGTCGCTAAATGATCTCGCTCCTACTGGACCGATCACTTCCGCCTGCAACCATGTACACTAATAAAAAGAAAGGTAAGAAGTTATGAAAGAAAATAACATTAAAAAACAATCAGGATAAACATAAAATAAATAAATAAAAACAGGACTCCTGTGTGATTATGGAGGCACGGAAAAAAAGAACAAGGTGTGAAATGCGTGCAATGCAAGCACGTGCAGAATGCAGATGCATTCCCTCTCTCTCTTCATTGTCTCCACCAGCCGAAGGCTGAGGGAGAGTATGTTTTCCCCTCCGTCCGTCCGTCCGTGCGTCCGTGCGTCCGTCCGTGCGTCCGTGCGTCCTCGCAGTTTGTGACCACCTAATCTCAGTCACCGTTGGCCCGATCGCTGCCAAACTGAGCACACACACTCCCTGGATGCCAATCTAGAACCTCTGCCCCACATTTTTCAAATCGGCCACATGGTGGCGCTATAACAGGCCGATTTGTGTGGCCTGGTTGTTACCAGCTAATCTCCGGCGCCGTTGGCCCGATCGCTGCCAAACTGAGCACACACACTCCCTGGATGCTAATTCAGAACCTCTGCCCCACATTTTTTAAATCAGCCTCATGGTGGCGCTATAACAGGCCGATTTGTGTGGCCTGGTGGAGACCTGTGCTCGGAAGAGCACTGCTTCTAGTTTTATGTGTTTTCACTCTCTCTCTCTTCATGACACACACTCATTAGGTTTAAATCACACACAACAGAAGGTAGAATGTGGTTACTGTAATCCTCTGTCTAATATCCACTACTAGTACTAGTTAACATATTGCTGTGCGATCTGTGACCATCTTGGCCATCTGTATTGCTGCAGAACGATGGATCTTACTCCTTATCTCTCCCCATAAGCTTCCATCAGCATTCCAACTTGGTGCTAAAAATCACAGGTCTGCCACCCAGTTGATCCATCTTTGTCCTCCTAAGCTATTACCGTGATAAAACACACACAGATAATTGAAGTGTTCCTCTACGAAAAGTGTCTCTGGTTATCGCACTGTGATTAATGCATTCACTGCTCTGGGTTTAAAGCTTTAAAAATGTATAAACAGATTATCTCATGGACAATCCATCTTTTTAAGTGAACGTATAACATTAAGGAAAACACACATTCTACTTAGGATGTCTGCACTCGTTAGTGGCAGGATGGTCTACTGTTTATAAACCCAACCGGTCAAAGGTCCTCTGCATTTAGCCATGTGTCCAAAATGTATTTTTTTGATGACTCGGGAACAGAACATGTAAGAAAGTTTGTGGAAATAAGAACAATATACTGAAATATGACTTCATCTTTGATAGATCTGACTTTGTTATATGACATCCTATGCTATTTTCTAGTCCTTTTATAATCATACGGCCTATAAAACCATTTCAAATGTCATATCCATGTCACCTTGACACAGAACACATATCTCTGTTGCCTGGAGTTTTATTAAGATGTCAAACAACAAATCGAACGTCACAACAACAGCCTCAAGAAATTGGTAGTCTGCCATCACGGTATCAGTAAACCTCTTTGGCCCAGAAAGCCTATATCTGACTATGTTCTAACAACAAGCCGATACCAGACAGACGCTGGTCAATCGGAGGCGCGTGGACTGATCACTCTTCCCAAGATGACATGATCCCGACCTTGCCAGGCCAGACAAGGAGGCGTCCAGTGGTGGAAAAAGTACCCACATGTTTGACTTAAGTAAAAGTATCAATACTGCAATATAGAAATACTCTGTTACGAGTAAAAGTCCGGAATTCAAAATGTACTTGAGTAAAAGTATGAAAGTGTTGCCATCAAGATGGACTTAAAGTACCAAAAGTAAAAGTTCAAAATGTTTGAAAATTGTGCGCTGTGAGCTTGTAGATCAGATTTCTGATGAGGGGTTGGAAGAAGGCGGGGAGCCTCTCTTTCCAAGAATGGTTTGTAGAGATTAGCAGGGTGGCTGCTTATGAGGAAATAACCTATAGGAGGACTGATAGAATGGATAAATACATCCGTAAGTGGGGAAGCTATATAATGCATATTGGTGGTAGCTCAATATACTGTTACATTATGTATGTGCCTGCATGGGCACATACACAATGCCCTGGACTGTTTGGCATTGTTTTGTTTTGTTTTGTCTTGTGTTTGTTGTATTATATTCTATCTTGTTGTTTTTTTGTTGTTGTGTATTTGTTTCATTTGGTGTTGATCTGGATGTCTGCCTTTTGTTTTTGATTTTTTGTTGTTGTCCTGCTTTTGTGTGGAAAAAATGTATAGAGGAATAGAGCCAGGCATTATCCCTTTATGCCTGATGAAGGTCTGAACGACATGAAACGTTGCCAAATACATTTCTTTGTAAGTGAAGACGTGTGTGGGACTGTTCCGATGCACCTGTCCCTGTAGGTGTGCAAAAGGAATTTTTTCTTCTAATAGCCAAGGTATAAAATCGTTAAAATGGCTAAAGTGGCTAAGTACAAATACCTAAAAATGTTACTTAAGTACAGTACTGTCTGTTATAAATATGTGAATCATTGGAGATTCTTCAGAGAATCATTTTACCATCTTAGTATCCACCTCGTCTGATTTATCCTGGTATGGTCAGACAAATATCACTGTGTAAATATTCTCCCAATAGAAATGATTTGTTATTACGGTATTCAACTGGCTGTGTCTGAGTTTTATTTATGGCGTGAGTTACTTTATACTTCACAGGAAACAGTTTTTATTGTAAAAGAAATAGTGCGTCAAAGTCTAATCCAACAGCCTTCTATACAAATAGATTTAGAGAAAAAATAACTTGTATTTATAGGGCCAACTACAAGGGAATCGCACAAATAAATAGATCCTGAATTCCTCATCTGTCTTTTCAATTTATGGGTTAGCGGTAGCTGACAGTTAATCATTATTTCAGATGTTCCTTGATGCTGCTATACCGGCTTTGTCAAACCAGGTGTTGTTCTGTCCTCTATATGTCTTTCAGCTCAAGGCTCATGACCTAAATTCATCTTATCGTACAGCAAGACGAACTGGTCTTTTGAACTTTTATCTCTACGGAGTGCAGCAAAGCAGCGGGCCTCTCGATAGAAGCAGAAGGTCAGCCGTGTTTTTTGGACAGAAACAGCTGCCGTGGAAGCCAAATTCTTTGGACAGCAAAGCAAACCTGAGAGAGAGAGAGAGAAAGTGAGTGAATGGTTTTGGGCTCAGTTCAGGGTGTTCCATCCCTGAATCTCTCTCCCTCTGTCCTCTTCCCTCAGGCAAGAAGAAGGTCCAATGATTGAACACAGTCAACACACGATTGATTCATGTGGCCTGATGTGTTCAAGACTCAAGCCGCCATTCTGTCAACACCCTCATTAGAATGAGGAGGTCCTTGTGAAGAGTCGTTGAAAGGTCTGAAAAGCGACTGCCTCTCAAAGGAAAACAGCTGTCATATTTATTTCTGGCCACAACACTAGGAGCTGGAAATAAGCCCCAACATGTGGGAGAATGTCAAGCCAGGAAATCTCCAGACAGAATCCACTGACGGATTGAGATATTTGATGGTTTTTCGCATCAGTATAGCGTCACATCATGTGAGCATTACACACAGGACTTGTCCAACTCGCTCAAAGTCAAATAAAAGTGAAAGTAGGTACAGTGCCATTAAAACAGGTTATGTAGGGATTCCTGCTGTGTACTACCTGACAACTCGCATCAAGTAATAAATCTGTATCAAAAGGCTTACCTGCATTGCATTCATTCTCCATCTGATGAGCATTCTCTCTCTCTCTCTCTAAGCTAAAATGTCTCTCCCTCCCTCAGTCTTCTCTCACTCATCAAGCCACACACAGCCGTTGAAGGGAGAAAGTGCAAGTGGACGGGGGCTTACTTTTGCTGCTGTGTGACCTAATGTCCTTGGAGACCGGAGGAGCCTGGATAATCGCATTATGCTGATTCTTGGAGACTTTGAGGGCCCTGCCTCCCCAGTGGTACGACAGAGTTTGGTCTGATGTGAACCTGGCGGCACTGCTGGAGTGGAACGACTAG